>NC_136326.1:9205094-9289988 GCF_964198595.1 Lampetra fluviatilis | reverse complement strand
AGGGCCGCCGCACCCACAGCACGCACAATATCTAGACGGGGGGGGGGGGGGGGGTAGGCAGAGGTCACTGTTAACTAGGGGGGTAGGGGACAGGCAGAGGTCACGGTCAACCAGGGGGGAGGGGACAGGCAGAGGTCACGGTCAACTAAGGGGGAGGGGACAGGCAGAGGTCACTGTTAACCAGGGGGGGAGGGGACAGGCAGGGGTCACGGTCAACTAGGGGAGGAGGGGACAGGCAGGGGTCACGGTCAACCAGGTGGGGAGGGAACAGGCAGAGGTCACGGTCAACTAGGGGGGGGAGGGGACAGGCAGAGGTCACGGTCAACCAGGGGGGGGGACAGGCAGGGGTCACGGTCAACTAGGGGGGGAGGGGACAGGCAGAGGTCACGGTCAACTAGGGGGGGAGGGGACAGGCAGGGGTCACGGTCAACTAGGGGGGAGGGGACAGGCAGAGGTCACGGTCAACTAGGGGGGGGAGGGGACAGGCAGGGGTCACGGTCATCCAGGGGGGGGAGGGGAGTTAGAGCTCACGGTCACAAACATGTTTTTCGATGTATCTCTTTGAGTCTCTGTTGGTCTCTATGTGTCTTTACTTATCTCTATGAGTCTCTGTGGATATCTATGAGTATGTATGTGTAATGTAGTAACTCGGCGGGAGACGACTTCACGGGTAACACACTCTTTATTTTATCAAACTCGTTCACAGGTGACTAACACCTACTTTGTATCTCGGGTGACAAACACCCACTTAGTATCTCGGGTGACAAACACCCACTTAGCTACTTGGCGACTAACGCCCACTGAGCTACTCGGATGACCAACATCCACTTAGTACTCGGGTGACAAACACCCACTTAGCTACTTGGCGACTAACGCCCACTGAGCTACTCGGATGACCAACATCCACTTAGCTACTCGGCGACTAACGCCACTGAGCTACTCGGATGACCAACATCCACTTAGTACTCAGGTGACAAACACCCACTTAGCTACTTGGCGACTAACGCCCACTGAGCTACTCGGATGACCAACATCCACTTAGCTACTCGGCGACTAACGCCATTGAGCTACTCGGAGCACTAGGTCTTCAGCTCCGTCTTCGGGTCTTCAACTGGGTAACTCTTCCCGAGTGCTCTCGCGCGTCCCCCTTTATACCCCACCTGCGGACGTCGCTGCGAGCACCCACTTATTCGACCAATCGCCGGGCGCTGGCTACGATCCTCTTTTCCCACATCTCATCGTGCCTCACCACTCACGCCGCGCCGTCCCGTCATCTGTCACTCCCGGCGCGCGCGTCCACACCACGCCCACAACGCGTGCCCAACCCCGCACCCCGCGCCGCCCCGTGATCCATCACTGTCACAGTCGGCGCACGTCAATACCACCACTACATCACCCCCTACCACATAGCTCGCAGCCGCCCCGGCTGCTATAAAAATATACAAACCCCCCTGTGTGCCCCGTAACACAACACAACAACAAGAACAACAACTAACCTAACAACACAACACGACGCGAACACTACCATCCGCAACCCTCAACCAATGCCACCGCGACAATAGAACAATATATACAAACCGGCGAGTGACAATAGCAATGTGTATGCAAAAAGGAAAATAAATGGAAAAAAAATTTTTCTTTCGACTCGTGCAGTGTCCCCTTCTTCTTCCGAGCGTCCCTACAACGGGACATTACCCCGGCAGAGGGGAACACCGGGCGAGCTCGGTGTAGAGAAAAAACGTCTTCATGAAAATTGTTGAGACCTAGCCCGAGTCCGCCTTGCCGGTCCGTCGTGCCGGCGGTTCAGGAAGACATCGGCCAGGCATCGAGGACCCGTGCGTGCCCCGGGGTTCAGGCTCCCGACGGTTAGCAGCCGTCAAGCCCGAGGCACCTGGGGGTGGGTCAGGTGGAAACACGTGAGGAGCAGCCTGCGACACCTCCCTCCCCGAGTCGACGGTCACATCACACGCCCGGTCGTTACGGCACAGAACGGGGTCACACGGTGCCGTATAGGGCTTCAGTCGGGAGGGGTGCACGTACCAACGGCGTTTTTCCCATTTAATCTGTATACTCTGGGGTCGTGCAACCCGCACAATTTCCACCGGTCCCCTCCAAGGTCTCAACAACTTGGGGGACGTAGCCAACGGTGCATGTGGACAATGCAGCCAGGCCTTATCGCCTGGTTTCCAATCATGCGTATGCACCCTCCGCTCATGCAATCTCTCGTTCGCAATTTGCCGCGACCGCGAATTCAACCTCGCCGCCTCCCGTGCTTCAGTCAATTTTGCGATATTAAATTTGATGTGGTCTGCCAATTTAGATTTTGCACGTGGCTGGGAAATCCCCAGTTGGACGTCCATGGCCGGATCGGCCTCCCGCCCATACATAAGAAAAAATGGGGAAAACCCCGTCGCCGCATGAGGGGCCATTCGATAGGCCGCGAGTACCCCCGGCACCTGTAAGTCCCAATCAACCTGATCGTCGCAGACCTGTTGGCACAACATAGACGTAATCGTCCTGTTCAGACGCTCAACCATCCCGTCAGTCTGCGGGTGGTAGGGGGAAGTACGCACTTTCATTGTACCCAACAGGTCGCACACCTCGCGCAACAAACCGCTCGAAAAATTATTTCCTTGATCCGTCAGCAAGCGTTCGGGGGCGCCCTTGTCCAAAACATAACCCTGGACGAAGGCGTCCGCCACCGCTGCAGCCGACTGGTTGGCGAGTGGCCATGCCATGGGCCATCGGGTGAAGTATTCTACGCCAACCAGCAGGAACCTATTTCCCCTCGGTGTAGCAGGAAAGGGCCCCAAGATGTCCAACGCAACCAATTCGTTTGTGCGCGAAACTTGAATGGATTTCAGCAGTGGATTAGCTGCCAATGGTGGCGGTTTTCTTTCGGCGCACCCTACGCATCCCTTAAGAATGTTCGCCACGTCGTTACCCATCCCCGGCCAATAATAGTCTCGCTGGATTAGGGCGAGCGTTTTTAGAAAACCCAGATGCATGAGCCGTTCATGAGCTGCCAGAACGACCTTACCCCGCATAGCAACAGGCACAACGAGCACGTGACCCCGGGACATGTTGTCCCACTTCATCAAAAGGCCCTGTCTGCACACCCAGGATCCGACCCGCGCATCCCCTACCTCGGGAGCGCCAACTTTTCGACGTAGCGTAAGTAGGGAGCTGTCGGACATTTGGAGACGGCCCCACTCAATGAGGGGCAATGACAACAGCGAATCCCTCCCCGTGGGAGCGTCGACTCCCAATTGCACTTTGGACAAGTTAGCAGAACCGGCACACAACGAGTCCAACCACTCTGTCCCCTCATCACTTGGAGGATGCGACTCGACAGTGAAATCCGCTTGAGACACGAGCCGTTCCTCAACGGGTAGCGGCGCGGCGTGAGCCAGCACCGTTCCCTGCGCAATTTCGGCCGGCCGCGACCCCGTATTCAGGACCCTTACGAACGGCTCACTGTCCCCTCTCACCATGGTTTGAGCAACCGCTAAGTCGAGGCCCCTTCTGGCCCTGTTAGACGGCCCCAACGGCCCCCCCTGTGCCACCGCGCCCACCTCGAGTGGCTTCCTCAACCGACGGGGTACCAACATTTTCGATCCCGGGGGCACCCTTACAGTCTGAGTTGCCAGCGCCTGCACCGTCGCACAAACCGTGCGTATTTTGGTAGGGCTCGTCAAGAACGCAAGCCGCCGACCTGACGGAAGCTCAATGCAGGCCTGATCTATGAGAATTTTGATGGGCATTCTGGACAAAAAGTCCGTACCTAGCAAACAGGGAACGGCCAGCGATGATGATACAAAAATAGGGCCCGCCAATTTGATGTCACCAATGCAAATAGTCGCCCGAATCTGGCCGATGATCCCCAGGGATCCCCCATTCGCCGCATTAAATGGCACGTCTACTGGCAGAAGGGGTCTACTTTGAACGGGAAGAATGTTATAAATAAGGTCCGAGATGATGGTGGCCGACGCACCCGTGTCAACAAGCACCCGGACCTCAACCCCGTCAATGAACCCCGTTACCACGGACGACCCGGCCGACGCAGCCACGATCCTGTGGGCCAATTCGGACCACTCGACTGCTTGCGGGCCGCGTACGGACCCCCCTCGCCGAATTGAACCCCCGGCACCCAGCCGCGAACCCCCCACCGCGAAGCGGCGACCCGAATGTGCCGTGTTTGTGGACCGAACGTGTGAGGTGCCGCGACTTGCCGGGTTTTGTTGGGATGACTTGTGGCCCTGGTCGTCGTCCCGACGTGGTCCTGTGGCGCGCTGACGCGGGGCCCGGCACCCGGCTGCGACGTGACCCCGAAGGCCGCAGTTGTAGCAGACGACGGACGTCGTAGGTTTCGGTTGCTCCAGCTTGCGGGGCGAACGTGTGGGCGAACGACCTCCCGTTCTCCACTCCCCCGGACGCGATGCAGCGAAGGCCTGCTCCTGCACCGCAGCTGGCTGAGGTTCGGCGATCGTGGCTGCCAGTACCGCGTTCCCCGCCAAATTGCAGACGACCCCCGGCCTGCGTTTGAGGACCTCGTACGCGTGAATGCTCGTGGCGATCGCCAGGGAGCAGATATCCATCTCGTCCGCCACGTTGATGGGGACCCCCAACTCGTGGGCCAACACCAGCAGCTGCTCCGTCACCATGGCGTCCTTCCCCTCCTTATCCATGCGGGGAAAAGCTGCGTCCGCCAAGGCGAGTAGTGCCGTGCGGTAGGCTAGCGTCGTTTCTCCAGCCACCTTCCGCCGATCGTAGAACTGGTGGCGACACGTGGAGGGCGCCCCGAACACCTTCGCCATCAGGTGTAGTGCGGCCTGGAGCGTAGAGCGGGACGACCTTGCAGCAGATGTGAAGGCTGCAAGCGCGTCGTCGTCAAGCATCGCTGGCAACGCACGCAGGGCAGTGGTGTCGGACCACCCCGACATCTCCTGATGAGCGAGGAACCTTCGTTGGAAGGCTCCCCAGTCGCCCCCATCCGCCTTGAACGCCGACAGCGCGGGCAATCTTTGCTGGAGGACCCGATCGTCGTCGACGTCGGAGAGATTTTCCCGCGCTCCGCTGGAGTTGTGTAAAATGTCGGCTCGGTTGTCAGGCGCAAAATGGAGGGCTCCGGCGCGCGCTGATGACGTGGGCTGCGCTGCGCGGAGGTGTCCGGCCACGTGGCGTCCGTCTTTCCCGCCAATCGGTGGCGGCCCCCCAAAAACGGCGGCAACTTCCAGACTTTTGGCGCGAAGCGCCTTTTGGCGGGAATCCTCCAACGTCGCTTCCTCCACGACCCCCGCAGCCGTTTTTCCGCTCGCCGGAACGGAGATGTCGGCCAAGACAGCAGCGGCGGCGAGTAGCAACTCCGCCAACCGGGAGTGCGCGTCCTGGAGGCTGGTGTCGGAGGCAAGCGGAGCGTCGGCCATCACCGCGAAGTGCTGCATCGGCGGCAACTCCTCGTCCTCTACTCCCGAGGTCGGTGTCCCCGGTACGCCGTCGTCATCCCGACCTCGCTCGTGGGTACGGGTAGTCTTCCTTGTGTCCATACTTCTTGAAGACAGGTTTACTTCTGACGCCAGTTGTAATGTAGTAACTCGGCGGGAGACGACTTCACGGGTAACACACTCTTTATTTTATCAAACTCGTTCACAGGTGACTAACACCTACTTTGTATCTCGGGTGACAAACACCCACTTAGTATCTCGGGTGACAAACACCCACTTAGCTACTTGGCGACTAACGCCCACTGAGCTACTCGGATGACCAACATCCACTTAGTACTCGGGTGACAAACACCCACTTAGCTACTTGGCGACTAACGCCCACTGAGCTACTCGGATGACCAACATCCACTTAGCTACTCGGCGACTAACGCCACTGAGCTACTCGGATGACCAACATCCACTTAGTACTCAGGTGACAAACACCCACTTAGCTACTTGGCGACTAACGCCCACTGAGCTACTCGGATGACCAACATCCACTTAGCTACTCGGCGACTAACGCCACTGAGCTACTCGGAGCACTAGGTCTTCAGCTCCGTCTTCGGGTCTTCAACTGGGTAACTCTTCCCGAGTGCTCTCGCGCGTCCCCCTTTATACCCCACCTGCGGACGTCGCTGCGAGCACCCACTTATTCGACCAATCGCCGGGCGCTGGCTACGATCCTCTTTTCCCACATCTCATCGTGCCTCACCACTCACGCCGCGCCGCCCCGTCATCTGTCACTCCCGGCGCGCGCGTCCACACCACGCCCACAACGCGTGCCCAACCCCGCACCCCGCGCCGCCCCGTGATCCATCACTGTCACAGTCGGCGCACGTCAATACCACCACTACATATGTATATACGAATATGCATCTGTATGTATCTCCATGTATCTGTGTAGTGTCTCCAAAATTACTCACACCGACACGTTGTAACAAGTCACCTGCTTACACTTTATTCACCTATTCTTGCACCAGTTGTAGGCACTCTTATAACTATCTATACGGTCACTTATGTTTAACTTCTCCGCACTCTTTCACCTCACTTATCCTGCACTCAGCAGCTCTGCTCTCACCGACTTCGCACACAGCGTCTCCACACACAGCGTCCTCGCACACAGCGACTCCGCACACAGCGACTCCGCACACAGCATATCCGCACTCAGCGACTCCACACACAGTGTCTTCACACACAGCGTCCTCGCACACAGCATCTTCGCATACAGCGTCCTCACACACAGCGTCTCTCAGCGACTCCGCACTCAGCGTCTCCACACTCAGCGTCTTCGCACACAGCGACTCCGCACACAGCGTCTCCACACTCAGCGTCTTCGCACACAGCGACTCCGCACTCAGCGTCTCCACACTCAGCGTCTTCGCACACAGCGACTCCGCACTCAGCGTCTTCACACACAGCGTCTCCACACACAGCGTCTCTCAGCGACTCCGCACTCAGCGTCTCCACACTCAGCGACTCCGCACACAGCGACTCCGCACACAGCGTCTTCACACACAGCGTCTCCACACACAGCGTCTTCACACACAGCGTCTCCACACACAGCGACTTCGCACACAGCGTCTCCACACACAGCATCTCCACACACAGCGTCTTCACACACAGCATCTCTACACTCAGCGTCTTCACACACAGCGCCTTCACACACAGCGTCATCACACACAGCGACTTCGCACACAGACTTCGCACACAGCGACTTAGCACACAGCGACTCCGCACACAGCGACTTCACACACAGCGACTTCGCACACAGCGACTTCGCACACAGCGTCTTCACACACAGCGACTTCACACACAGCGACTTCGCACACAGCGTCTCCGCACACAGCGACTCCGCACACAGCGTCTCCACACTCAGCGTCTCCGCACTCAGCGACTCCGCACACAGCGTCTCCACACACAGCGACTCCACACACAGCGTCTCCACACACAGCGTCTCCACACACAGCGACTTCGCACACAGGGTCTACACACACAGCGTCTCTGCACTCAGCGACTCCACACACAGCGTCTCCGCACACAGCATCTCCGCACACAGCGACTTCGCACACAGCGTCTTCACACACAGCGTCCTCGCACACAGCGACTCCGCACACAGCGACTCCGCACACAGCATCTCCGCACTCAGCGACTCCACACACAGTGTCTTCACACACAGCGTCCTCGCACACAGCATCTTCGCATACAGCGTCCTCACACACAGCGTCTCTCAGCGACTCCGCACTCAGCGTCTCCACACTCAGCGTCTTCGCACACAGCGACTCCGCACACAGCGTCTCCACACTCAGCGTCTTCGCACACAGCGACTCCACACACAGTGTCTTCACACACAGCGTCCTCGCACACAGCATCTTCGCATACAGCGTCCTCACACACAGCGTCTCTCAGCGACTCCGCACTCAGCGTCTCCACACTCAGCGTCTTCGCACACAGCGTCTCTCAGCGACTCCGCACTCAGCGTCTCCACACTCAGCGACTCCGCACACAGCGACTCCGCACACAGCGTCTTCACACACAGCGTCTCCACACACAGCGTCTTCACACACAGCGTCTCCACACACAGCGACTTCGCACACAGTGTCTCCACACACAGCATCTCCACACACAGCGTCTTCACACACAGCGTCTCCACACTCAGCGTCTTCACACACAGCGCCTTCATACACAGCGTCATCACACACAGCGACTTCGCACACAGCGACTTCGCACACAGCGACTTCGCACACAGTGTCTCCGCACTCAGCGTCTTCACACACAGCGCCTTCACACACAGCGTCATCGCACACAGCGACTTCGCACACAGCGACTCCGCACACAGCGTCTTCGCACACAGCGACTTCGCACACAGCGACTTCACACACAGCGTCTCCGCACTCAGCGTCTCCGCACTCAGCGACTCCGCACACAGCGTCTCCGCACACAGCGTCTCTGCACACAGCGACTTCGCACACAGCGTCTACACACACAGCGTCTCTGCACTCAGCGACTCCACACACAGCGTCTCCGCACACAGCATCTCCGCACACAGCGACTTCGCACACAGTGTCTCCACACACAGCGTCTTCACACACAGCGTCTCCGCGCACAGCATCTCCACACACAGCGTCCTCACACACAGCGTCTTCGCACACAGCGTCTCCACACACAGCGTCTCACACACAGCGTCTTCACACACAGCGACTCCGCACACAGCGACCTCCCACACAGCGTCATCGCACACAGCGTCTTCACACACAGCGTCTTCACACACAGCGTCTCCGCACACAGCGTCTCGGCGACGACGTGAGGGTTGAGGTCCCATTGACGGCTGAAGCGGCAGCGGTGAGATGTCTTCACTCTTCGTCCCCAGCAACAGCCCTTATATCCCTCTGCTATTTATCCGAGACCTCTCGTCCGTCTCTTTAAGCTCTCTCCCGTCTCCCTGGCAACACCACCGGTCTCAAGGTGCACAACCGGTCGACCCCGTTTGCACCCGCTTCGCTGATTAACAACTGGGGGTTTGTCCGTGCAAACCTCACGTTGCACACGCGCACCTGTTTGCCCTCAGTTGCCCTCGGTTAACTGTGCGCACCGCGTATTTCACTCCTCTACATCTGTATGGGTCTCCATGTATCTGTGTAGTGCCGTAGATGGGCCACGCTTACCGGCAGTGGTAGACGAGGTCCATCTGCAAGGGTGCCCCGTACCGCCAAGGAGGGGGGGGGGGTTGCAGGGGATCTACGATCCCACACAACGCCACCCCTCGATGGGGACCCCAGACAGCTAATCCCCTCGGCGCCACCAATGGGGGGGGGGGGCTGCGGGGGATCTGCGATCCCACGCAATGCCACTCTCGATGGGCAAAGGGGCATAAAAGGGGACCTCCCCAGCCGATCGAGACCAGTCGAAGCTCAAGACCCAAGACCAGCCAGCTTAGGACTCTGGACCCCCTCGCCCCACTTGTCCTTGTAAGTGCCGGGACGCTGTGCGGGCCAGTGGTGGGACTCTGGGACTCCCGGCTCTACGTCCTTGTAAGGGCGAGTTCCGTGGAAGCCGGAGTCTAGACCCGCACCTTGGCTGGGTCGGGTCAGGTAGCCTCCCCTAGAGTAATTGTAGCTGGAGGACCCTAGAGCGTAGCCAGTGTCAGGCACGCTAGGAGTAGGCTGTGTCTGTAGGCTGTGTCTGTAGGCTGTGTCCCTAGGCTGTGTCCCTAGGCTGTGCCCCTAGGCTGTAACAGAGTATCATGACTGTTGGGGTGTTGTATCGTAATGAAAAAGTTACCTCTACAAGTGTCTCCATACCCATTACATCTGTATGGGTCTCCATTAGTCTCGATGTGTCTCTCCGTATCGTTATGGGTCTCTACTGGTTTACCGCACGCTCCATAGTTTGGCTTGCGTGGCCACACTTGCAATGTTGTGTGGCTCGTCTTTAATTTAGTTTTGAGTCCACGGAAACTTGGCACAGCAGACAAGCAAGTAGCAATCGGGAACAGAAGCAGGAGAACAACAAACAACAACAACTGAGTAGAGATCAGAGCTGAAGCGAGAGCGTATGAGGCGAGTGGTCAGTAGCGAGGAGGAACTCACTCGGCAGGGTGATGGCCGTCTCAAAGGTCTCCCATCCGCCGATGCTGCAAGACAAAGAGCACGTGGGTGGAGACGTGTTGAGCGCAAGCCCAGCCACCGCATAGCCCCAACCACATTTTGTTTGGCCGGATATAAATTTAAAACGAATAAACTATGATTGTATTTGACAATAGGTTTTTCCCCTTTTTTCTGGCAACAAAACAGGTGTTAAGATGTTAAACACCAAACTGAAACCTTTCACAAGGAATCGTGTCTGCATTAACCACACCGACACGTTGTAACATGTCAGTCAGTCAACCCACGGCACCTGCAGGGTCTGCCATCAGCGAGCCTTCGACACTTCACGCAGGCCTCAAGGTGCACCTAGCTTGGCACAAGCGCCGCGAACTGCGGCTGTTGGTGGTCTGCTCACCTGAACGCACGCTCCCTGTGCTCCTTCATCAGAGTCAGCACCCCCGTGCCCTGCATTCCAAACCCCGCCTGCACACGCACACCAACACCTCGTCATCACCACCTCGTCGCTCACCTCACCATTCAATCACTCACCTCGTCACTCGCATAGTAGTTTGGCGAGCATGTCCCGATGAAGTGGGTGCCGTGTGTGCGGCGTGATGATGTGGACGGTGGCTGCGATAATGATTATGATGATGTGTGTGGATGTGATGTTTCGTGGTGATGTATGGTGATGATATGTGTGGATGTAATGATGTGTGATGATGTATGGTGATGATGTGTGTGGGTGTGATGTTTTGTGGTGATGTATGGTGATGATGTGTGTGAATGTGATGTCAAATTTTCCCCTCCCTCGACTGCCCATGAGTGATGGGGCAGTTGTGGAGAGAGTGGAGAGTTTCCCGTACCTGGGCAGTGTGCTTATGACCAGCTCCGGTTTGATAGCTGAGGTCTCACTCCAAATCAGTCGTGCGGCATTATCGTTTCATCGGCTGCGTAACGCTGTGTGGAAGCTATCTTTCGCTCCATACTAAGCTCCTGGTTGTCTCGGCCACAGTTATACCCTCCATTCTCTCTGCTTGCGAAACGTGAAACATCTGCGCTGGTGTGAAACAATCAGGCTGGCCTGCCTACGATCCATCCTGGATCCAGACTGGAATGTGTGAGGAGTTCACAAATCCTTGAAAGATCTGGACACAGTCCCATCAATGAGCTCCTCCGGCAAGCGAGGCTGCGTGGCTGGGTCATTTAGCCCTCAAGCCCAGCCACCGCATGCCCAAGCAGATTCTCTTTGGCCGCATAGAGGGGGTTAAATGGGCGCAGTACGGGCTGGAGAAGAAATGGAGCTGAGTGGACTTGCCGATGACTGGTACCAGCAGTGTCAAGATCGGCCTATATGGAGGAGGCTCGTGAAGGACGCTGCTGGGCAGTTGGTGGAAGTCGCCCTCCAACAACAATGGAGGGCGGAGGAGCGACGCTCACAACAACGAGCGAAGCACCGAGTGGCTAAAGCACAGCAAGTTGGCACGGTAGGGGGCACAGGTGGTGCATCAGCCAGTCAACTCAGTCAGCCAAACCATGGCACCTGGGTCTGTCCTATGACCGCCTGTCAGCGAGCACTCGACAACTCATGTGGCCTCAAAGTGCACCTAGCCTGGCAGAAGCACCGTGGTGACGTCACCACCACTTCATGGTGAATGTGGTGATGTGTGTGGATGTGATGATTATGTGTGTGGAAATGATGATGATGTGTGTGGATATAATGATGATGTGTGTGGATGTGATGTGATGATGATATATGTGGATTTGATGATGTGTGTGGATGTGATCATGTGTGTGGATGTGATGATGTGTGTGGATGTGATGATGACGTGATGGTGATGTGTGTGGATATGATGATGATGTGTATGGATGTGATGATGTGTGTGGATGGGATGATGTGATTATGATGTGCTGATGTGATAATGATGTGATGATGATTTGATGATGTAATGATGATGTGATGATGTGATGACGTATTTGGATGTGATAATGATGTGATGATGACGATTTGATGATGATGTGATGATGTGTGTGGATGTGATTCGTTACCGTGAGAGAGTCGCCCAGAGCTGCGACGACGTTAATGTCGGACGGCCTGAGGCTGTGAACTGTAACGAAGACAAAGATCGTACTCTTTGGTTGTTTCGGTAAAGTCACGTCGGTATAAAATAAAATAAATCACGACGTTTCGGGCGCAACACAAGCGTCCGTCATCAGGTGTGAAAGCATAGTCTGCTGCTGAGGCAGACTGTTTTAAAATGTTTGAAATGGGTGTAGCCCAAGGGTCCTAAAGAAGTGGCCGGGCGAGTGATGTTAATGTGAGAAATTAGCATGTAACTGTAGAAAAGGAGGAGAGCGACGAGGGCACGGAAGTGGCTATGTTAATGTGCAATAATAGCTGACATAGGCAGTTAAGACTTTAACTGGTTAATAACGTACTTCCAATGATTGCTTAGTTTGTACCCATCCTCTCGGTTGAAGTTGTGTCTGTGTTTATATATCTGGATGGCTTCATGAACAAATCTCTGAAGGTAGTCGGTAAGTTTGCAGAGTACATCTGTCTTGGAAAAATCTATTTCGTGTGAGCCCACAGCGTTCAAACAATGATCGGCAACGGCAGAGGTATTGGTCCTACCGTGTTTCAGATCTGCCTTGTGTTCACGAACGCGGTCCGAGACAAAGATCCCCCATGTAACCCACGCAGGCTGTTGGAGCAAGTGGTGTTAGCGAGCACCTATTGTGTGTGAGTCTATGAGTCTCTGTGTGAGTATGGACCTCTGTCTGAGTCTCTGTGTGAGACTAAGGGTCTCTGTGTGAGTCTATGGGTCTCTGTGTGAGACTAAGGGTCTCTGTGTGAGTCTATGGGTCTCTGTGTGAGACTAAGGGTCTCTGTGTGAGTCTATGGGTCTCTGTGTGAGACTAAGGGTCTCTGTGTGAGTCTATGGGTCTCTGTGTGAGTCTATGGGTCTCTGTGTGAGTCTATGGGTCTCTGTGTGAGTGTATGGGTCTCTGTGTGAGACTAAGGGTCTCTGTGTGAGTCTATGGGTCTCTGTGTGAGTCTATGGGTCTCTGTGTGAGTCTATGGGTCCAGCAAAACAAGCACCTACCGCCTCGTTTGTGCTGGACGTTAACACTGTGGTGAGCAGTGCCATGGGGGGAGGGCCAATATCGATTTGCCATTCTCCTCATGGCGTTTGTAGCCACCATAGCAGCCAAATGGGGGCTCGGGACGGGTGCGATGGGCTGGTAACCCCTCCACCTTCAAATAAATTACCAAGATATCGCAGAAGCTTGTGCCGGAGGCCCGGGGGGACAGGCATCGATGCCGTCTCCTGACCACACCCAATTTGGCAGAGACAGGAGACTGAATCTTTACCCTCGGGGTTCACTGTGGAGGAGAAGTTGTCACTTCTCTGTCGGGAACTCTGTGGTATTCAGGAGGTCCGGTGGACCGGCTCTGGCTCCTGCCACCATGAGGGGTGGACAGTCCTCTTCTCGGGGCAGGAGACTGCCAAACAACAGGGAGTGGCTCTTCTTCTAAACAAAAAAATGAAGGGGGCGTGGGAGTGTGGCGGTGAGGTGTGGGAAGCTGTAAGCCCCAGGATACTTTGGGCTCGCCTTCCCATCAACCAGAGGCGAGGAGTGGTGGTCATGGTTACTTCTGCCCCCACCGAAGATGAACATCAGTGGAGGGATGCAGGCAAGGGCCGATGAGTCATATGCCTTTTATGACTTCCTGTCACAGGTGCTAGCTAAAGTGGCCCCTCGGGATAGAGTCATCCTGTTGGGTGACTTTAAAGCCCGAGTTGGTCATGATGCTGGCAACTGGTCTGGAGTGATTGGAAGGCATGGCCCAAATTAGCTCAATAACAACGGTAGGAGGCTGCTAGACTTTTGTGCAGCCCATGGGCTTGTAATTACCAATACGTTGTTCCGGCATCGGCGCATCCACACAACATCATGGATGCATGCCGGGTCCAAGCAAGAACATCTGCTGGACTATATAGTGATGAGGGGCCGTGTCCTTGGCACCAGGACCTACCGTGGAGCTGATCTGCCCACTGACCATCGACTTGTCATCTGTAAGATGCGCCTGCCATTCTTCCACTCCGGTGGTGGATGAACACCTTCAAACCCATAGTGGCCTTGTCTCAGCTAGCTGATGAAAGTTGCAAGCACGAATTTCATTATCGCTTGCAGCTGAGATTGGCATTGTCCCCCATTCCTCCTGATGTCGAGGGTAAATGGGCGTGTGGAATCCTGAGGGAGGGTGGTGTTTGTGCACAGACAGCCTTACATGACATCATAATAACAGTCTGGATCACTGGACGGGTTCAGCAGGATTGGAAGGATGCCCTGGTGGTCCCCCTCTTTAAGAAGGGGGACCGCACAGACTGTAATAACTACAGGGGCATCTCACTCCTCGGTGTGCCAGAAAAGGTCCTGGCAAGGATTATTCAAAATCGCCTTGCCAGGCACGCTGAGAAGAGGCTTGCGGAGCCCCAATGTGGTTTCAGGAAAGGGCGGTCCTGAAAAGATGCTATCAGTAGGCCTGGGTTCTGGGTGGTTATTCGTGCTTTCGAAGTCCCTGACTCTATGCTCACGATCATTAAGTACCTTCATGATGGTGAGTGGGCCCAGGTAAAACTACGTGGCCGGGAGTTGGAGCCATTCCCTTGTCACCTTGGAGTGCGACAGGGATGTCCTCTGGCTCCCAGATTATTTAACATCGATTTCGACCATGTAGTTCGTGAAGCCTTCGATGACTGTACCAGAGGAATTTCCATCTGGTACAGATGCAATGGGAGGCTGATCAATGCCCGGGTGTGGTCAAGGGATGGCTCCCTATTGGTCAAAAATGTTACATATGCCGATGATCTGGTAATTGCTGCTCACTCAGACGAGGAGTCGGAGCTGCTGAACCTGGAGCGTGCCACTAAGAGGTGGGGCCTTACCATCAGCCCCACCAAAACTAAGCACCTGCCTGGGTATTTTGCACCATCAGACACTCCATCTCCGCAACTCCCTATTGGTGATGGGGCAGTAGTGGAGAGAGTGGAGAGTCCCATACCTGGGCAGTGTGCTCATGACCGGTTCTGGTTTGACAGCAGAGGTCTCACTCCGAATAAGTCGAGCAGCATTATCTTTTCATCAGTTGCGTAACGTTGTGTGGAAGCTACCTGGTCTGTTGTTCCACATGAAGTTTCAGGTCTTCTCGGCCACAGTCATGGCCTCCCTTCTCTTCGCCAGTTAGAAACATTTAGGCTGGCCTGCCTACGATCCATCCTGGGTTTAACCAGGCTGGATTGTGTGAGGAGCTCACAAATCCTTGAAAGATCTGGACAAAGTCTCATCGGTGAGCTCCTCCGGCAGGCAAGGCTGCGTTGGCTGGGTCATGTAGCCCGCATAGCCAGCCATCGGATGCTTAAACAGCTTTTGTTCGGCCAGATAGAGGGGGCTAAATGAGTGCGACACGGGCTAGAGAAAAGATGGAGTGATGTAGTACAGGAGGACGTGGAGCTGAGTGGACTTGCCGATAACTGGTACCAATGGTGTTAAGATCGGCTTCTGTGGAGGAGCCTTGTGAAGGACGCTGCTATTGGCAAGTTGGAGGGAGTCGCCCTCCAGCAACAACGGAGGGCAGGGGAATGACGCTCACAACAATGAGTGTAGCGCCGGGTGGCTAATGCATGGCAAGTTGGCACAGTAGGGGGTACAGGTGGTGCATCAGCCAGTCATCTCAGTCAGTAGACCTGTGGAATCAGGGTCTGCCCCGTGACCTCCTGCCAGTGGGCATTCGACACTTCACGTGGCCTCAACGTGCACATAGCCAGGCACAAGCGCTGTGGTGACGTCACCACCACTTAGTGGCGAATGGCGGTTGTTCTTGTTGTGTGACTCTATGGGCCTCTGTGTGAGTCTCTGTGTGAGTCTACGGGTCTCTGTGTGAGTTTATTGGTCTCTGTGTGAGTCTATGGGTCTCTGTGTGAGTCTATGGGTCTCTGTGTCGGTCTTTGGGTCTTTGTGTGAGTCTATGGGTCTCTGTGTGAGTCTATGGGTCTCTGTGTAAGTCTATGGGTCTCTGTGTGGGTCTTTGGGTCTCAATGTGAGTCTACGGGTCTCTATGCTCAACGTCTACAACCCCTAAATGTCTCTTCGGTCCCATGGGGGCACCTGATGTGGGACGGGAAGCGGAGGGCGCCAGCGCTCGACACGGGAACACGTTCTTGGGCGACTCAGCTCTGGGGTCAGGAACCAGGTCCTCCTCCTGGGTCACGGGGTCACACACACAAGGGTCCCGTTGTCACACACAAGGTTCACGGAATCACTGCGGGTCACACAGGGGTTACACAGGGTCAGACACACAAGGGTCAGGGTGTCACACAAAAGGGTTATGGGGCCACAACGGGTCACACGGTCATGCAGGGTCACACACAAGGTTCACGGGATCACAGTGGGTCATACATAGGGGTCACGCAGGGTCCGACACACAAGGGTCAGGGTGTCACACAAAAGGGATATGGGGCCACAACGGGTCACACGGTCATGCAGGGTCACACACAAGGTTCACGGGATCACAGTGGGTCACACATAGGGGTCACGCAGGGTCCGACACACAAGGGTCAGGTTGTCACACAAAAGGGATATGGGGCCACAACGGGTCACACAGGGGTCATGCAGGGTCACACACACGGGTCACGGGGTCACTGGGTCACACCGAGGGGTCATGCAGGGTCACAGGAGTCCCAAGGGGTGACCCAGGAGGCAGTGGTGAGGCGGACAAGGTGAGTTAGGGGTAAAGGAAGTGGCGAGGAGCTCTACGTAGTGGTGAGGAGTGGTGAGGAGTGGTGAGAAGAGGAGAGGAGTGGAGAGGAATAGTGAGGAGTGGTGAGGATCTCACCAGCCCCAGCTGTGAGAGTCTCAGGATTTCATTAAATGCCTCCTGGTAGGAGCGCGACTCCGCACCGACACCTGCGGGGTCACAGTGGGGTCACGGTAGGGTGACAGGAGTCACAGTGGGGTCACGGTAGGGTGACAAGGGTCACAGTGGGGTTACGGTGAGGTGACAGGGGTGTGTGTCCGCATGTGTATGTGTGTGGGGAGCGGTGGCGCAGCGGTTATGGATAATCTGAACCGGTTCTTGGCCTCTCATAGATCGACTCGACTTGAAATAAGTAATCGGTGTGGTTTGTAAACATCGGCATTGGGAAGACAAAGGCGGCCGGGCGTGGTGCTGGCCACCCATCAACTCGTGTACTGCGCCGGCTTTCATAGGTGCTCACTAACAGCACCTGCCCCAACAGTTTGTTGAAGGCTACACAGGTGGTCTTTGTCTTGTGGTACCCGATTGTGTCTGTGGGTGTCTCTAAACATCTACATGACAAGTACTTTCTGACTGTTATAACCATCACTCGCTGTAGGGGTGCGTTCAGCATTCATGGGGGACTAATTGGGGGGCTGAATGCTCCACAGTTGTTTATCTCCACCGTTTCCAATGTGCGCGTGTTTTAAGCCCGGAGGAAACCCACGCAAAACAGGGAGAGAGAATACAAACTCCACGCACACACTCACAAAGACAAAGATCCCCCGTATAACCTGAACAGACTGTTGGGGGCAAATTCTGTTAGTGAGCAGCACCTTTGAAGGCGGGCACGGCACACACGCTCACTCACACTGCAGAGCAGGGGGAGAACATTCAAACTACACGCGGAAAGGCGCTCTAGTCGGGTATTGAACTCAGGTGCGAGTGTCTCCACTGTGCCACCACCGCCACCCGGCAGTCGAGCCCGAGGTGAGAAGTTTCCCAGCAGCGACTCTCACAGCTCTCACTCACTCAGGGTCAGGGCTATAGGCTGGGGTCAGGGCTATGGGTTGGGGTCAAGACTATGGATTGGGGTCAGGGCTATGGGTTGGGGTCAGGGATTTGGGTTGGGGTCAAGGCTATGGGTTTGGGTCAGGGCTATGGGTTGGGGTCAAGACTAGGGATTGGGGTCAGGGCTATGGGTTGGGGTCAGGGCTATGGGTTGGGGTCAGGGTTTTGGGTTGGGGTCAGGGCTTTGGGTCGGGGTAAGGGCTTTGGGTTGGGGTCAGGGCTTTGGGTTGGGGTCAGGGCTTTGGGTTGGGGTCAGGGTTTTGGGGTCAGGGCTTTGGTTTAGGGTCAGGGTTTTGGGTTGGAATCAAGGCTTTGGGTTGGGTCAGGGATATGGGTTGGGGTCAGGGCTATGGGTTGGGGTCAGGGTTTTGGGTTGGGGTCAGGACTACAGATTGGGGTCAGGGCTATGTGCTGGGGTCAGGGCTATGGGTTGGGGTCAGGGCTATGGGTTGGGGTCAGGGCTATGGGTAGGGGTCAGGGCTATGGGTTGGGGTCAGAGCTTTGGGTTGGGGTCAGGGCTATGGATTGGAGTCAGGGCTATGGATTGGGGTCAGGGCTATGGATTGGAGTCAGGGCTATGGATTGGGGTCAGGGCTATGGATTGGAGTCAGGGCTATGGGTTGGGGTCAGGGCTTTGGGTTGGGGTCAGGGCTATGGGTTGGGGTCAGGGCTATGGCTTGAGGTCAGGGCTTTGGGTTGAGGTCAGGGGTATGGGTGGGGTAAGGGCTATGGGTTGGGGTCAGGGCTTTGGGTTGGGGTCAGGGCTTTGGGTTGGGGTCAGGGCTATGGGTTGGGGTAAGGGCTATGGGTTGGGGTCAGGGCTTTGGGTTGGGGTCAGGGCTATGGGTCGGGTCAGGGCTATGGGTTGGGGTCAGGGCTATGGGTTGGGATCAGGGCTATGGGTTGGGGTCAGGGCTATGGGTTGGGGTCAGGGCTATGGGTTGGGGTCAGGGCTTTGGGTTGAGGTCAGGGCTATGGGTTGGGGTCAGGGCTATGGTTGGGGTCAGGGCTTTGGGTTGGCGTAAGGGCTTTGGGTTGGGGTCAGGGTTTTGGGTTGGGGTCAAGGCTTTGGGTTGGGGTTAGGGCTATGGGTTGGGGTCAGGGCTATGGGTTGAGGTCAGGGCTATGGGTTAGGGTCAGAGCTATGGGTTGGGGTCAGGGCTTTGGGTTGGCGTAAGGGCTTTGGGTTGGGGTCAGGGCTATGGGTTGGGGTCAGGGCTTTGGGTTGGGGTCAGAGCTATGAATTAATGATGCAGCTATGGGTCAGGGCTGCGTGAGCGCTATGACCGCGGGTTCAGTCTTACGACTGCGGGCTGCGTGCTCGTGAACTCTGTCTGGGATCTAGGCTGTGGGTGAGCGTTAGGGCTATTCGTTAGAGGTGAGTGCGAGTGGTAGGGGTGAGTATTAGTGCTATGGGTGAGGAGTGTGAGTCTTCGTGGTGAGTGCTAGGGGTGAGTGTTAGGGGTGAGTGTTCGTGGTGATTGTTTGTGGTGAGTGTTGGTGGTGAGTGTTGGTGGTGAGTGTTGGTGGTGAGTGTTGGTGGTGAGTGATGGTGGTGAGTGATGGTGGTGAGTGATAGTGGTGAGTGTTGGTGGTGAGTGATGGTGGTGAGTGATAGTGGTGAGTGATGGTGGTGAGTGATGGTGGTGAGTGATGGTGAGTGATGGTGGTGAGTGATGGTGGTGAGTGATGGTGGTAAGTGATGGTGGTGAGTGTTGGTGGTGAGTGTTGGTGGTGAGTGATGGTGGTGAGTGATGGTGGTGAGTGTTGGTGGTGAGTGTTGGTGGTGAGTGTTGGTGGTGAGTGATGGTGGTGAGTGATGGTGGTGAGTGTTGGTGCTGAGTGATGGCGGTGAGTGTTGGTGGTGAGTGATGGTGGTGAGTGTTGGTGGTGAGTGTTGGTGGTGAGTGATAGTGGTGAGTGTTGGTGGTGAGTGATGGTGGTGAGTGATAGTGGTGAGTGATAGTGGTGAGTGATGGTGGTGAGTGTTGGTGGTGAGTGTTGGTGGTGAGTGATGGTGGTGAGTGTTGGTGGTGAGTGTTGGTGGTGAGTGATGGTGGTGAGTGATGGTGGTGAGTGATGGTGGTAAGTGATGGTGGTGAGTGATGGTGGTGAGTGATGGTGGTGAGTGTTGGTGGTGAGTGATGGTGGTGAGTGTTGGTGGTGAGTGATAGTGGTGAGTGATGGTGGTGAGTGTTGGTGGTGAGTGTTGGTGGTGAGTGATGGTGGTGAGTGTTGGTGGTGAGTGTTGGTGGTGAGTGATGGTGGTGAGTGATAGTGGTGAGTGATGGTGGTGAGTGTTGGTGGTGAGTGTTGGTGGTGAGTGTTGGTGGTGAGTGATGGTGGTGAGTGTTGGTGGTGAGTGTTGGTGGTGAGTGTTGGTGGTGAGTGATAGTGGTGAGTGATGGTGGTGAGTGATGGTGGTGAGTGTTGGTGGTGAGTGTTGGTGAGTGATGGTGGTGAGTGATAGTGGTGAGTGATGGTGGTGAGTGATGGTGGTGAGTGATGGTGGTGAGTGTTGGTGGTGAGTGTTGGTGGTGAGTGTTGGTGGTGAGTGATGGTGGTGAGTGATAGTGGTGAGTGATGGTGGTGAGTGTTGGTGGTGAGTGATGGTGGTGAGTGTTGGTGGTGAGTGATAGTGGTGAGTGTTGGTGATGAGTGATGGTGGTGAGTGTTGGTGGTGAGTGTTGGTGGTGAGTGTTGGTGGTGAGTGTTGGTGAGTGATGGTGGTGAGTGATGGTGGTGAGTGATGGTGGTGAGTGTTGGTGGTGAGTGTTGGTGGTGAGTGATGGTGGTGAGTGATGGTGGTGAGTGTTGGTGGTGAGTGTTGGTGAGTGATGGTGGTGAGTGATGGTGGTGAGTGATGGTGGTGAGTGATGGTGAGTGATGGTGGTGAGTGATGGTGGTGAGTGATGGTGGTGAGTGTTGGTGGTGAGTGTTGGTGGTGAGTGTTGGTGGTAAGTGATGGTGGTGAGTGATGGTGGTGAGTGTTGGTGGTGAGTGTTGGTGAGTGATGGTGGTGAGTGGTGGTGGTGAGTGATGGTGGTGAGTGATGGTGAGTGATGGTGGTGAGTGATGGTGGTGAGTGATAGTGGTGAGTGTTGGTGGTGAGTGTTGGTGGTAAGTGATGGTGGTGAGTGATGGTGGTGAGTGTTGGTGGTAAGTGATGGTGGTGAGTGATGGTGGTGAGTGATGGTGGTGAGTGTTGGTGGTGAGTGTTGGTGGTAAGTGATGGTGGTGAGTGATGGTGGTGAGTGATAGTGGTGAGTGTTGGTGGTGAGTGATAGTGGTGAGTGATGGTGGTGAATGTTGGTGGTGAGTGTTGGTGGTAAGTGATGGTGGTGAGTGATGGTGGTGAGTGATGGTGGTGAGTGTTGGTGGTGAGTGATGGTGGTGAGTGTTGGTGGTGAGTGATAGTGGTGAGTGATAGTGGTGAGTGTTGGTGGTGAGTGATGGTGGTGAGTGATAGTGGTGGATGTTGGTGGTGAGTGTTGGTGGTGAGTGTTGGTGGTGAGTGATAGTGGTGAGTGATAGTGGTGAGTGTTGGTGGTGAGTGTTGGTGGTGAGTGTTGGTGGTGAGTGATGGTGGTGAGTGTTGGTGGTGAGTGATAGTGGTGAGTGATAGTGGTGAGTGATGGTGGTGAGTGTTGGTGGTGAGTGTTGGTGGTGAGTGTTGGTGGTGAGTGTTGGTGGTGAGTGTTGGTGGTGAGTGATAGTGGTGAGTGATAGTGGTGAGTGTTGGTGGTGAGTGTTGGTGGTGAGTGATGGTGGTGAGTGTTGGTGGTGAGTGATAGTGGTGAGTGTTGGTGGTGAGTGATAGTGGTGAGTGATAGTGGTGAGTGTTGGTGGTGAGTGTTGGTGGTGAGTGATAGTGGTGAGTGTTGGTGGTGAGTGTTGGTGGTGAGTGTTGGTGGTGAGTGATGGTGGTGAGTGATAGTGGTGAGTGTTGGTGGTGAGTGTTGGTGGTGAGTGATGGTGAGTGATGGTGGTGAGTGATGGTGGTGAGTGTTGGTGGTGAATGATGGTGGTGAGTGATGGTGGTGATTGTTGGTGGTGAGTGATGGTGGTGAGTGATGGTGAGTGATGGTGGTGAGTGATGGTGGTAAGTGATGGTGGTGAGTGTTGGTGGTGAGTGATGGTGGTGAGTGATGGTGGTGAGTGTTGGTGGTGAGTGATGGTGGTGAGTGATGGTGGTGAGTGATGGTGGTGAGTGATGGTGGTGAGTGTTGGTGGTGAGTGATGGTGGTGAGTGATGGTGGTGAGTGATGGTGGTGAGTGATGGTGAGTGTTGGTGGTGAGTGATGGTGGTGAGTGATGGTGGTGAGTGTTGGTGGTGAGTGATGGTGGTGAGTGATGGTGGTGAGTGATGGTGGTGAGTGATAGTGGTGAGTGTTGGTGCTGAGTGATGGTGAGTGATGGTGGTGAGTGATGGTGGTGAGTGATGGTGGTGAGTGATGGTGGTGATTGTTGGTGGTGAGTGTTGGTGGTGAGTGATGGTGGTGAGTGATGGTGGTGAGTGATGGTGGTGAGTGATGGTGGTGATTGTTGGTGGTGAGTGTTGGTGGTGAGTGATGGTGGTGAGTGATGGTGAGTGATGGTGGTGAGTGATGGTGGTGAGTGATGGTGGTGAGTGATGGTGAGTGATGGTGAGTGATGGTGGTGAGTGATGGTGGTGAGTGATGGTGGTAAGTGATGGTGGTAAGTGATGGTGGTGAGTGTTGGTGGTGAGTGATGGTGGTGAGTGATGGTGGTGAGTGATGGTGGTGAGTGATGGTGGTGAGTGTTGGTGGTGAGTGATGGTGGTGAGTGATGGTGGTGAGTGATGGTGGTGAGTGATGGTGAGTGTTGGTGGTGAGTGATGGTGGTGAGTGATGGTGGTGAGTGTTGGTGGTGAGTGATGGTGAGTGATGGTGGTGAGTGATGGTGGTGAGTGATAGTGGTGAGTGTTGGTGCTGAGTGATGGTGAGTGATGGTGGTGAGTGATGGTGGTGAGTGATGGTGGTGATTGTTGGTGGTGAGTGTTGGTGGTGAGTGATGGTGGTGAGTGATGGTGGTGAGTGATGGTGGTGAGTGATGGTGGTGATTGTTGGTGGTGAGTGTTGGTGGTGAGTGATGGTGGTGAGTGATGGTGAGTGATGGTGGTGAGTGATGGTGGTGAGTGATGGTGGTGAGTGATGGTGAGTGATGGTGAGTGATGGTGGTGAGTGATGGTGGTGAGTGATGGTGGTAAGTGATGGTGGTAAGTGATGGTGGTGAGTGTTGGTGGTGAGTGATGGTGGTGAGTGATGGTGGTGAGTGTTGGTGGTGAGTGGTGGTGAGTGATGGTGGTGAGTGATGGTGGTGAGTGATGGTGGTGAGTGATGGTGAGTGATGGTGGTGAGTGATGGTGGTGAGTGATGGTGGTGAGTGATGGTGGTGAGTGGACTGCACCTGGTGGCAGGAGGCAGCAGCAGGCGGCGACCGCCACGAGGCGCCAGCCGAGACTCCGCTCCATCTCCTCAGAGTGTGAGGGTGAGAGTGTGAGGGAGAGTGTGAGAGTGAGGGTGAGAGTGTGAGGGTGAGTGTGAGAAGGTGAGGGTGAGTGTGAGAGTGAGGGTGAGTGTTGTGAGGGTGAGGGTGAGTGAGGGTGAGAGTGTGAGGGTGAGTGTGAGGGTGTGAGGGTGAGCCTGTGTGTGTTTGCGCGTCTTAAGTAGCAGTCCCCGGGGTGCCCCCTCCCCCCCGGGCTGTTATCTCTGCGATCTCGCGTGGAGATTCACGCGACGAGGCGCAAAGTTCACGCCGCCGGCGCGACCCCCCCAGTGGCCCCCAGCGACCCCCCCAGTGGCCCCCAGCGCCACCGCCGCCGACCCCCGGGTGATGAGGGGTGAAGAGGGGTAATGAGAGGGGTGAAGAGGGGTGATGAGAGGGGTGAAGAGGGGTGATGAGAGGGGTGAAGAGGGGTGATGAGAGGGGTGAAGAGGGGTGAAGAGGGGTGATGAGAGGGGTTAAGAGGGGTGATGAGAGGGGTGAAGAGGGGTGATGAGAGGGGTGAAGAGGGGTGATTAGAGGGGTGATGAGGGGTGATGAGAGGGGTGAAGAGGGGTGATTAGAGGGGTGATGAGGGGTGATGAGAGGGGTGAAGAGGGGTGATGAGAAGGGTGAAGAGGGGTGATGAGAGGGGTGATTAGAGGGGTGATGAGAGGGGTGAAGAGGGGTGATGAGAGGGGTGAAGAGGGGTGATGAGAGGGGTGATTAGAGGGGTGATGAGAGGGGTGAAGAGGGGTGATGAGAGGGGTGAAGAGGGGTGATTAGAGGGGTGATGAGGGGTGATGAGAGGGGTGAAGAGGGGTGATGAGAGGGGTGAAGAGGGGTGATGAGAGGGGTGAAGAGGGGTGATGAGAGGGGTGAAGAGGGGTGATGAGAGGGGTGAAGAGGGGTGATGAGAGGGGTGAAGAGGGGTGATTAGAGGGGTGATGAGGGGTGATGAGAGGGGTGAAGAGGGGTGATGAGAGGGGTGAAGAGGGGTGATGAGAGGGGTGATTAGAGGGGTGATGAGAGGGGTGAAGAGGGTGATGAGAGGGGTGAAGAGGGGTGATTAGAGGGGTGATGAGGGGTGATGAGAGGGGTGAAGAGGGGTGATGAGAGGGGTGAAGAGGGGTGATGAGAGGGGTGAAGAGGGGTGATGAGAGGGGTGAAGAGGGGTGATGAGAGGGGTGAAGAGGGGTGATGAGAGGGGTGAAGAGGGGTGATGAGAGGGGTGAAGAGGGGTGATGAGAGGGGTGAAGAGGGGTGATTAGAGGGGTGAAGAGGGGTGATTAGAGGGGTGATGAGGGGTGATGAGAGGGGTGAAGAGGGGTGATGAGAGGGGTGAAGAGGGGTGATGAGAGGGGTGAAGAGGGGTGATGAGAGGGGTGATTAGAGGGGTGATGAGAGGGGTGAAGAGGGGTGATGAGAGGGGTGAAGAGGGGTGATTAGAGGGGTGATGAGGGGTGATGAGAGGGGTGAAGAGGGGTGATGAGAGGGGTGAAGAGGGGTGATGAGAGGGGTGATTAGAGGGGTGATGAGAGGGGTGAAGAGGGGTGATGAGAGGGGTGAAGAGGGGTGATTAGAGGGGTGAAGAGGGGTGATTAGAGGGGTGATGAGGGGTGATGAGAGGGGTGAAGAGGGGTGATGAGAGGGGTGAAGAGGGGTGATGAGAGGGGTGAAGAGGGGTGATGAGAGGGGTGAAGAGGGGTGATGAGAGGGGTGAAGAGGGGTGATGAGAGGGGTGAAGAGGGGTGATGAGAGGGGTGAAGAGGGGTGATGAGAGGGGTGAAGAGGGGTGATGAGAGGGGTGAAGAGGGGTGATGAGAGGGTGAAGAGGGGTGATTAGAGGGGTGATGAGGGGTGATGAGAGGGGTGAAGAGGGGTGATGAGAGGGGTGAAGAGGGGTGATGAGAGGGGTGATTAGAGGGGTGATGAGAGGGGTGAAGAGGGGTGATGAGAGGGGTGAAGAGGGGTGATTAGAGGGGTGATGAGGGGTGATGAGAGGGGTGAAGAGGGGTGATGAGAGGGGTGAAGAGGGGTGATGAGAGGGGTGAAGAGGGGTGATGAGAGGGGTGAAGAGGGGTGATGAGAGGGGTGAAGAGGGGTGATGAGAGGGGTGAAGAGGGGTGATTAGAGGGGTGATGAGGGTGATGAGAGGGGTGAAGAGGGGTGATGAGAGGGGTGAAGAGGGGTGATGAGAGGGGTGATTAGAGGGGTGATGAGAGGGGTGAAGAGGGGTGATGAGAGGGGTGAAGAGGGGTGATTAGAGGGGTGATGAGGGGTGATGAGAGGGGTGAAGAGGGGTGATGAGAGGGGTGAAGAGGGGTGATGAGAGGGGTGAAGAGGGGTGATGAGAGGGGTGAAGAGGGGTGATGAGAGGGGTGAAGAGGGGTGATGAGAGGGGTGAAGAGGGGTGATGAGAGGGGTGAAGAGGGGTGATGAGAGGGGTGAAGAGGGGTGATGAGAGGGGTGAAGAGGGGTGATTAGAGGGGTGATGAGGGGTGATGAGAGGGGTGAAGAGGGGTGATGAGAGGGGTGAAGAGGGGTGATGAGAGGGGTGATTAGAGGGGTGATGAGAGGGGTGAAGAGGGGTGATGAGAGGGGTGAAGAAGGGGTGATGAGAGGGGTGATTAGACGGGGTGATGAGAGGGGTGAAGAGGGGTGATGAGAGGGGTGAAGAGGGGTGATTAGAGGGGTGATGAGGGGTGATGAGAGGGGTGAAGAGGGGTGATGAGAGGGGTGAAGAGGGGTGATGAGAGGGGTGAAGAGGGGTGATGAGAGGGGTGAAGAGGGGTGATGGGAGGGGTGAAGAGGGGTGATGAGAGGGGTGAAGAGGGGTGATTAGAGGGGTGATGAGGGGTGATGAGAGGGGTGAAGAGGGGTGATGAGAGGGGTGAAGAGGGGTGATGAGAGGGGTGATTAGAGGGGTGATGAGAGGGGTGAAGAGGGGTGATGAGAGGGGTGAAGAGGGGTGATGAGAGGGGTGATTAGAGGGGTAATGAGAGGGGTGAAGAGGGGTGATGAGAGGGGTGAAGAGGGGTGATTAGAGGGGTGATGAGGGGTGATGAGAGGGGTGAAGAGGGGTGATGAGAGGGGTGAAGAGGGGTGATGAGAGGGGTGAAGAGGGGTGATGAGAGGGGTGAAGAGGGGTGATGAGAGGGGTGAAGAGGGGTGATGAGAGGGGTGAAGATGGGTGATTAGAGGGGTGATGAGGGGTGATGAGAGGGGTGAAGAGGGGTGATGAGAGGGGTGAAGAGGGGTGATTAGAGGGGTGATGAGGGTGATGAGAGGGGTGAAGAGGGGTGATGAGAGGGGTGAAGAGGGGTGATGAGAGGGGTGAAGAGGGGTGATGAGAGGGTGAAGAGGGGTGATTAGAGGGGTGATGAGGGGTGATGAGAGGGGTGAAGAGGGGTGCTGAGAGGGGTGAAGAGGGTGACGAGAGGGGTGATTAGAGGGGTGATGAGAGGGGTGAAGAGGCGTGATGAGAGGGGTGAAGAGGGGTGATTAGAGGGTGATGAGGGGTGATGAGAGGGGTGAAGAGGGGTGATGAGAGGGGTGATGAGAGGGGTGATTAGAGGGGTGATGAGAGGGTGAAGAGGGGTGATGAGGGGTGAAGAGGGGTGATGAGAGGGGTGAAGAGGGGTGATGAGGGGTGAAGAGGGGTGATGAGAGGGGTGAAGAGGGGTGATGAGAGGGGTGATTAGAGGGGTGATGAGAGGGGTGAAGAGGGGTGAAGAGGCGTGATGAGGGGTGATGCTGGACTCCCGGCCCTGGCGATGAAACGACTTGCAGAGTGAGATGAGGAGTGAGATGTGAGATGAGGAGTGAGGTGAGGAGTGAGGTGAGTGTTTTGGAGTGAGGTGAGTGTTTTGGAGTGAAGTGAGGAGTGAGGGGAGTGTTTTGGAGTGAGATGAGGAGTGAGGTGAGTGTTTTGGAGTGAGGTGAGGAGTGAGGTGAGGAATGAGGGGAGTGTTTTGGAGTGAGGTGAGGAGTGAGGTGAGTGTTTTGGAGTGAGGTGAGGAGTGAGGTGAGGAGTGAGGTGAGTGTTTTGGAGTGAGGTGAGGAGTGAGGTGAGGAGTGAGGGGAGTGTTTTGGAGTGAGGTGAGGAGTGAGGTGAGTGTTTTGGAGTGAGGTGAGTGTTTTGGAGTGAGGTGAGGAGTGAAGGGAGTGTTTTGGAGTGAGGTGAGGAGTGAGGTGAGTGTTTTGGAGTGAGGTGAGGAGTGAGGTGAGGAATGAGGGGAGTGTTTTGGAGTGAGGTGAGGAGTGAGGTGAGTGTTTTGGAGTGAGGTGAGGAGTGAGGTGAGGAGTGAGGTGAGTGTTTTGGAGTGAGGTGAGGAGTGAGGTGAGGAGTGAGGTGAGTGTTTTGGAGTGAGGTGAGGAGTGAGGTGAGGAGTGAGGTGAGGAGTGAGCGGAGTGTTTTGGAGTGAGGTGAGGAGTGAGGTGAGGAGTGAGGGGAGTGTTTTGGAGTGAGGTGAAGAGTGAAGTGAGGAGTGAGGTGAGGAATGAGGGGAGTGTTTTGGAGTGAGGTGAGGAGTGAGGTGAGGAGTGAGGGGAGTGTTTTGGAGTGAGGTGAGAAGTGAGGTGAGGAGTGAGGTGAGGAGTGAGGGGAGTGTTTTGGAGTGAGGTGAGGAATGAGGGGAGTGTTTTGGAGTGAGGTGAGGAGTGAGGTGAGGAATGAGGGGAGTGTTTTGGAGTGAGGTGAGGAGTGAGGTGAGTGCTCGGGGTCTGTAGGCGACTTTCGCGTGCAGAAGAAGATAATAAATAACTAAAGAGCCCTTCAGACGAACTTGGCAGACATCAAAATGTCACCGACCGCGGATCAGACAAAGCTGCCCGTGCAGTCCGCAGGGCCCGCTGGGGCAAGTGCTGTTCGTGAGCACGCAGAAGTGGTGTGGCAGCACCACGCCCGACCGCCTTTGTCTCCCCAGGGCCAATGGGTTACACGGCGGCAGGATGCTCGTACGAGGCCGAGTAAAAGAAGGGGGGGAAGGCCAGAAGCGATTCAGGTGTCGATTGCCACTGATGGTAGCCATGAGCGGGAATGGAACTCACCATATCACACACCATCACCACCCTCACCCCATCACACACCATCACCACCCTCACCCCATCACACACCATCACCACCCACACACCATCAACACTCTCACCACATCAAACACCATCACCACCCTCCCCACACACACCATCACCATACCACACACCATCACCACCCTCACCACATCACACACCATCACCACCCTCACCACACCACACACCATCACCACATCACCACATCACACACCATCACCACCCTCACCACACCACACACACCATCACTACCTTCACCACACCACACACCATCACCACATCACACCATCACCACACTAAAGTGGAGATATATTTGCATCCACCACGTCACGGCCCAGGTAACCGGTCAAGGCCGCCACCCCCATGGCGGCTGCTGCTGTTACGTGGTTCGAGATAAACACGGCGTCCGTGCCAGCAAGACTCCCACGTGGTGACAGATTAGATGGGGGGGGGAGATTAGCAACTCTGCTCTCTCACGCTCTGTCGCTCAGCCCAGGGGCCCCAAGATCCAGAGACCTTCCACTCAGTGTGTGTATCTGTATAATGTTCTTGTAGGGAGACGGAGTCGTCGTAGAGGCAACACGGTTTATTTCACTATTACAGGTTTACACTTAAACCTTAACACAAAGGGGTAATGGCCCCTTTCACCCACAACCTGGGGAGGTACAGCCTCCGGGCTATCGTACCTAGTCACTCTGACTACTCTAGCCCTCCGGCTGGCTAGACCTAGGGGAGGCTGACCCACCGCTGGCCCGGTGGATCCCCGACCACTGGCCCGTCCGGCCCTGGCCCTTAGAAATACATCAGGCCGAGGGAACCTCAGGGTCCTACCCTCTCGACCACTGGCACCGCACTGAGCCCCGGCCCTTAGAAGGACATCGCTGGCTTGGGGTCCAGGGTCTTCTTCTCCAGGCGGCTTCTGACTTCGGCTTGAGACGAACTGAACTGCGATCTCAAGGACCCGCTGTAAAGTGTTTTGGAGTTTAATTATTGTTAGGGTGTCAGGCACTGGGACTTTGAGGACTTGGTCCAACATGGATTGAATTCGGATGTACCTGCGCTGGTTAGGCATTGCCTCACCAACACTTATTTTACCTGGAATGGCACCTTCTACAAACAGAATGAGGGTACCCCTATGGGCTCCCCCTTGTCACCAGTGATAGCCAACATGTTCATGGGAAAGTTTGAATCAGACGCCGTCCAGACATCCACCCTGCGTCCTTCCTTGTGGAAGAGGTATGTGGATGACACTTTCGTCATTTGGCCACATGGCCTCCCAGCATTGAACCACATCTTGGACACCCATCCATCAGATTCACCATGGAAGTGGAGAAAGATGGCAAACTACCATTCTTAGATATTCTGTTTGAGAGGAGACCTGACGGATCCTTGGGACATTCTGTCTACAGGAAAGCCACCCACACAGATTCCTACTTGAAACCTGATTCCCACCACCACCCATCTCAAAATAAGTCTCTCATCAAAACGCTATACCGCAGAGCTCATGGCATTTCTGACCAACACCACCTGGCCAGTAAATTAAGACATGTACATCGGGCCCTCAGGATGAACGGATACTCTGACCGCACCATCCGAAAAGCTGTTTCTCCCACCATACAGAAACAGCCACTTGAAACTCCGATCAAAACTATCACGTTGCCATACATAGCAGGCGTGACCAAAAAGATCTCCAAAATTCTAAACAAACATAAGATCTAAGTCCGATTCAGTACAGTAGATAAAATCCGTGACCTAATTCCATCTATGAAGGATGTCATCCCTGACTTGCAATACCCTGGAGTCTATAAACTGAGTTGCAGCTGTGGTGATTGTTACATTGGGGAAACGAAACGTCATGTCTCTGATCGTGTCCGCGAGCACGTCAGATTTGAAACACGGCAAAATTGAGTCTTCCGCCGTTGCCGATCATTGCTACAACGCGGTGGGCTCTGATGATATTGTTTTTTCCGAGACCAAGCTGCTCTGCAAACCCTCTGGCTACCATCAAAGGTTTGTACACGAAGCCATTCAGATATACAAACACAGACATAATTTCAACCGTGATGATGGGTACAAACTTAATAATCATCGGAAAGATGTTATTAACCATGCAAAAAAGATTTAACTACACATTTTTGGACCATCTTATTTGACAGGCACTATTTTACTTTACCGAGAGTTAACATCCCCAGCGTTTAACAGTACTCTCCTTTTTCGTATTTGATTGTGAGCCAACACTGGTAAAAACAACATGGGCATTGTCGTTCTCTTCTATCATGTGCACCAACAGGGGCTTGCGCACAAACACGTCCACGTACACGTACACCTCGTGCTCTCTTTTAGCCCCCCCCCTCTCAATACGTTCCATTCATTGGCTACCACATTCTGATGAGATCCCCCCCCTCCTCCCCCTTAACTTGTATTTAAGAACTTGCATCTTGGAATCCCTGCCTCACTTGATACAGCAAATCTAGCTGTGACGGTCCCACCTGATGACGGAGACTTGTGTTGCCTCCGAAACGTCGTGATTTTTATTATTTTATTTTTTATTAATTTTAATTCAATTTTTTACTTACGTGACTTTACCGAAAAAACTGAGAGTATTAATGAGGGTAGTTTAACGAGGGTAGTTTAACGAGGGTAGTTTAACGAGAGTAGTTAACAAGGGTAGTTTAACGAGGGTAGTTTAACGAGGGTAGTTTAACGAGAGTAGTTAACGATGGTAGTTTAACGATGGTAGTTAACGAGGGTAGTTTAACGAGGGTAGTTTAACGAGGGTAGTTTAACGAGGGTAGTTTAACGAGAGTAGTTAACGAGGGTAGTTAACGAGGGTAGTTAACGAGGGTAGTTTAACGAGGGTAGTTTAACGAGGGTAGTTTAACGAGGGTAGTTTAACGAGGGTAGTTTAACGAGGGTAGTTTAACGAGAGTAGTTAACGAGGGTAGTTAACGATGGTAGTTAACGAGGGTAGTTTAACGAGGGTAGTTTAACGAGGGTAGTTTAACGAGGGTAGTTTAACGAGGGTAGTTTAACGAGGGTAGTTTAACGAGAGTAGTTAACGAGGGTAGTTTAACGAGGGTAGTTTAACGAGGGTAGTTTAACGAGGGTAGTTTAACGAGGGTAGTTTAACGAGGGTAGTTAACGAGAGTAGTTTAACGAGGGTAGTTAACGATGGTAGTTAACGAGGGTAGTTAACGAGGGTAGTTAACGAGGGTAGTTAACGAGGATAGTTTAACGAGGGTAGTTAACGAGGGTAGTTTAACGAGGGTAGTTAACGAGGGTAGTTAACGAGGGTAGTTAACGAGGATAGTTTAACGAGGGTAGTTAACGAGGGTAGTTTAACGAGGGTAGTTAACGAGGGTAGTTAACGAGGGTAGTTAACGAGGGTAGTTAACGAGGATAGTTTAACGAGGGTAGTTAACGAGGGTAGTTTAACGAGGGTAGTTTAACGAGGGTAGTTAACGAGGGTAGTTAACGAGGGTAGTTTAACGAGGGTAGTTAACGAGGGTAGTTAACGAGGGTAGTTAACGAGGATAGTTTAACGAGGGTAGTTTAACGAGGGTAGTTAACGAGAGTAGTTAACGAGGATAGTTTAACGAGGGTAGTTTAACGAGGGTAGTTAACGAGGATAGTTTAACGAGGGTAGTTTAACGAGGGTAGTTTAACGATGGTAGTTAACGAGGATAGTTAACGAGGGTAGTTTAACGATGGTAGTTAACGAGGATAGTTAACGAGGGTAGTTAACGAGGATAGTTTAACGAGGATAGTTTAACGAGGGTAGTTTAACGAGGGTAGTTAACGAGGGTAGTTAACGAGGGTAGTTTAACGAGGATAGTTAACGAGGGTAGTTTAACGAGGGTAGTTTAACGAGGGTAGTTTAACGAGAGTAGTTAACGAGGGTAGTTTAACGAGGGTAGTTTAACGAGGGTAGTTTAACGAGGGTAGTTAACGAGGGTAGTTTAACGAGAGTAGTTAACGAGGGTAGTTTAACGAGAGTAGTTAACGAGGGTAGTTTAACGAGGGTAGTTTAACGAGGGTAGTTTAACGAGGGTAGTTTAACGAGGGTAGTTTAACGAGGGTAGTTTAACGAGGATAGTTAACGAGGGTAGTTTAACGAGAGTAGTTAACGAGGGTAGTTTAACGAGGGTAGTTTAACGAGGGTAGTTTAACGAGGGTAGTTTAACGAGGGTAGTTAACGAGGGTAGTTTAACGAGAGTAGTTAACGAGGGTAGTTAACGAGGGTAGTTTAACGAGGGTAGTTAACGAGGGTAGTTTAACGAGAGTAGTTAACGAGGGTAGTTAACGAGGGTAGTTTAACGAGGGTAGTTAACGAGGGTAGTTTAACGAGAGTAGTTAACGAGGGTAGTTAACGAGGGTAGTTTAACGATGGTAGTTAACGAGGGTAGTTAACGAGGGTAGTTTAACGAGAGTAGTTAACGAGGGTAGTTAACGAGGGTAGTTTAACGATGGTAGTTAACGAGGGTAGTTTAACGAGAGTAGTTAACGAGGGTAGTTAACGAGGGTAGTTTAACGATGGTAGTTAACGAGGGTAGTTTAACGAGGGTAGTTTAACGATGGTAGTTTAACGAGGGTAGTTTAACGAGGGTAGTTTAACGATGGTAGTTTAACGATGGTAGTTTAACGAGGGTAGTTTAACGATGGTAGTTTAACGAGGGTAGTTTAACGAGGGTAGTTTAACGATGGTAGTTTAACGAGGGTAGTTTAACGAGGGTAGTTTAACGATGGTAGTTTAACGAGGGTAGTTTAACGAGGGTAGTTTAACGAGGATAGTTAACGAGGGTAGTTTAACGAGGGTAGTTTAACGATGGTAGTTAACGAGGGTAGTTTAACGAGGGTAGTTTAACGAGGATAGTTAACGATGGTAGTTTAACGATGGTAGTTAACGAGGGTAGTTTAACGAGGGTAGTTTAATGAGGGTAGTTTAACGAGGGTAGTTTAACGAGGGTAGTTAACGAGGGTAGTTTAACGAGGGTAGTTTAACGATGGTAGTTAACGAGGATAGTTAACGAGGATAGTTTAACGAGGGTAGTTTAACGAGGATAGTTTAACGAGGGTAGTTTAACGAGGATAGTTAACGAGGATAGTTTAACGAGGGTAGTTTAACGAGGATAGTTAACGAGGGTAGTTAACGAGGGTAGTTTAACGAGGGTAGTTAACGAGGATAGTTTAACGAGGGTAGTTTAACGAGGGTAGTTTAACGATGGTAGTTAACGAGGATAGTTAACGAGGATAGTTTAACGAGGGTAGTTTAACGAGGGTAGTTTAACGAGGGTAGTTAACGAGGGTAGTTTAACGAGGGTAGTTAACGAGGATAGTTTAACGAGGATAGTTTAACGAGGGTAGTTTAACGAGGGTAGTTAACGAGGATAGTTTAACGAGGATAGTTTAACGAGGGTAGTTTAACGAGGGTAGTTAACGAGGATAGTTTAACGAGGATAGTTTAACGAGGGTAGTTTAACGAGGGTAGTTAACGAGGGTAGTTAACGAGGGTAGTTTAACGAGGATAGTTTAACGAGGATAGTTTAACGAGGGTAGTTTAACGAGGGTAGTTAACGAGGGTAGTTAACGAGGATAGTTTAACGAGGATAGTTTAACGAGGATAGTTTAACGAGGGTAGTTTAACGAGGGTAGTTAACGAGGATAGTTTAACGAGGATAGTTTAACGAGGGTAGTTTAACGAGGGTAGTTAACGAGGATAGTTTAACGAGGATAGTTTAACGAGGGTAGTTTAACGAGGGTAGTTAACGAGGGTAGTTAACGAGGGTAGTTTAACGAGGATAGTTTAACGAGGATAGTTTAACGAGGGTAGTTTAACGAGGGTAGTTAACGAGGGTAGTTTAACGAGGATAGTTTAACGAGGATAGTTTAACGAGGATAGTTTAACGAGGGTAGTTTAACGAGGGTAGTTAACGAGGATAGTTTAACGAGGATAGTTTAACGAGGGTAGTTTAACGAGGGTAGTTAACGAGGATAGTTTAACGAGGATAGTTTAACGAGGATAGTTTAACGAGGGTAGTTTAACGAGGGTAGTTAACGAGGATAGTTTAACGAGGATAGTTTAACGAGGGTAGTTTAACGAGGGTAGTTTAACGAGGGTAGTTTAACGAGGGTAGTTTAACGAGGATAGTTTAACGATGGTAGTTTAACGAGGGTAGTTTAACGAGGGTAGTTTAACGAGGATAGTTTAACGATGGTAGTTAATGAGGGTAGTTTAACGAGGATAGTTTAACGATGGTAGTTTAACGAGGGTAGTTTAACGAGGGTAGTTTAACGAGGATAGTTAACGAGGGTAGTTTAACGAGGGTAGTTTAACGAGGGTAGTTTAACGAGGGTAGTTTAACGAGGGTAGTTTAACGAGGGTAGTTTAACGAGAGTAGTTAACGAGGGTAGTTTAACGAGAGTAGTTAACGAGGGTAGTTTAACGAGGGTAGTTTAACGAGAGTAGTTAACGAGGGTAGTTTAACGAGGGTAGTTTAACGAGAGTAGTTAACGAGGGTAGTTTAACGAGGGTAGTTTAACGAGGGTAGTTAACGAGGGTAGTTTAACGATGGTAGTTAACGAGGGTAGTTTAACGAGGGTAGTTTAACGATGGTAGTTTAACGAGGGTAGTTTAACGAGGGTAGTTTAACGAGGGTAGTTTAACGAGGGTAGTTTAACGAGGGTAGTTTAACGATGGTAGTTTAACGAGGGTAGTTTAACGAGGGTAGTTAACGAGGGTAGTTTAACGAGGGTAGTTTAACGAGGGTAGTTAACGAGGGTAGTTTAACGAGAGTAGTTAACGAGGGTAGTTAACGAGGGTAGTTTAACGAGGGTAGTTAACGAGGGTAGTTTAACGAGAGTAGTTAACGAGGGTAGTTAACGAGGGTAGTTTAACGAGGGTAGTTTAACGATGGTAGTTTAACGAGGGTAGTTTAACGAGAGTAGTTAACGAGAGTAGTTAACGAGGGTAGTTTAACGAGGGTAGTTTAACGAGGGTAGTTTAACGATGGTAGTTTAACGAGGGTAGTTTAACGATGGTAGTTTAACGAGGGTAGTTTAACGAGGGTAGTTTAACGATGGTAGTTTAACGAGGGTAGTTTAACGAGGGTAGTTTAACGAGGATAGTTAACGAGGGTAGTTTAACGAGGGTAGTTTAACGATGGTAGTTAACGAGGGTAGTTTAACGAGGATAGTTAACGATGGTAGTTTAACGATGGTAGTTAACGAGGGTAGTTTAACGATGGTAGTTAACGAGGGTAGTTTAACGATGGTAGTTTAACGAGGGTAGTTTAACGAGGATAGTTAACGATGGTAGTTTAACGATGGTAGTTAACGAGGGTAGTTTAACGATGGTAGTTAACGAGGGTAGTTTAACGATGGTAGTTTAACGAGGGTAGTTAACGAGGGTAGTTTAACGAGGGTAGTTTAACGATGGTAGTTAACGAGGGTAGTTTAACGATGGTAGTTAACGAGGGTAGTTTAACGATGGTAGTTTAACGAGGGTAGTTAACGAGGGTAGTTTAACGATGGTAGTTTAACGAGGGTAGTTTAACGAGGGTAGTTAACGAGGGTAGTTTAACGAGGGTAGTTTAACGATGGTAGTTTAACGAGGGTAGTTTAACGAGGGTAGTTTAACGAGGATAGTTTAACGATGGTAGTTTAACGATGGTAGTTTAACGAGGGTAGTTTAACGAGGGTAGTTTAACGAGGGTAGTTTAACGATGGTAGTTAACGAGGATAGTTAACGAGGATAGTTTAACGAGGGTAGTTTAACGAGGATAGTTTAACGAGGGTAGTTTAACGAGGATAGTTAACGAGGATAGTTTAACGAGGGTAGTTAACGAGGGTAGTTTAACGAGGGTAGTTTAACGAGGGTAGTTTAACGATGGTAGTTTAACGATGGTAGTTTAACGAGGGTAGTTTAACGATGGTAGTTTAACGAGGATAGTTAACGAGGGTAGTTTAACGAGGGTAGTTTAACGAGGGTAGTTTAACGATGGTAGTTTAACGAGGGTAGTTTAACGATGGTAGTTTAACGAGGGTAGTTTAACGATGGTAGTTTAACGAGGGTAGTTAACGAGGGTAGTTAACGAGGATAGTTAACGAGGATAGTTTAACGAGGATAGTTTAACGAGGATAGTTAACGAGGATAGTTAACGAGGATAGTTTAACGAGGGTAGTTTAACGATGGTAGTTAACGAGGATAGTTAACGAGGATAGTTTAACGAGGATAGTTAACGAGGATAGTTTAACGAGGATAGTTAACGAGGATAGTTAACGAGGGTAGTTTAACGAGGGTAGTTTAACGAGGGTAGTTTAACGAGGATAGTTAACGAGGGTAGTTAACGAGGATAGTTAACGAGGGTAGTTTAACGAGGGTAGTTTAACGAGGATAGTTAACGAGGGTAGTTTAACGAGGGTAGTTTAACGAGGGTAGTTAACGAGGGTAGTTTAACGATGGTAGTTTAACGAGGGTAGTTAACGAGGGTAGTTTAACGATGGTAGTTTAACGAGGATAGTTAACGAGGGTAGTTTAACGATGGTAGTTTAACGAGGGTAGTTAACGAGGGTAGTTTAACGATGGTAGTTTAACGAGGGTAGTTAACGAGGGTAGTTTAACGAGGGTAGTTTAACGAGGATAGTTAACGAGGGTAGTTTAACGATGGTAGTTTAACGAGGATAGTTAACGAGGGTAGTTTAACGATGGTAGTTTAACGAGGGTAGTTAACGAGGGTAGTTTAACGAGGGTAGTTTAACGAGGATAGTTAACGAGGGTAGTTTAACGATGGTAGTTTAACGAGGGTAGTTAACGAGGGTAGTTTAACGAGGGTAGTTAACGAGGATAGTTAACGAGGATAGTTTAACGAGGATAGTTAACGAGGATAGTTTAACGAGGGTAGTTTAACGAGGATAGTTAACGAGGGTAGTTTAACGAGGGTAGTTTAACGAGGATAGTTAACGAGGGTAGTTTAACGAGGGTAGTTTAACGATGGTAGTTAACGAGGATAGTTAACGAGGGTAGTTTAACGAGGGTAGTTTAACGAGGGTAGTTTAACGAGGATAGTTAACGAGGGTAGTTTAACGAGGGTAGTTTAACGAGGGTAGTTTAACGAGGATAGTTAACGAGGATAGTTTAACGAGGGTAGTTTAACGAGGATAGTTAACGAGGATAGTTTAACGAGGGTAGTTAACGAGGATAGTTTAACGAGGATAGTTAACGAGGATAGTTTAACGAGGGTAGTTTAACGAGGGTAGTTAACGAGGATAGTTAACGAGGATAGTTAACGAGGATAGTTTAACGAGGGTAGTTAACGAGGATAGTTAACGAGGATAGTTAACGAGGGTAGTTTAACGAGGATAGTTTAACGAGGGTAGTTAACGAGGATAGTTAACGAGGATAGTTAACGAGGATAGTTAACGAGGGTAGTTTAACGAGGATAGTTTAACGAGGGTAGTTAACGAGGGTAGTTAACGAGGATAGTTAACGAGGGTAGTTTAACGAGGGTAGTTTAACGAGGATAGTTAACGAGGATAGTTTAACGAGGGTAGTTAACGAGGGTAGTTTAACGAGGGTAGTTTAACGAGGATAGTTAACGAGGATAGTTAACGAGGGTAGTTTAACGAGGATAGTTTAACGAGGGTAGTTAACGAGGATAGTTAACGAGGGTAGTTTAACGAGGGTAGTTTAACGAGGGTAGTTTAACGAGGGTAGTTTAACGAGGGTAGTTTAACGAGGGTAGTTTAACGAGGGTAGTTTAACGAGGGTAGTTTAACGAGGATAGTTAACGAGGGTAGTTTAACGAGGGTAGTTTAACGAGGGTAGTTTAACGAGGGTAGTTTAACGAGGGTAGTTAACGAGGATAGTTAACGAGGGTAGTTTAACGAGGGTAGTTTAACGAGGGTAGTTTAACGAGGGTAGTTTAACGAGGATAGTTAACGAGGGTAGTTTAACGAGGGTAGTTTAACGAGGGTAGTTTAACGAGGATAGTTAACGAGGGTAGTTTAACGAGGGTAGTTTAACGAGGGTAGTTAACGAGGATAGTTTAACGAGGATAGTTAACGAGGATAGTTTAACGAGGGTAGTTTAACGAGGGTAGTTTAACGAGGGTAGTTTAACGAGGGTAGTTTAACGAGGGTAGTTTAACGAGGGTAGTTAATGAGGGTAGTTTAACGAGGGTAGTTTAACGAGGGTAGTTTAACGAGGGTAGTTTAACGAGGGTAGTTAATGAGGGTAGTTTAACGAGGGTAGTTTAACGAGGGTAGTTTAACGAGGGTAGTTTAACGAGGGTAGTTTAACGAGGGTAGTTTAACGAGGGTAGTTTAACGAGGGTAGTTAATGAGGGTAGTTTAACGAGGGTAGTTTAACGAGGGTAGTTTAACGAGGGTAGTTTGACGAGGGTAGTTTAACGAGGGTAGTTTAACGAGGGTAGTTTAACGAGGGTAGTTTAACGAGGGTAGTTTGACGAGGGTAGTTTGACGAGGGTAGTTTGACGAGGGTAGTTTAACGAGGGTAGTTTGACGAGGGTAGTTTGACGAGGGTAGTTTGACGAGGGTAGTTTGACGAGGGTAGTTTGACGAGGGTAGTTTGACGAGGGTAGTTTGACGAGGGTAGTTTGACGAGGGTAGTTTGACGAGGGTAGTTTGACGAGGGTAGTTTGACGAGGGTAGTTTGACGAGGGTAGTTTAATGAGGGTAGTTTGACGAGGGTTATTTGACGAGGGTAGTTTGACGAGGGTAGTTCAAAGAGGGTAGTTTAATGAGGGTAGTTTAATGAGAGTAGTTTAAAGAGGGTAGTATCATGAGGGTAGTTTTATGAGGGCAATTTATCCAACTGCAATAAAGATTCTGAAATCTGAGCTGCTGCTCTCGGAGGTCGCCTCGTTCAGAGGAGGGGGACGGAGGAGGTGGTAGAGGAGGGGGTGGTAGAGGTGGGGGTGGTAGAGGAGGGGTGGTCGAGGGGGGGTGGTAGAGGAGGGGGTGGTAGAGGAGGGGTGGTAGAGGAGGGGGTGGTAGAGGAGGGGTGGTAGAGGAGGGGGTGGTAGAGGAGGGGGTGGTAGAGGAGGGGTGGTAGAGGAGGGGTGGTAGAGGAGGGGTGGTAGAGGAGGGGTGGTAGAGGAGGGGGTGGTAGAGGAGGGGGTGGTAGAGGAGGGGTGGTAGAGGAGGGGTGGTAGAGGAGGGGTGGTAGAGGAGGGGGTGGTAGAGGAGGGGGTGGTAGAGGAGGGGTGGTAGAGGAGGGGGTGGTAGAGGAGGGGGTGGTAGAGGAGGGGTGGTAGAGGAGGGGTGGTAGAGGAGGGGTGGTAGAGGAGGGGTGGTAGAGGAGGGGGTGGTAGAGGAGGGGGTGGTAGAGGAGGGGTGGTAGAGGAGGGGGTGGTAGAGGAGGGGGTGGTAGAGGAGGGGTGGTAGAGGAGGGGTGGTAGAGGAGGGGGTGGTAGAGGAGGGGTGGTAGAGGAGGGGTGGTAGAGGAGGGGTGGTAGAGGAGGGGGTGGTAGAGGAGGGGTGGTAGAGGAGGGGTGGTAGAGGAGGGGGTGGTAGAGGAGGGGTGGTAGAGGAGGGGTGGTAGAGGTAGGGGTGGTAGAGGAGGGGTGGTAGAGGTAGGGGTGGTAGAGGTGGGGGTGGTAGAGGTGGGGGTGGTAGAGGAGGGGTGGTAGAGGTAGGGGTGGTAGAGGTGGGGGTGGTAGAGGAGGGGTGGTAGAGGAGGGGTGGTAGAGGAGGGGGGGGCGTTCCCCTGTCAGCGAAACCGCTCGCTGTGGATTGTGCGAGAAATCCAACTCATTACACTATGTAATACAATTTTTTTCCCTGGGTAGTAAGTGTTATTTTTTAATTGATCATGCCTTAAAAGTATAGAAAATGGCTATTATTCCCCACAAACTTTGCTTTTGCGGCCAGGACAGTGATATTTTGAAATTTACCTATTATCAATTATAAAACGGGCGAATTTGTGTTTATTTGTTTACATAAAGTAAAAACCAAAATATGAATCAAAATTAACATGTATTTATACTAATATAATAAAAAAAAAATCTACAAAATATTTAGAAGTGAGTAGTTTTTTTAAGATTTACGATTATACTGTAAATCACTTTCACAAATCAGCCCTCAAATGTCGTCTCCCATCATGTTCTCGTTATACTGTCCTTGGTAGCGGCGTTCAAAGTCCAGTATATCCTGGTGGAAGCGCTCGCCTTGCTCCTCCGAGTACGCTCTGATGTTCTCCTTGAATTTATCAAGATGAGCATCAAGGATATGGACTTTGAGGGACATCCTCCAGCCCATTGTGCCGTAGTTCTTCACCAGTTTTCGGCCTTGTGATTGCCCAGGAAGCCCCGAACCACTGCGACAAAGCTGTCCCAAGCCGCTTTCTCCTTACGAGTGAGCTTCTTGGGGAATTCGTTGCACTCCAGGATCTTCTTTATCTGTGGTCCGACGAAGACACCGCCTTTGACCTTTGCCTCAGACAGTTTAGGGAAGAAGTCTAGAAGGTACTTGAAGGCTGCCGACTCCTTATCTACGGCTCTGACAAATTGTTTCATAAGGCCCAATTTGATGTGCAGTGGTGGCATCAGCACCTTCCGGGGGTCTACCAGTGGCTCCCACTTGACGTTGTTCCTCCCCACAGAGAACTCGGTCCGCTGTGGCCACTCCCATCTGTGGTCGTGCGCCTTGGTGTCCCTGCTGTCCCAAAGGCAAAGATAGCAGGGAAACTTGGTAAAACTGCCTTGGAGACCCATCAGGAATGCCACCATATTGAAGTCTCCGATGACCTCCCAGCCGTACTCATCATACTTCAAGGCGTCCAGCAAGGTCGTGATACTGTTGTAATCCTCTTTGAGGTGCACCGCGATTGCCAGGGGACGAGATGGGTACTTGTTACCATTATGGAGCAGCATGGCTTTCAGGCTCCTGGATGAGCTGTCAATGAAGAGGCGCCACTCATTCTTGTTACAGGTGCTTCCGATTGCCTCAAACAGACTGGTCACATTGTGGCAGAAGCAGAGCCCATCTTGACGGGTGAAGAAGCTGCAAAAAGGTTGGTGACGCTTCCTGTGATCTGCGACTTGCACACTTTTATCCAACAAGTTCCACTGCTTGAGCCTAGACGTCAAAAGCTCGGCATTGGACTTGGTGAGACCAAGATCTCTGATCAAGTCGTTGAGGTATTTTTAGTTGGGGTAGTATGGGTTTTTCTCCTCAGCTCCACCTCTTAAATTGTCATCCGGATCTACAACGTCTTCCTCGCTCTGTGACTTGCTGCTCTCTTCTAAAGACGGCTGCTCTCTCTCCAGAGGAGTGGGTACGGGGAGCTCATGGCAGTGTGGCACTGGGGCGATGAAGGAAGGTACTGATACGTGATAGCAGGTGCCTTCTTGCCAGTCCGACGTTTGGAAGGGTCCATCATGCAGAAGTAGCAGTTGCTTGAGTGGTCAGTGGGTTCCCGCCAAATTCTTGGGATAGCGAACTTCATGGCTCTCTTTTCCCCTCTGTACCATCCTACAAAATATATTTATTCACCCATGACTAATGTGTAAGAAATTCTCCCAACATTTTTCATATATGATATATATTTTCAATAACATTGAAAATTGTAAAACATGTTAAAATTAAAAACTTTAACAATAAAAATTTTTAAACAAATTTTATAACATAAAATTCCGAGCAACAATTGTCCATTTTACCTTCCAGAGTTTTTTTGCATTGCTCGCCGGTGAAATGAGGTGCCCAGGATTTGTCTTGATCCCCGACAGGCATGCCGAAATATGCCTTGTAGGCCTCACATAGTAGATGCTTCCACAGAGTACTTTTTCGCTCTTGTCTTGATAAATTGGCCGCAGACATAGCAAAAAGCATCTGCCGGATGCTTGCAGCCTCTTGATGTCATCTCAGAAAAATGAAGATATGTATCCACTTAGGCAGCTGGAACTAAACTGAACTGGTTGGCTTAAGGCCCCAGGATTTATACGACTATTTATGTTACTGGAAAGTTCTAGAATAGTCTAGAAGTTACTCCAAGTTTACTCGGCACTGAATCTATCTGGAATGTTCTGGAAAATAGGTAAATTTCTAAATATTACTGTCCTGGTCACAAAAGCAATATTTGTGGGGAATAATAGCCATTATCTGTACTTTTGAGGCATAAGCAATTAGGAAATAACACTTACTACCCAGGAACAAATTTTTTTTTGTTATACAGTGATCACCCTCACCTCATTACATGCGCCATCATCATTTCACCACATCACACACCACACCCCATCACCACCCCCACACATCATCACGTGCGCCATCATCACCACATTGAACACACTACCTTCTCCACATCACACAACCCATAAACAACCTGACCTCAACAACAGCCTCCGTTGTTGCTAGAGAGCAACTGCCTCCAACTGCCCATCATCGTCTTTCACAAATCTCCTCCACATAGGCCGATCTTGACATCGCTGGTACCGGTCTTTGGGAAGTCCAATCAGCTCCACATCCTCCTGTACCCCATTAGTACGTCTCTTCTCTGGCCGGATAGAGGGATCGCGAGCCCCCTCTATACTGCCAAAACGAAGCTCTTTGGGCTTGCGGTGGCTGGGTTATGCGGGCTACATGATCCAACCAACGCAGCCTTGCTCGCCGGAAGAGCTTACCGATGGGATTGTGTCCAGATCTTTCAAGGATTTGTGAGCTCCTCACACAATCCAGTCTGGTAAACTCAGGATGGATCGCAGGCAGACCTGCCTGAATGTTTCTAACCGGCGCAGATGTTCCATTCGGGGGGTTTCACAAGTGGAGAGAAGGGAGGGCATGCATGTGGCTGAGAAGACCCGAAGCTTCGTGAGGAGAGACAGACCAGGTATCTTCCACACAGCGGTATGCAGATGTAGAGGTATTACGTACCGGGGTGTAGCAAGCCGTTACGTTAGGGTGCCTACATCAACGTCCGTGCGTGGGGTCTACATCAACGTCCGCATACAGCCCCGCCCCTCGGGGGGGGGGGGCAGTTGGGTATATAAGGCGGTGCGCGAGAGAGCTCGAGGCAGTCGTTGGAGCAGAAGAGCCAGTGAAGACTGAAGACCAGCTAGCTAGCCCTGGGACTACCCTGACTCGCTGCTCTTATAAGAGCCGAGCAGGGCAAGCCAGGGGCGACCTCAAAGCAGCGAGGTCTGTGTCCTCGTGAAGGCCAGGCTCGTGTGGCTGAGGGTCGGACCTGAGCCGAAGCTGGGCCAGGTCAGGTAGTCTCTACTAGGATGGTCTGGGTTAGAGGGGTGAAGGAGCTAACGGGGAAACGTTTGCCGAGGGACACTGCCTCGGATAGACCGGGTGAAGGGGCCGTTACCCCTTCCAGTGTTAGGGTGCGCTACGTACTGTATAGTAGCAATTGTTAATAAATACGTGTTGCCTCCGTCAACGTCTCCTGCGCTACTTACGCCGTTAAACAGATAATGCCACCCTACTGATTCGGAGTGAGACCTCTGCTGTCAAACCGCAGCAGGTCATAGACATACGCTAACCTCATCATCACACACACCATCACCACATCACACACACCATCACCACCCTCACCACATCACACACCATCACCACCCTCACCACATCACACACCATCGCCACCCTCACCACATCACACACCATCACCACCACATCACACACACCATCAACACCCTCATCGCATCACACGCACCACAATCACATCAAAAGTCTGACCATCGTTTTCGCACACTCGTCCAAAAGCCTCCCTTATCGCAGGGGACTTTGCGACCACACGAGCCGAAGCAGCAGTCGCCTTGGACGGCGCTGCGGGTTATCGGAGCCAAGACGTGGCGGATGTAAATAAACCACTTTAGGGTTTAGCGTGCGAGGGTGTTGATGTGACGTGTGCGAGTGTGGCGAGGGTGTTGATGTGACGTGTGTGAGTGTGGCGAGGGTGTTGATGTGACGTGTGCGAGTGTGGCGAGGGTGTTGATGTGACGTGTGCGAGTGTGGTGAGGGTGGTGAGGTGACGTGTGTGAGTGTGGTGAGGGTGGTGATAGTTTGTGTGATGTGGTGAGGGTGGTGATAGTTTGTGTGATGTGGTGAGGGTGGTGATCGTTTGTGTGATGTGGTGAGGGTGTTGATGTGACGTGTGCGAGTGTGGTGAGGGTGGTGAGGTGACGTGTGTGAGTGTGGTGAGGGTGGTGATAGTTTGTGTGATGTGGTGAGGGTGGTGATGGTGTGTGATGTGGTGAGGGTGGTGATGGTGTGTGATGTGGTGAGGGTGGTGAGGTGACGTGTGTGAGTGTGGTGAGGGTGGTGATAGTTTGTGATGTGGTGAGGGTGGTAATGGTGTGTGTGATGTGGTGAGGGTGGTAATGGTGTGTGTGATGTGATGATGGTGGTGATGGTGTGTGTGATGTGGTGAGGGTGGTGATGGTGTGATGTGGTGAGGGTGGTGATGGTGTGTGTGGTGTGGTGAGGGTGGTAATGGTGTGTGTGATGTGGTGAGGGTGGTAATGGTGTATGTGATGTGATGATGGTGGTGATGGCGTGTGATGTGGTGATGTGTTGACGGTACAGAAACATCTCCACTCTCTCCAAAACTGCCCCATCACCCATGGGGATTTGAGGGGGTGGAGTAATTTTATGACACAAACAACCCAGGCGGGTGCTTTGTGTTCGTTAGGCTGACGGTAAGGCCCCACCAGTTAGTGGCACGGTCAAGGTTCATCAGCTGAGCCTTTACTTCTTTCACTTAGTGTCGTGAGCAACTTCTTATTTACTTCTCACACTTGGGCACAAACACTGGGCGATATATAGAAACGTATCTAAATAACTACACACAGCCGACCTTTCTACACAGCCCCATCGTCGGCGTCTAACTACACAGCTGGCTGACTAATGTAGCGATGACGACGATGGGAGCCGTGCAGAGGATCGGCCACGCGGGCGGACGACGAAGAGAGATGACGGCGAGCAGCGACACGGCCAGGACCCGTGACCCCTCCATAGCCACGAACCTTCAGTCCCCCCACCCCTTTATACTTCCCGGCGTGGCCAGGCCCCACCTCCGGCCACGCCCCCTTCTAGAACCTTCGAGCAGGTTCCCGGAGCTTCTCGACTGACCCCGCCTTCTACCTTTAACCCCGACACGCCCCCTTCGAGTTGGTTTTTATATAACGCGCCCATACCCGTGATTACCCCTCCTGGCCGACAGGTGGTACCCTGTCATTAGCATGAGCAGCAAATGCCAGATCAGTTCAAATAATGACTGACCAATAGAGAGCCCATACCTTGACCGGACCCGGGCATCGATCAGCCTACCATTGTAACTGAACCAGATGAAAATTTCTTCGGGAGAGCTATGGAGAGGTTTTTAATCTTTGTGGTCAAATAAAGATGTTAAAGTGTGGGGGCCAGAGGACATCTTTGTCACAGCCCAAGGTGAACAGGGAATGGCTGCGTCTCCTGGCCACGCATCTTTACCCGGGGCCTGCCCACCATCATGAAGATCATGAACAGGGGGTCAAGGACCTCGAAAGTACGAAGAATAACTCGCGAGCCCTGGCTTCCCGATGGAACTGTAGGTCCCATTTACAATCCCTACACCTCCGCAAGCCTCCCATCGGCAACGCTGTCTGGCAAGGGGGGGGGGGGGGGCGATGTTGAACGCTCCCCACCAGGGCCTTTCTAGGCCTCGCACCGGGGAGGGAGATGTCAACATTCGAGTGCAAATGTAACCACCAGGGCATCCCCTGTGCTGCCTGTAGAGCCCCGTGCCGCCTGTGGTGCAGGCACTTGCAATCATGTCACACCGTGCAGTCTCCCCAAGCTTACTTGCGTATTGTTTGTCGCTGTAACGTTCTTACCCCGTGCCTCTACTGGGCATGTGAAAAAGAGCTTCATAGCTCATCGGATTCCTCCAATATATATCAATATTCTGATTTGCTTTGGTGCAGGGGAGGGGTCTCTGGCTGGCGCTCTACCCGGTCCCAGGCTCCGGATCGCTCTTCTCAGACCCCAGTGCCACTCGGGGGGGGGAGTAATGGTGCCATCAATGTCCACCACCACCACGGTGATGGTGGACATTGATGTGGACATTGATGACACCATTCCTTTCCCCCAGTGACGTTGATGTCCACTACCACCACCACGGTGATTTCTAAAAGTATTTTGGTTTGGCCATGTTTGTTTGTTGTAGTACAGAGTTAGACTGGTTAGACTGATGGCTTTAATCTAAGTTGTCCTGTGGTTGTTGTTGTTTGACTTGCATCCCACTGGGGTTTTATCACACAGCGTTGGTGTACGGTGCTTTTTCTGCAATATTTTGCTGTCTTTTCTTGGATTTTCTGTTTGCACTTAGTCACATAGTCACTTTAAGATATTTTCTTGTTCATGTTTTTTGTTTGTTGCAGTTGCAACCGATTCAAGAGCCGAATGGCTCCCAGGGCGATACCTAATAAATGAAACTGAAAACTGAACTGACACAGCGAGCCAGCCGCTCGCCAGGTGGGCGGCTACTTCCCACCGACCACCGAGGCTCAAAGTCTGTGGATGAGCGAGAGAGTGAGAGAGAGAGTGAGAGAGAGAGAGAGCTGTCACCTAGAATAGACCTGCACGAGGAGATAAAACAGAGACTTGAAACGCTGGAGACGAAATATTAAAAGAGATAACGAGGGACGCCTTTCGGGGCTCCTGGGCAGAGGAGCAGTCCGGGCTCTTCGTTGTCGCGGGCGGTAAACTTCGCTCGCGCCGACCGTCAACCAATCGGAAGGGGGCGGGAATCGCGAGTTCAGAATCCGATGAGCTATAAATTTATTTTTCGCAGATCCGCAGCAGTTTCACGAATGTCGTGGCGGTGCCAACCTGGCCCATCGTCCCTCCTGGGGTCAATAAAATAATCAAACGAGAACACACCCCGTGGTTGGGACGTCAACAGCGGGGCTTTGTCTTCTGCAAGTACTCGGACTCGCAGCTCCCGTCCCCGACATCGGAATGTGGAATTGCCACCAATGGCTCAGTGGCTGGGAACGGCAGATGAGCACCAAATGCCTAAATGATGATTTGAGCAGCAGGAACCACTGTGGTCCCTTGGCTGTGATGGAGGAGAGGCGCCTTTGGGGCCGTCCATAAATTACGTCACGCGATTTTTTACCTCCCCCTCCCCCCCCTCGTCACACGGCGTCACAAAAAGTCAAACCCCCCTCAAATGACGTCACAAAGCTCTGCCCCCTCCCCAAAACCATATTTCCATTTTGAAATTAAAACATGTTCAAATCACTTTAAACTATTGTCATTGTTGTGCGTATTTAATGTGGCGCTGCACTCTGATGTTGTAGGAGAAAACACGTATTAAAAAGGCGTTGGAAAGCTGAAATTTAGCATAAAATCTACTTGAAAATATTCAACGTCTAACTTAAACTGCTGATGTTCAGAATATTATATTGAAATTCTCTTATAATTATAAAATATTAAAAGTAATTATAACTATGAAAAAGTACTTGAAACTTTGTAGAACGAAGCAAAAATGGAGAGTACAGTTATAACAATCACATATTCATTTCACAGAATGAAAAGTCCTGGTAGAATCATTAAAATCTAAATGTTTAATAACAATCATGCAAATTTGTTTCAAAATGTATGCTTCTACATTCTCCCATGGAGAAGCAAAATGCTCCTTCATGGAATAAATAAAAGGTGACCGCAGTAAATTTAAATAATCAAATAGTTAATAATGAAAATTAATCCAAATTAGTGTTGCTATAACAATTATATTTAATTAAGTAGAACGTGTTTATATTTATTTAAAGTTATGCATTTTTGATGTGACGTCACATTTCTCAAAACCCCCCGCCACAAATGTCTGACCCCCCTCCCCACCTAAGTGCGTGACGTCACTTATGGATGGCCCCTTTATGACGGGGGGGGGGGGGGGGAGTTTGCCACTGAATGATGTCGCGGCTACTCGGGGTCACGAGCGCTGCACGTCACGACAAGGCCTTGTGACGCGACAGCATCTGCGCACGTGACGCTGTGACGTCAACGCGGTAGGGTGGCGGCGCGAAGGCCCTCGCGCCCACACAGCAAATGGCCGAGTTCGAATCCCCAATTCCTCTCTGTGTGGCGTTTGTCTTCTTTCTCCGTTCTGTACTGAGTGGAGTTTGTATTCTCTCCCCTGTTCTGCAGTGAGTGAGTGGAGTTTGTATTCTCTCCCTGTTCTGCAGTGAGTGAGTGGAGTTTGTATTCTCTCCCCTGTTCTGCAGTGAGTGGAGTTTGTATTCTCTCCCCTGTTCTGCAGTGAGTGAGTGGAGTTTGTATTCTCTCCCCTGTTCTGCAGTGAGTGAGTGGAGTTTGTATTCTCTCCCCTGTTCTGCAGTGAGTGAGTGGAGTTTGTATTCTCTCCCCTGTTCTGCAGTGAGTGAGTGGAGTTTGTATTCTCTCCCCTGTTCTGCAGTGAGTGAGTGGAGTTTGTATTCTCTCCCCTGTTCTGCAGTGAGTGAGTGGAGTTTGTATTCTCTCCCCTGTTCTGCAGTGAGTGAGTGGAGTTTGTATTCTCTCCCCTGTTCTGCAGTGAGTGAGTGGAGTTTGTATTCTCTCCCCTGTTCTGCAGTGAGTGAGTGGAGTTTGTATTCTCTCCCCTGTTCTGCAGTGAGTGAGTGGAGTTTGTATTCTCTCCCCTGCTCTGCAGTGAGTGAGTGGAGTTTGTATTCTCTCCCCTGTTCTGCAGTGAGTGAGTGGAGTTTGTATTCTCTCCCCTGTTCTGCAGTGAGTGAGTGGAGTTTGTATTCTCTCCCCTGTTCTGCAGTGAGTGGATTTGTATATTCTCCTTCTGTTCTGCAGTGTGTGCCGCGCCAGCGTTATCGGCGCTCGCTAACAGCACTTGCCCTAACAGTCTGTTCAGGCTATACGGGGGTTCTTTGTCTTTGCGAGTGAGAGTGGAGTTTGTATTCGCTCCCCTTGTTCCGTGTGGATTTCCTCCGGCGTCCCTGTGGGTTCGTCCCATGTTCACGCCAACGCCCAGTGTGACCGGTGTCAGCCACCCATCCCAAGCGTGACCCCTCTAGAGATCAGGCAGCAGCAGCGGCTGTAAACTAAACTGCAATAAACTAAACTGGACTAGTTTTTTATTAAACCAGGTAAGGCCCATTGAGCTGTGTAGCTCTTTTTTACAAGTGACCCGGCCATCACGAATGATAGCCCATCAAAGTGGATTATCATCGCGTGAAGATTTATAGCAGCCAAATATTCTATACGCGTGATGTTGAGTCTATAAACGTGGAGGGGAAAAAATCGGACACTAAGAAAAATCCACGCAACCACGGGGAGAGAGACACGCAAACTCCAAATACAGAGCAGGCGTCAGGGTCGGGATCAAACCCATGACCTCTTGTATACCTTGCGAGGTAGTCAACATCTTCTAGCCACCATCCTCTTGAGGCTCGGTGAGCCTTTCCCGAGGTAAGCAAGCGTGGCTGGTGACGAGTTTACGTGACGAGTTGCAACCACGTGGCCAGCCAGCACTGTTCCCGGCTCCATTGTGGTTTTTTTTGTGGCCTGCCAGGGAACACGGTGGGAGGATTCCCCGGCCTATTCCACCATGCCACCTCTACCCCTCCGCACCCGAGGTCCTGCCGCCACCGACAACAACGCTAGAACGCGTCACACCAGCAGCAGCACATCATCATCATCGACATCATCACCAACGCTGGAACGCGTCACACCAGCAGCAGCACATCATCATCGACATTATCATCACCAACGCTGGAACGCGTCACACCAGCAGCAGCACATCATCATCGACATCATCATCATCACCAACGCTGGAACGCGTCACACCAGCAGCAGCGGCACATCATCGTCGACATCACCGCCGGCCCACCAGCCGACTCTGTTTATTACAACCCGCATCGTCAGTATTCACAATTAGTGGCAACACGCGTCTCACAAAACAAGACGCCACACACAAGGGATAAATTATCTGTCGACTCTTAGAGTCGGGGGTGGGGGGGTGGGATGGGTGGGGCGGGGGGGGGGGTGGAGGGGGGGGGGCGTGAACAGAGGTGGCTGGGAAGTAACTTGGGTCGGACGTCCCCTGCCACTTTGACCCACGGAGGCGTGAGCGCAGCAGTGGTGAGCGCAGCAGTGGTGCAGCGGGTGGTGCAGCGGGTGGTGCAGCGGGTGGTGCAGCGGGCCATAGCGCTGGGCTGAATGTTGGGGTGAGTGTGTTACTGTTTGGCTCAGCTGAGGGGGTTGGTGGTGATGAGGCTTGAGACCATGATTGGAGTTAGGGCCCATGCTAGGGCTAGGCTTGGTCAGGGTTACTGTGAGTGCTCGAGTTAGAGTGTGGGTCAGAGTGTGGGTCAGAGTGTGGGTCAGAGTGTGGGTTAGTCTGCTGTGGGTCAGAGTGTGGGTCAGAGTGTGGGTCAGAGTGTGGGTTAGTCTGCTGTGGGTCAGAGTGTGGGTTAGTCTGCTTGGGTCAGAGTGTGGGTCAGAGTGTGGGTCAGAGTGTGGGTTAGTCTGGTGTGGGTCAGAGTGTGGGCCAGAGTGTGAGTCAGAGTGTGGGTCAGAGTGTGGGTCAGAGTGTGGGTCAGAGTGTGGGTCAGAGTGTGGGTCAGAGTGTGGGTCAGAGTGTGGGCCAGAGTGTGGGTCAGAGTGTGGGTCAGAGTGTGGGTCAGAGTGTGGGTCAGAGTGTGGGTCAGAGTGTGGGTCAGAGTGTGGGCCAGAGTGTGGGTTATTCTGCTGTTAAGAGGCAGTGTTCAGGATCGGGATGAGGACTAAAGTTGGGGCTGGTGTTCAGGTTAAGGTTGGTCGAGGTTTCAGCTTAGTTGGGGGCTGGCCGTGTTTTTAGTGTTCGGGGTGATGGACGTTGGAGACTCGATGCCATGGTTAGGCTGGTGATGTTAACGGTGAGGGAGGAAGGGAGGGGCTGTCTGTCAGGGTCAATGTCAGGGCGTATACTGTTCAGGGTCTGTGTCGGGTTCAAGGATGGTGTTAGTGTCGGGGTTGGTCATCATTACTCTACTGAAGGTGCTTGGTCAGGGTCTGGGCCAGGGCGCTTTCCCTGTGCCCTGGGGGGGGGGGGGGTCCCCAAGAGCTCAGAGTGAGAAGGCGAAGTTCCTTCTCCTCCCGGCGTCGCGGATTCTCAGCGACCAATTAAATAACAAATACGTGAGACAAAAAAATATAACGCATCACGTCGCACGACGAACGTTTAACAGCCGGGATCTTGATCTGCAACTCGCCGGAGATCTGAGACTTGCTCCGCCGCCGCCGCTGTCGCTGCCGCTGGTGCTTCTTCTCCACAGGGTGCCGTCGCAATGTGTGCGCCTTTCTCCTTTTGTTGAGATGGTCGTCACGCTCGCGTGGCTGTTCCCGTCGCCGTGGCGGCTGTCCCACTGGCGTGGAAGGGGGTTGTTCATGATACGTGGGCCGTCCCAATTGCTGTACGGGGGCTGCTTCAATCACTGGCTCCCCCCGGGCTGCTGTGATTGTTTTGTGCCGGCTGTCGCGATTGTTGCGCTGACTGTTCCAATCACCTGCGCGGGATCTTCTGCTCATTACGCCGCAGGCTGCTGCGGCTGCTGCGGCTGCGGCTGCTGCTGCGGCTGCTGCAGCTGCTGCCGCTGGCGGTATGCGATGATGGTGCCGAGCAGCAGAGCGAGCACGCTCATGAGGTAGAGGTCCCACTCGGGGCCCAGCAGCCGGTCCAGGTCCAGCTGACGCCACGACTCCAGCAGCTGGGAATGTGGTCGGGGGGAGGGGAGGGGTCAAACGGGGGGGGGGGGGGGTGGGGGGGTAGGGGAGGGGAATTACTCAAAACGCGGCGATCACCGTCGATGGTGCTGTGTGTGGGGGGTGCTGTGTGTGCTGTGTGTGGGGGTGCTGTGTGTGGGGTGTGCTGTGTGTGGGGGGTGCTGTGTGCGGGGGTGCTGTGTGCGGGGGTGCTGTGTGCGGGGGTGCTGTGTGTGGGGGTGCTGTGTGTGGGGGTGCTGTGTGTGGGGGTGCTGTGTGTGGGGGGTGCTGTGTGTGGGGGGTGCTGTGTGTGGGGGTGCTGTGTGTGGGGGTGCTGTGTGTGGGGGGTGCTGTGTGTGGGTGTGCTGTGTGTGGGGGGTGCTGTGTGTGGGGGGTGCTGTGTGTGTGGGGGGTGCTGTGTGTGGGGGGTGCTGTGTGTGTGGGGGTGCTGTGTGTGGGGGTGCTGTGTGTGGGTGTGCTGTGTGTGTGGGGGTTCTGTGTGTGGGGGGTGCTGTGTGTGGGGGGGTGCTGTGTGTGGGGGGGTGCTGTGTGTGTGGGGGTGCTGTGTGTGTGGGGGTGCTGTGTGTGGGGGGGTGCTGTGTGTGGGGGTGCTGTGTGTGGGGGTGCTGTGTGTGGGGGGTGCTGTGTGAGGGGGTGCTGTGTGTGGGGGTGCTGTGTTTGGGGGGTGCTGTGTGTGGGGGGTTCTGTGTGTGGGGTTGCTGTGTGTGGGGGGTGCTGTGTGTGGGGGTGTTGTGTGTGGGGGGTGCTGTGTGTGGGGGGTTCTGTGTGTGGGGGGTGCTGTGTGTGGGGGTGTTGTGTGTGGGGGGTGCTGTGTGTGGGGGGTTCTGTGTGTGGGGGGTGCTGTGTGTGGGGGTGTTGTGTGTGGGGGGTTCTGTGTGTGGGGGGTGCTGTGTGTGGGGGTGCTGTGTGTGGGGGGTGCTGTGTGTGTGGGGGTGTTGTGTGTGGGGGTGCTGTGTGTGGGGGGTGCTGTGTGTGGGGGGTGCTGTGTGTGGGGGGTGCTGTGTGTGGGGGTGCTGTGTGTGGGGGTGCTGTGTGTGGGGGGTTCTGTGTGTGGGGGGTGTTGTGTGTGGGGGGTTCTGTGTGTGGGGGGTGCTGTGTGTGGGGGTGCTGTGTGTGGGGGGTGCTGTGTGTGGGGGTGCTGTGTGTGGGGGTGCTGTGTGTGGGGGGTGCTGTGTGTGGGGGTGTTGTGTGTGGGGGGTTCTGTGTGTGGGGGGTGCTGTGTGTGGGGGTGCTGTGTGTGGGGGTGTTGTGTGTGCGGGGTTCTGTGTGTGGGGGGTGCTGTGTGTGGGGGTGCTGTGTGTGGGGGGTTCTGTGTGTGGGGGGTGCTGTGTGTGGGGGTGCTGTGTGTGGGGGGTTCTGTGTGTGGGGGGTGCTGTGTGTGGGGGGTGCTGTGTGTGGGGGTGTTGTGTGTGGGGGGTTCTGTGTGGGGGTGCTGTGTGTGGGGGTTCTGTGTGTGGGGGGTGCTGTGTGTGGGGGTGCTGTGTGTGGGGGGTTCTGTGTGTGGGGGGTGCTGTGTGTGGGGGGTGCTGTGTGTGGGGGTGCTGTGTGTGGGGGGTGCTGTGTGTGGGGGTGCTGTGTGTGGGGGTGCTGTGTGTGGGGGGTTCTGTGTGTGGGGGGTGCTGTGTGTGGGGGGTTCTGTGTGTGGGGGGTGCTGTGTGTGGGGGTGCTGTGTGTGGGGGGTTCTGTGTGTGGGGGGTGCTGTGTGTGGGGGTGCTGTGTGTGGGGGGTTCTGTGTGTGGGGGTGCTGTGTGTGGTGGTGCTGTGTGTGTGGGGGTGCTGTGTGTGGGGGGTTCTGTGTGTGGGGGGTGCTGTGTGTGGGGGGGGTTCTGTGTGTGGGGGGTGCTGTGTGTGGGGGTGCTGTGTATGGGGGTGCTGTGTGTGGGGGGTGCTGTGTGTGGGGGGGGTTCTGTGTGTGGGGGGTGCTGTGTGTGGGGGTGCTGTGTGTGGGGGGTTCTGTGTGTGGGGGGTGCTGTGTGTGGGGGTGCTGTGTGTGGGGGTGCTGTGTGTGGGGGGTGCTGTGTGTGTGGGGGTGCTGTGTGTGGGGGTGCTGTGTGTGGGGGGTGCTGTGTGTGTGGGGGTGCTGTGTGTGGGGGGTGCTGTGTGTGGGGGGTGCTGTGTGTGGGGGTGCTGTGTGTGGGGGTGCTGTGTGTGGGGGTGCTGTGTGTGTGGGGGTGCTGTGTGTGGGGGTGCTGTGTGTGGGGGGTTCTGTGTGTGGGGGTGCTGTGTGTGGGGGGTTCTGTGTGTGGGGGGTGCTGTGTGTGGGGGTGCTGTGTGTGGGGGGTTCTGTGTGTTGGGGGTGCTGTGTGTGGGGGGTGCTGTGTGTGGGGGTGCTGTGAATGGGGGTGCTGGGTGTGTGGGGGTGCTGTGTGTGGGGGTGCTGTGTGTGGGGGGTGCTGTGTGTGTGGGGGTGCTGTGTGTGGGGGGTGCTGTGTGTGGGGGGTGCTGTGTGTGGGGGGTGCTGTGTGTGGGGGTGCTGTGTGTGGGGGTGCTGTGTGTGGGGGGTTCTGTGTGTGGGGGGTGCTGTGTGTGGGGGGTTCTGTGTGTGGGGGTGCTGTGTGTGGGGGGTGCTGTGTGTGGGGGTGCTGTGTGTGGGGGGTTCTGTGTGTGGGGGGTGCTGTGTGTGGGGGTGCTGTGTGTGGGGGGTTCTGTGTGTGGGGGTGCTGTGTGTGGGGGTGCTGTGTGTGTGGGGGTGCTGTGTGTGGGGGGTTCTGTGTGTGGGGGGTGCTGTGTGTGGGGGGGGTTCTGTGTGTGGGGGGTGCTGTGTGTGGGGGTGCTGTGTGTGGGGGTGCTGTGTGTGGGGGGTGCTGTGTGTGGGGGGGGTTCTGTGTGTGGGGGGTGCTGTGTGTGGGGGTGCTGTGTGTGGGGGGTACTGTGTGTGGGGGGTGCTGTGTGTGGGGGTGCTGTGTGTGGGGGGTGCTGTGTGTGTGGGGGGTGCTGTGTGTGGGGGGTGCTGTGTGTGTGGGGGTGCTGTGTGTGGGGGGTGCTGTGTGTGGGGGGTGCTGTGTGTGGGGGTGCTGTGTGTGGGGGTGCTTTGTGTGGGGGTGCTGTGTGTGGGGGTGCTGTGTGTGTGGGGGTGCTGTGTGTGGGGGTGCTGTGTGTGGGGGGTTCTGTGTGTGGGGGGTGCTGTGTGTGGGGGGTTCTGTGTGTGGGGGTGCTGTGTGTGGGGGGTGCTGTGTGTGGGGGTGCTGTGTGTGGGGGGTTCTGTGTGTGGGGGGTGCTGTGTGTGGGGGTGCTGTGTGTGGGGGGTTCTGTGTGTGGGGGTGCTGTGTGTGGTGGTGCTGTGTGTGTGGGGGTGCTGTGTGTGGGGGGGGTTCTGTGTGTGGGGGGTGCTGTGTGTGGGGGTGCTGTGTATGGGGGTGCTGTGTGTGGGGGGTGCTGTGTGTGGGGGGGGTTCTGTGTGTGGGGGGTGCTGTGTGTGGGGGTGCTGTGTGTGGGGGGTTCTGTGTGTGGGGGGTGCTGTGTGTGGGGGTGCTGTGTGTGGGGGTGCTGTGTGTGGGGGGTGCTGTGTGTGTGGGGGTGCTGTGTGTGGGGGTGCTGTGTGTGGGGGGTGCTGTGTGTGTGGGGGTGCTGTGTGTGGGGGGTGCTGTGTGTGGGGGGTGCTGTGTGTGGGGGGTGCTGTGTGTGGGGGTGCTGTGTGTGGGGGTGCTGTGTGTGGGGGTGCTGTGTGTGGGGGTGATGTGTGTGTGGGGGTGCTGTGTGTGGGGGTGCTGTGTGTGGGGGGTTCTGTGTGTGGGGGTGCTGTGTGTGGGGGGTTCTGTGTGTGGGGGGTGCTGTGTGTGGGGGTGCTGTGTGTGGGGGGTTCTGTGTGTTGGGGGTGCTGTGTGTGGGGGGTGCTGTGTGTGGGGGTGCTGTGTGTGGGGGTGCTGGGTGTGTGGGGGTGCTGTGTGTGGGGGTGCTGTGTGTGGGGGGTGCTGTGTGTGTGGGGGTGCTGTGTGTGGGGGGTGCTGTGTGTGGGGGGTGCTGTGTGTGGGGGTGCTGTGTGTGGGGGGTGCTGTGTGTGGGGGTGCTGTGTGTGGGGGTGCTGTGTGTGGGGGGTTCTGTGTGTGGGGGTGCTGTGTGTGGGGGTGCTGTGTGTGTGGGGGTGCTGTGTGTGGGGGGTTCTGTGTGTGGGGGGTGCTGTGTGTGGGGGGGGTTCTGTGTGTGGGGGGGGTTCTGTGTGTGGGGGGTGCTGTGTGTGGGGGTGCTGTGTGTGGGGGTGCTGTGTGTGGGGGGTGCTGTGTGTGGGGGGGGTTCTGTGTGTGGGGGGTGCTGTGTGTGGGGGTGCTGTGTGTGGGGGGTACTGTGTGTGGGGGGTGCTGTGTGTGGGGGTGCTGTGTGTGGGGGGTGCTGTGTGTGTGGGGGGTGCTGTGTGTGGGGGGTGCTGTGTGTGTGGGGGTGCTGTGTGTGGGGGGTGCTGTGTGTGGGGGGTGCTGTGTGTGGGGGTGCTGTGTGTGGGGGTGCTTTGTGTGGGGGTGCTGTGTGTGGGGGTGCTGTGTGTGTGGGGGTGCTGTGTGTGGGGGTGCTGTGTGTGGGGGGTTCTGTGTGTGGGGGGTGCTGTGTGTGGGGGGTTCTGTGTGTGGGGGTGCTGTGTGTGGGGGGTGCTGTGTGTGGGGGTGCTGTGTGTGGGGGGTTCTGTGTGTGGGGGGTGCTGTGTGTGGGGGTGCTGTGTGTGGGGGGTTCTGTGTGTGGGGGTGCTGTGTGTGGTGGTGCTGTGTGTGTGGGGGTGCTGTGTGTGGGGGGGGTTCTGTGTGTGGGGGGTGCTGTGTGTGGGGGTGCTGTGTATGGGGGTGCTGTGTGTGGGGGGTGCTGTGTGTGGGGGGGGTTCTGTGTGTGGGGGGTGCTGTGTGTGGGGGTGCTGTGTGTGGGGGGTTCTGTGTGTGGGGGGTGCTGTGTGTGGGGGTGCTGTGTGTGGGGGTGCTGTGTGTGGGGGGTGCTGTGTGTGTGGGGGTGCTGTGTGTGGGGGTGCTGTGTGTGGGGGGTGCTGTGTGTGTGGGGGTGCTGTGTGTGGGGGGTGCTGTGTGTGGGGGGTGCTGTGTGTGGGGGGTGCTGTGTGTGGGGGTGCTGTGTGTGGGGGTGCTGTGTGTGGGGGTGCTGTGTGTGGGGGTGATGTGTGTGTGGGGGTGCTGTGTGTGGGGGTGCTGTGTGTGGGGGGTTCTGTGTGTGGGGGTGCTGTGTGTGGGGGGTTCTGTGTGTGGGGGGTGCTGTGTGTGGGGGTGCTGTGTGTGGGGGGTTCTGTGTGTTGGGGGTGCTGTGTGTGGGGGGTGCTGTGTGTGGGGGTGCTGTGTGTGGGGGTGCTGGGTGTGTGGGGGTGCTGTGTGTGGGGGTGCTGTGTGTGGGGGGTGCTGTGTGTGTGGGGGTGCTGTGTGTGGGGGGTGCTGTGTGTGGGGGGTGCTGTGTGTGGGGGTGCTGTGTGTGGGGGGTGCTGTGTGTGGGGGTGCTGTGTGTGGGGGTGCTGTGTGTGGGGGGTTCTGTGTGTGGGGGGTTCTGTGTGTGGGGGTGCTGTGTGTGGGGGGTGCTGTGTGTGGGGGTGCTGTGTGTGGGGGGTTCTGTGTGTGGGGGGTGCTGTGTGTGGGGGTGCTGTGTGTGGGGGGTTCTGTGTGTGGGGGTGTTGTGTGTGGGGGTGCTGTGTGTGTGGGGGTGCTGTGTGTGGGGGGTTCTGTGTGTGGGGGGTGCTGTGTGTGGGGGGGGTTCTGTGTGTGGGGGGTGCTGTGTGTGGGGGTGCTGTGTGTGGGGGTGCTGTGTGTGGGGGGTGCTGTGTGTGGGGGGGGTTCTGTGTGTGGGGGGTGCTGTGTGTGGGGGTGCTGTGTGTGGGGGGTTCTGTGTGTGGGGGGTGCTGTGTGTGGGGGTGCTGTGTGTGGGGGTGCTGTGTGTGGGGGGTGTTGTGTGTGTGGGGGTGCTGTGTGTGGGGGGTGCTGTGTGTGGGGGGTGCTGTGTGTGTGGGGGTGCTGTGTGTGGGGGGTGCTGTGTGTGGGGGGTGGTGTGTGTGGGGGTGCTGTGTGTGGGGGTGCTGTGTGTGGGGGTGCTGTGTGTGTGGGGGTGCTGTGTGTGGGGGTGCTGTGTGTGGGGGGTTCTGTGTGAGGGGGTGCTGTGTGTGGGGGTGCTGTGTGTGGGGGTGCTGTGTGTGTGGGGGGTGCTGTGTGTGGGGGGTGCTGTGTGTGGGGGGTGCTGTGTGTGTGGGGGTGCTGTGTGTGGGGGGTGCTGTGTGTGTGTGGTGCTGTGTGTGGGGGTGCTGTGTGTGGGGGGTGCTGTGTGTGGGGGGTGCTGTGTGTGGGGGGTGCTGTGTGTGGGGGGTGCTGTGTGTGTGGGGGTGCTGTGTGTGGGGGTGCTGTGTGTGGGGGTGCTGTGTGTGTGGGGGTGCTGTGTGTGGGGGTGCTGTGTGTGTGGGGGTGCTGTGTGTGGGGGGTGCTGTGTTTGGGGGTGCTGTATGTGGGGGGTGCTGTGTGTGGGGGGTGCTGTGTGTGTGTGGGGGTGCTGTGTGTGGGGGTGCTGTGTGTGGGGGGTGCTGCGTGTGGGGGTGGCTGCTCACGTTGCTGCGCTGCAGGAACTCGAGGACGTGGAGCAGGTCGAGTTTGCACACGGCGAGGAACACGGGGATCTGAGCGTCGGCGCTTGCCTCCGCCGCCATGTCGTAGAAGCGCTTGGCCAGGTGGATATCCTGACTCGCACACGCACGCACACACACACAGCGCCCCCGCGTAGCCTCAACGCACTGTCGGGGCAAGTGCAGTGAGCGCGTGGCACTCTACGGAGGGTGCACGAGGGGGTCGGTGGCCGGCACCCGGCCGCCTTTGTCTCCGAGTCGCCAAGGGAAGGCCCGGGACGTGGTTCAGATATTCGTCACTGATGTTGGCCGTAGCGGAGTGCGCTAGCCAATCCGCTGTCACTCTCCGCACGCGTACGCACGTACGCACGTACGCACGTACGCACGTGAACACACAACTTTATTAAATCGACTGTGTCGGGTGGAGGAGGGAACTATGACAGATTTGACTAAAGCAATCTGACCCAAGAATCATTTACCAATCGCTCGGGGCTCACTCTGGGGGCTCCCTCTGGAGTTTCCCCGCTCTCTCTCCCGCTCGCCCTCTCCCGCTCTCCCCCTCCCGCTCGCCCTCTCCCGCTCTCCCCCTCCCGCTCGCCCTCTCCCGCTCGCTCTCTCTCCCGCTCGCCCTCTCCCGCTCGCTCTCCCTCTCCCGCTCACTCTCCCGCTCACCCTCTTCATGCCAAGGCCCTGCTCGTGCATGTAGCCCAGGTTGAACATGGCCTGCGCGTTGTGCTGCTGCTCCGACGCCAGGCGGTAGTGGATGGCCGCCGCCTCGTAGTCCACCTCCGTGCCTTGGCCGTAGTAGTGGTAGTCGCCCAGCTTCAGCCGCGCCACCGTGTAGCCTGTGGGGGGTATGGGGGTGTGGGGCGGTGATGAGAGACCAGGGGTTCGCCCGCGCGTCTGGGTGTGTCTGTGCGTGAGGGGCACCGTGTCTGGGTGTGTCTGTGTGTGAGGGGCACCGCGTCTGGGTGTGTCTGTGTGTGAGGGGCGCCGTGTCTGGGTGTGTCTGTGCGTGAGGGGCACCGTGTCTGGGTGTGTCTGTGTGTGAGGGGCGCCGTGTCTGGGTGTGTCTGTGCGTGAGGGGCGCCGTGTCTGGGTGTGTCTGTGCGTGAGGGGCACCGTGTCTGGGTGTGTCTGTGTGTGAGGGGCGCTGTGTCTGGGTGTGTCTGTGCGTGAGGGGCGCCGTGTCTGGGTGTGTCTGTGTGTGAGGGGCGCCGTGTCTGGGTGTGTCTGTGCGTGAGGGGCGCCGTGTCTGGGTGTGTCTGTGTGTGAGGGGCGCCGTGTCTGGGTGTGTCTGTGTGTGAGGGGCGCCGTGTCTGGGTGTGTCTGTGCGTGAGGGGCACCGTGTCTGGGTGTGTCTGTGTGTGAGGGGCGCCGTGTCTGGGTGTGTCTGTGTGTGAGGGGCGCCGTGTCTGGGTGTGTCTGTGTGTGAGGGGCACCGTGTCTGGGTGTGTCTGTGCGTGAAGGGCGCCGTGTCTGGGTGTGTCTGTGTGTGAGGGGCACCGTGTCTGGGTGTGTCTGTGTGTGAGGGGCGCCGTGTCTGGGTGTGTCTGTGTGTGAGGGGCGCCGTGTCTGGGTGTGTCTGTGTGTGAGGGGCACCGTGTCTGGGTGTGTCTGTGTGTGAGGGGCGCTGTGTCTGGGTGTGTCTGTGTGTGAGGGGCACCGTGTCTGGGTGTGTCTGTGCGTGAGGGGCGCCGTGTCTGGGTGTGTCTGTGTGTGAGGGGCACCGTGTCTGGGTGTGTCTGTGTGTGAGGGGGCACCGTGTCTGGGTGTGTCTGTGTGTGAGGGGGCACCGTGTCTGGGTGTGTCTGTGTGTGAGGGGCACTGTGTCTGGGTGTGTCTGTGTGTGAGGGGCACCGTGTCTGGGTGTGTCTGTGCGTGAGGGGCGCCGTGTCTGGGTGTGTCTGTGTGTGAGGGGCACCGTGTCTGGGTGTGTCTGTGTGTGAGGGGGCACCGTGTCTGGGTGTGTCTGTGTGTGAGGGGGCACCGTGTCTGGGTGTGTCTGTGTGTGAGGGGCACTGTGTCTGGGTGTGTCTGTGTGTGAGGGGCACCGTGTCTGGGTGTGTCTGTGTGTGAGGGGCACCGTGTCTGGGTGTGTCTGTGTGTGAGGGGGCACCGTGTCTGGGTGTGTCTGTGCGTGAGGGGCACCGTGTCTGGGTGTGTCTGTGTGTGAGGGGCACCGTGTCTGGGTGTGTCTGTGTGTGAGGGGGCACCGCGTCTGGGTGTGTCTGTGTGTGAGGGGCACCGTGTCTGGGTGTGTCTGTGTGTGAGGGGCACCGTGTCTGGGTGTGTCTGTGTGTGAGGGGGCACCGTGTCTGGGTGTGTCTGTGCGTGAGGGGCACCGTGTCTGGGTGTGTCTGTGTGTGAGGGGCACCGTGTCTGGGTGTGTCTGTGTGTGAGGGGGCACCGCGTCTGGGTGTGTCTGTGTGTGAGGGGCACCGTGTCTGGGTGTGTCTGTGTGTGAGGGGCACCGTGTCTGGGTGTGTCTGTGTGTGAGGGGGCACCGTGTCTGGGTGTGTCTGTGCGTGAGGGGCACCGTGTCTGGGTGTGTCTGTGTGTGAGGGGCACCGTGTCTGGGTGTGTCTGTGTGTGAGGGGGCACCGCGTCTGGGTGTGTCTGTGTGTGAGGGGCACCGTGTCTGGGTGTGTCTGTGTGTGAGGGGCACCGTGTCTGGGTGTGTCTGTGTGTGAGGGGGCACCGTGTCTGGGTGTGTCTGTGTGTGAGGGGCACCGTGTCTGGGTGTGTCTGTGTGTGAGGGGGCACCGTGTCTGGGTGTGTCTGTGTGTGAGGGGGCACCGCGTCTGGGTGTGTCTGTGTGTGAGGGGCGCTGGGGGCGTCTCACCCTGCGAGGCGGCGCGGTTCCAGTAGAGCAGCGCGCGTGGGTACGTCTCGCTCTCATTCACCACACGGGCCTCCTCTGTGCGGGGGGGGGGTGCACACACGGGGTGCTCACCGTTAGGGTCACGCTGGGGGGGGGGTCACACGGATGGTAAGCGTGGAGCCTGGCAGCGCGATCTCGGGCGTGGAGTCGGCGTCTCGTCGTTTGCGATTCCGCGCTCTCACCCTACGAGGCCTTGCTGAGCCTCGGAGGGTCCTGCCGTGTACCCGCAGCAGGGGGGCGATGCCGCTCCTGCCGCTGCCTCTGCTTCGTGCGATCCCAATTGAGTGATTTGCAGACAATGTTGTAGAATTGGGATGTTTGGCTGATACCGGTTACACTGTGCACGCGAGTTCAGCTATGGGAGGAAAGGGGAGAACCCTGGAGGAAACCCAGCAGAACAGCGGGAGGAGGGAGGAGGATACAAACTCCACACACAGAGAGGAGCCCCAATCGGGAATCGAACCCAGACCCTTCTTGCAGGAGATGTTCACTCCCTTGCCTGGTACACAGGAGGTCTATGTGGAGTCTGCGTCTCTCTCATCATCATCATCATCACGGTGGCCAGGAGATGTTCACTCCCTTGCCTGGTACACAGGAGGTCGTGGGTGCGGTCCCGATCCTGACACCTGCTACTGTATATTTGGAGTTTGCATGTTCTCTCTCTCTCCCCATGGTCAGGTGGATTTTTCTTTGGTTTTTCCCTCCACGTTTAGAATCAACGTTGCGCGAGTACTTTGGCTACGATACATTTCCACGCGACGACGACGATGATGATGACCAGCCGCCGCTTCGTTGAGCTATCATTTGTGATGGCCACAAAGAGCCACACAGCTTGGTGGGGCCTGACACCTGGTAGTCGGAGGGTGGTGGTGGTGAGGGGTTTCTTGACGAGGGGGAGGAGGGGACGGGGGTCGGGGGGAGGGGTCGGGGGGTGGGTGGTACGGGGGGACTGGGGGTGGGGGTGACGCACTGCGGTCGAGGATGAAGGCGGCGTTGCTCTGCGCCACCTCGTAGCCCTGCTCCGACAGCAGCAGGTAGCGCACCAGCGCCGCGTCCACGTTGCCCTCGCGGTAGGCGCCGTACGCGCCCATCATGCGCTCCGCCCAGCGGCCTCGCTCGCACACGTTCTTGAACAGCTGGGACGCACGCACGCAGATACAGGCCCACACGCAGATAAACACACGCGTGTAGAGATACAACAACAGAGATACACGCAGACACACACATGCACAGATACACAGAGACACAGAGAGAGACAAAGACACAAAGATTTCCCCGTATAGCCTTAACAGACTTTTGGGGCAAGTTCTGTTAGCGAGCACCTATGAAGGCCGACACGGCACATGAGGGGGTAGGAGGCCAGCACCACGCCTGGCTGCCTTTGTATCCCCAGTGGCGATGTTTACACACAAAGCATCTTGGCGGCGATGTTGTTGGTGGGTGGTGTTGGTGGGTGGTTGGGGTTGGTAGTGGGTGGTGGTGGGTGGTGTTGGTGGGTGGTTGTGGTTGGTAGTGGTGGCGGGTGGTTTTGTTGGGTAGTGTTGGTGAGTGGGGGTGGGTGGTAGTGGGTGTTGTTGTTGGTGGGTGTTGTTGGTGGGTGGTGTTGGCAGGTGGTGTTGGCAGGTGGTGGCGGTGTTGTTGGGTGGTGGTATTGGTGATGGATGGTGGTGGTGGGTAGTGTTGGTGAGTGGTGGTGCCGAGTGGTGGTGGTGGTTGGTGGGTGGTAGTGGGTGGTGGTGGGTGGTGTTGGTGGGTGGTTGTGGTTGGTAGTGGTGGCGGGTGGTTTTGTTGGGTAGTGTTGGTGAGTGGGGGTGGGTGGTAGTGGGTGTTGTTGTTGGTGGGTGTTGTTGGTGGATGGTGTTGGCAGGTGGTGTTGGCGGTGTTGGTGGGTGGTGGTATTGGTGATGGATGGTGGTGGTGGGTGGCGTTAGTCGGTGGTAGTGGGTGGTGTTGGTGGGTGGTGTTGGTTGGCGGTCGTGGTGGTGTGGGCGCACCTCCACGGCTGTGTGGCAGGAGCGGATGACGCCGGTGCCCGTGGCGTGCATCTGAGCGAGGTTGTAGAAGGCGAGCACGTGGCCCGACTGCGACGCCAGGTTGAAGTACTTGATGGCCATCTTGTAGTCCCGGCGCACGCCCAGCCCGTCTGCCACACGCAAAGATAAAGATCCTACACCCGTGTAGCCTCCACACACTGTTGGGGTGAGTGTTGAGGCGACGCGGTGGAGAGATGTTAACTCCCTCACCTGGTATACAGGAGGTCGAGGGTTCAATCCCGACACAGACGCCTGCTGTATATTTGGAGTTTGCGTGTCTCGCTCTCTCTCCCCGTGGTTGCATGGATTTTTCTCCGTGTCCTTTGGCTTTTACCTCCACATTTAGAATCAGCATTGCGCGTTCGGAGTATTTTGGCTGCTAAAAATGTCCACACGATGATGATAAGCCACTTGGTTGGCAAGTTATTTGCGGCCCGGTCGCATTTGGAAAAGGTCTATACAGAGCTCAGTGGGCCTTACCTGGTAAAATAAAAAGAGTTTGTAGTTTTTTTTTTATAGTTGGCGAGCGCCGATGAAGGCCGGCACGGCACACGAGGGGGTGGGTGCCCGGCACCACTGCTTGACGAACCCGGCTCACATACAACATCGGTGACAAATATCTGTACCGGTTTTGGGCCTCCCCTAGGTTAACCGAGCCTTAAATTAGCATACAAAACAGTGTGTAAACATCGCCACGGGGGAGACAAAGGCGGCTGGGCATGGTGCTGGCCACACCATCCTCTCACAGGTGCTGTGCCGTGCTGGCCATCAAAGGTGCTACTCGCTGGAAGCACTTGCCCCGGGGCAGCCTGTGCAAGCGACACAGGGGGGGAGGGGACCTTTGTGTGTGCTTCTCACAGTGGGGAGCGGTGGTGCAGCGGTGAGCACGCCGCGGTACGAACCCGGCCACCCGAGTTCGATTCCCACTCGCGGCCACCACCAACACCAGTGACGATTTTGGGAACCGTTCCTTGGGCCTCCACGAGGTTGACTCAAACGAGTACCCGGTGCGGTGTGTAAACATCGCCACTGGGGAGACCAAGGCGGGCGGGCGTGGTGCTGGCCACCCACCCCCCTCGTGTGCCGTGCCGGCCTTCGAAGGCGCCGCGACTCGCTAGTTGTAGCACTTGCCCCCTACAGTCTGTGGAGGCTACGGGGGGATCTTTATCTTACTGTAGTACATGGTGCCCAGCTGCAGCTGCCCGTCCACCCAGCCCTGCTCCGCCGCCATCTGGAAGTACTTGAAGGCCAGGTCATAGTTCTGTGACGGGGCAGAGGCACGCGCAGACACAACGGTGGTGATTATTGTTGTTGTTGTTTTTGATTACCGCCATCACTGCCGCTACCGCTGCTGTCGCTCGTTTACGAAACACGACTGGGGCTGTTAGGATTCTGAAATTGTGGCGCAGTTTGTAAGCCCCTCCGCAACCCCCCTGCCCCCACCCCATCGTGGAGAAGCGGCAAATTCACGAGAATTTCACCGGCGAGAGAACAACGAACTGCATTAGTGCCTTGCGAGACCGTCGGTAACGAACGATAACCTAACGACGTAGCGTTACGGTTATTGTCGTGGTTGGACATAATTGCGTCGCCGTCGTTCTTACGAAGGTCACCGAGGAATTTCGCAGACGAGCGGGAGAGCAGCAGCAGCAGTAGGCAGGCGGCGAGGAGCCTGGCGCTACCAACGGTTGCCCAAAGCTCTGCAGTCCTCCACGCATTAAGATGTTTTCAGCCAATTTAGTGTCAATACACCCGAGAAAACAAAGGAGCACCCGGAGGAAACCCACGCGTGCGAGGGGGCAGCACTCTATCCGATTCAGAAGGGACAGATGGAGATTAGTCCACACTCTGCTGTACCACCTTCTCCTGGCAGAGCCAGCGGTACGGCTCCCTCTTTACTCCCACCCACGGGGTAGAAGGGAGTTTCATAACACCATCTCCGCGTGATCCACCAACCCTCGCTGCTATGCCTCCACAAGCAGTGGGTAGCAAGGCAAGCCGCATGCAGCAGCAGCAGCGGCAGCAGCGTGGCCCAGCGGCAGCAGCAGCGGCAGCAGCAGCGGCAGCAGCAGCGGCAGCAGCGTGGCCACCACCACCAGCGGCGACACCGGTGGTGGCGTCTTAAACAGCCACCTGCCGAGCTACCGGCAAACGCCGCATATGCACACACACAGACACACACACAGACACACACACAGACACACACACAGACACACACACAGACACAACAACAACCATTCGCCACTAAGTGGCGGTGATGTCACCACGACGCTTGTGCCAGGCTATGTGCACGTTGAGGCCACGTGAAGTGTCGAACGCCCGCTGGCAGGAGGTCACGGGGCAGACCCAGATGCCACGGGTCGACTGACTGAGATGACTGGCCGATGCATCACCTGTGCCCCCTACTGTGCCAACTTTCTGTGTTTTTTATCCAACCGGGACTCCGCTCGTTGTTGTGAGCCTCGCTCCTCTGCCCAGTAGCAGCGTCCTTCACGAGCCTCCTCCACAAATGCCGATCTTGACACCGCTGGTACCAGTCATCGGCAAGCCCACTCAGCTCCACATTCTCTTGTACCCCATCACTCCATCTCTATCTAGCCCGTGCAGCGCCCATTTGTGCCCCATCTATCCGGCCAAACAAAAGCTGTTTGGGCATGCGGGTTCCATGGCCCAGCCAGCGCAGCCTTGCCTGCCGGAGGAGCTCACTGATGGGACTGTGTCCAGATCTTTCAAGGATTTGTGCGCTCCTCACACGATCCAGCCTGGCTAAACCCAGGATGGATCGTAGACAGGCCAGCCTCAATGTTTCTAATCCATGAAGATGTTTCATTAGGGGGGTCCACGGTTAGGGGTGTCCACGGTTAGAGGGGTCCACGTTTCACACAAACACACACATGCACACATGCACACAGACACACGCACACGCACACACACACGCGAGTGAGCCCCGCCGCGTGAGTACGCCGCCGCGGCGCAACCGCTCGCTCGGACGTGGACATAGCGGCCCACAGGCGGCCGAGCGATGGTGGTGGGGAGCGGCGGCACGGGGCCCCTCGTCACTAGTGGTGGTGGTGCCCCTCGTCACTAGTGATGGTGCCCCTCGTCACTAGTGATGGTGGTGCCCCTCGTCACTAGTGGTGGTGCCCCTCGTCACTAGTGATGGTGGTGCCCCTCGTCACTAGTGGTGGTGCCCCTCGTCACTAGTGGTGGTGGTGCCCCTCGTCACTAGTGGTGGTGCCCCTTGTGACTAGTGGTGGTGGTGCCCCTCGTCACTAGTGGTGGTGGTGCACCTCGTCACTAGTGATGGTGGTGCCCCTCGTCACTAGTGGTGGTGCCCCTCGTCACTAGTGATGGTGGTGCCCCTCGTCACTAGTGGTGGTGCCCCTTGTGACTAGTGGTGGTGGTGCCCCTCGTCACTAGTGGTGGTGGTGCACCTCGTCACTAGTGATGGTGGTGCCCCTCGTCACTAGTGGTGGTGCCCCTTGTGACTAGTGGTGGTGGTGCCCCTCGTCACTAGTGGTGGTGCCCCTCGTCACTAGTGGTGGTGGTGCCCCTCGTCACTAGTGATGGTGCCCCTTGTGACTAGTGGTGGTGGTGCCCCTCGTCACTAGTGGTGGTGGTGCCCCTCGTCACTAGTGATGGTGGTGCCCCTCGTCACTAGTGGTGGTGCCCCTCGTCACTAGTGGTGGTGGTGCACCTCGTCACTAGTGATGGTGGTGCCCCTCGTCACTAGTGGTGGTGCCCCTCGTCACTAGTGGTGGTGGTGCACCTCGTCACTAGTGATGGTGGTGCCCCTCGTCACTAGTGGTGGTGCCCCTTGTGACTAGTGGTGGTGGTGCCCCTCGTCACTAGTGGTGGTGGTGCCCCTCGTCACTAGTGGTGGTGCCCCTTGTGACTAGTGGTGGTGGTGCCCCTCGTCACTAGTGGTGGTGGTGCCCCTCGTCACTAGTGATGGTGCCCCTCGTCACTAGTGGTGGTGCCCCTCGTCACTAGTGGTGGTGGTGCCCCTCGTCACTAGTGGTGGTGGTGCCCCTTGTGACTAGTGGTGGTGGTGCCCCTCGTCACTAGTGGTGGTGGTGCCCCTCGTCACTAGTGATGGTGCCCCTCGTCACTAGTGGTGGTGCCCCTCGTCACTAGTGGTGGTGGTGCCCCTCGTCACTCGTGGTGGTGCGGGCTGGCGCGCTCGCTGGCACCGTGGGGACTCACGATTGGCACGCCGCGGCCAAACAAGTATGCCATGCCCAGCCCACTCTGCCCCACGGGGTTGCCCTGCAGCACATACACAGAGACACACATTGAGATACACACGCAGATACACACGCAGATACACAGAGATACACACGCAGATACACACGCAGATACACAGAGATACACACAGAGATACGCACCGAGATACACATTGAGATACACACACAGAGATACACACACAGATACACACGCAGATACACATGCAGATACACAGAGATACACACGCAGATACACACACAGATACACACACAGATACACACGCAGATACAGAGATACACACATACGCACGGAGATACACATGTAGAGGAGTAAAATGGGGACGTGACGTCAGGTGTGCCGTTCAGTGTGATGACGTCACGTCTCCTAGGGTACTTAAGGGATACCCCGTGACGTAAGCGGGGTGACTGTGGGAACGGGTAGAGTAAGCAGGGTGAAGAGGGAACCAGGGGTAGAGAGAGGGATCAAATAGGGAGTCTGGGGAGAAGCCGGTGGTAGCCGTAGAGGTGCTTCTCTCTCCGGTCGGTGGAGTCGGCAGAGTCCCCGATCCGACACGAGAGAGAGAGAGACCGGAGCTAGCCGGCAGGGACCCGGACTCAGAGTAGGACCCCTAGCCCCTGGGAGTTGTGCACCCTGTGTAATATTGTAACAGCTTTAATAAACCCTGGCGAAAGCCCTTAACATACCTCCGTCTCTGAGTGCGTCCGTCGGAACTTCTCTACACACACAAATACGCACCGAGATACACATTCAGATACGCACCCGGAAATACGTACATGGAGATACACACACAGAGATACGCACGGAAATACGCACACGGAGGTAAGCAGACGGAGATAGGCACAGAAATATACATACGGAGATACGCATACGAGATACACACGGAAATGTGCATGGAGATACGCAAGCAGATATGTAAGAAGAAACACACGGCGAGACACACACACAGGGGGGGGGAGGGGGGGAGAGGGGAGGGGGAGAGGGGGAGGGGGGGAGAGGGGAGAGGGGGAGGGGGGATCTTCACCATGTCGGCCGCCTTCTTGAAGTACTGGAACGCCGTCTCGTTGTTCTGGGGGACCACGTCCGAGCCCTCCGAGTGCATCTACACACACAAAGACAAAGATCCCCCGTGTAGCCTTAACAGACTGTTGGGGCAAGTGCTGTTAGCGAGTAACACCTGTGAAGGCCGGCACTGCGGCACAAGTGGGGGTGGGTAGCCAGCAACATGCCCGGCCGCCTTTGTCTCCCTAGTGACGATGTTTACACACTGCACCAGATACTGATTTGGAGGCTGAGTCGACCTAGCGGGGGCCCAGGAGCGGTTCAAATAATTGTCACTACCGTTGGGTTCTCAGCGAAGCGCAATAACCTGGCTATTTTGCGCCATCAAACACTCCACCCTCAACTCCCCATTGGTGATGGAGCAGTTGTTGAGAGAGTTGAGTTTTCCATACCTGGGCAGTAGAGGTCTCACTCCGAATCAATCGGGCGGCATTATATTTTCATCGGCTGATTAACGCTGTGTGGAAGCTACCTGGTCTTTCGCTCCACACGAAGCTTCGGGTCTTCTGGGCCACAGTCATGCCCTCCCATCTCTATGCTTGTGAACCGTGGACCCCTCTAATAGAACATCTGCACCGGTTGGAAACATTCAGGCTGGCATGCCCTACGATCCATCCTGGGTGTAACGAGGCTGGATTGTCTGAGGAGTTCACAAATCCTTGAAAGATCTGGACCCATTCCCATCAGTGAGCTCCTCCAGCAGGCGAGGCTGTGTTTCCTGGGTCACGTAGCCTGCATGCCCAGCAACCGCATGCCCAGGCAGTTTCTGTTTGGCTGGACAGAGGGGGCTAAATGGGCACGACACGGGCGAGAGAAGAGGTGGACTGATGCACAACAGGGGGCATCTGCCAGTCATGTCAGTCAACCCACGGCACCTGGGTCTGTCCCGGGACCTCCTATCAGCAAGTCTTTGACACTTCACGTGGCCTCAAAGTGCATCTGGCCTGGCTGGTAGTGGTGATGATAGTGGTGGTGGTAGTGCTGTTGGTAGGGTTGTTGGTAATGGTGGTGGTGTTAGTGGTGGTGGTGGTAGTGGTGATGGTAGTGGTGGTGATGGTAGTGGTGGTGGCGCCCCACCTTGCCAAGGAATGCCAACGCGTTGCCATTTCCGGAGCCCGCCGCTTGCCGGAAGTAGTCAAATGCTTTCTGTAATGACACGGAGACCCAGACTCATACAGAGACCCACAGACTCACACAGAGACCCACAGACTCAAACAGAGATCCACAGGTTCACACAGAGACCCACAGACACGCAGAGACCCACAGACTCGCACAGAGACCCACAGGCTCGCACAGAGACCCACAGGCTAATAGAGACCCACAGTCTCACACAGAGACCCACAGACTCACAGACTCACACAGAGACCCACAGACTCACACAGAGACCCACAGACTCACACAGAGACCCACAGGCTCACACAGAGACCCACAGGCTCACACAGAGACCCACAGACTCACAAAGAGACCCACAGACTCACACAGAGACCCACAGGCTCACACAGAGACCCACAGGCTCACACAGAGACCCACAGTCTCACACAGAGACCCACAGTCTCACACAGAGACTCACAGGCTCACACAGAGACCCACAGGCTCACACAGAGACCCACAGGCTCACACAGAGATCCATAGACTCACACAGAGACCCACAGACTCACACAGAGACCCACAGACTCACACAGAGGCTCACAGTCTCACACAGAGGCTCACAGTCTCACACAGAGACCCACAGACTCACACAGAGACCCACAGACTCACACAGAGACCCACAGACTCACACAGAGGCCCACAGTCTCACACAGAGGCTCACAGTCTCACACAGAGACCCACAGACTCACACAGAGACCCACAGACTCACACAGAGGCTCACAGTCTCACACAGAGACCCACAGACTCACACAGAGACCCACAGACTCACACAGAGACCCACAGTCTCACACAGAGACCCACAGACTCACACAGAGGCTCACACAGAGACCCACAGACTCACACAGAGACCCACAGACTCACACAGAGACCCACAGACTCACACAGAGACCCACAGACTCACACAGAGACCCACAGACTCACACAGAGAGTCAGACTCACACAGAGACCCACAGGCTCACACAGAGACTCAGACTCACACAGAGACCCACAGTCTCACACAGAGACCCACAGTCTCACACAGAGACCCACAGACTCACACAGAGACCCACAGACTCACACAGAGACCCACAGACTCACACAGAGACCCACAGACTCACACAGAGACCCACAGACTCACACAGAGACCCACAGACTCACACAGAGGCTCACGCAGCACCCTCACCTGGAAGTTCTGCTCAACCCCTCGGCCGCCCTGCAGGTGCAGCTGGCCCAACCCCACCTGGTCATGACGGGGGACACGGGGACACACACACGAGCGAGCGAGTTGGCCGAGAGGGCGATTAGAAGAGCGGGCGGGTGAGTGAGAGCAGGCGAGCAGAAGAGCGAGCGGGCGGGCGAGCGGGCGGGCGGGCGAGCGATCGCACCTGCGCCTGCACGTCGCCCTTCTCGGCAAGGAACTGGTAGTACTGGATGAGGTCGTCGTCCAACATGGCCGAGCTGGAGCCGGGGGACTCGGCCTCGTCCAGCAGACGGATCCGCTGCACCACCGAGCCGCCCGTCAGAGAGATGTCACTCGCCACTACGGTCACACACAGTCACGCACACAGTCACACACACAGTCACACACACACAGTCACACAGACACACGCACACTCACACAGTCACGCACACAGTCACACACAGTCACACACACACACGCACAGTCACACACACACAGTCACACAGTCACACACACAGTCACACACACACAGTCACACAGACACACGCACTCACACAGTCACGCACACAGTCACACACAGTCACACACACACAGTCACACAGACACACGCACACTCACACAGTCACGCACACAGTCACACACAGTCACACACACAGTCACACGCACAGTCACACACACACAGTCACACAGACACACGCACAGTCACACACACACAGTCACACACACAGTCACACACAGTCACACACACACAGACACACACACACAGTCACGCACACAGTCACGCACAGTCACACGCAGTCACAGTCACACACACACACACAGTCACACACACACAGTCACGCACACAGTCACACACACACACAGTCACACAGTCACACACACAGTCACACACAGTCACTCACAGTCACTCACACAGTCACACACAGTCACTCACAGTCACACACACACAGCCACACACAGTCACTCACAGTCACACACACAGTCACACACAGTCACGCACAACGACACACAGTCACACACAGTCACTCACAGTCACACACACAGTCACACACACAGTCACGCACAGTCACGCACAACGACACACAGTCACACACACACAGTCACACACACATAGTCACACACAGTCACACACACACAGTCGCACACAGTCACACACACAGAGTCGCACACAGTCGCACAGTCACAGTCACACACACAGTCACACAGACACACGCACACTCACACACTCACACAGTCACACACACACACAGTCACACACAGTCACACACACACAGTCACACACACACAGTCACGCACATAGTCACGCACAGTCACACCCAGTCACAGTCATACACACACAGTCACACACACACAGTCACACAGTCACACACACAGTCACACACACACAGTCACACAGACACACGCACTCACACAGTCACGCACACAGTCACACACAGTCACACACACACAGTCACACAGACACACGCACACTCACACAGTCACGCACACAGTCACACACAGTCACACACACAGTCACACGCACAGTCACACACACACAGTCACACAGACACACGCACAGTCACACACACACAGTCACACACAGTCACACACAGTCACACACACACAGACACACACAGTCACACACACACAGTCACGCACACAGTCACGCACAGTCACACGCAGTCACAGTCACACACACACACAGTCACACACACACAGTCACGCACACAGTCACACACACACAGTCACACAGTCACACACACAGTCACACACAGTCACTCACAGTCACTCACAGTCACTCACACAGTCACACACAGTCACTCACAGTCACACACACACAGCCACACACAGTCACTCACAGTCACACACACAGTCACACATAGTCACGCACAACGACACACAGTCACACACAGTCACTCACAGTCACACACACAGTCACGCACACTCACGCACAACGACACACAGTCACACACACACAGTCACACACACATAGTCACACACAGTCACACACACACAGTCGCACACAGTCACACACACAGAGTCGCACACAGTCGCACAGTCACAGTCACACACACAGTCACACAGACACACGCACACTCACACACTCACACAGTCACACACACACACAGTCACACACAGTCACACACACACAGTCACACACACACAGTCACGCACATAGTCACGCACAGTCACACCCAGTCACAGTCATACACACACAGTCACACACACACAGTCACACACAGTCACACACACACACAGTCACACAGTCACACACACACAGTCACACACAGTCACTCACACAGTCACACACACAGTCACTCACACAGTCACTCACAGTCACACACACACAGCCACACACAGTCACTCACAGTCACACACACAGTCACACACAGTCACGCACAACGACACACAGTCACACACAGTCACTCACAGTCACACACACACAGTCACACACAGTAACTCACAGTCACACACACAGTCACGCACAGTCACGCACAACGACACACAGTCACACACACACAGTCACACACAGTCAGTCACACACACATAGTCACACACAGTCACACACACACAGTCGCACACAGTCACACACACAGAGTCGCACACAGTCGCACAGTCACACAGTCACACACACAGTCACACACACACAGTCACACAGACACACGCACACTCACACAGTCACACACACACACAGTCACACACAGTCACACACACACAGTCACACACACACAGTCACACACACACAGTCACACAGACACACGCACACTCACACAGTCACGCACAGTCACACACAGTCACACAGACACACGCACACTCACTCAGTCACACACAGTCACACACACACAGTCACACAGACACACGCACACTCACACAGTCACGCACACAGTCACACACAGTCACACACACAGTCACACACACACAGTCACACAGACACACGCACAGTCACACACACACAGTCACACACAGTCAGACACAGTCACGCACAGTCACACGCAGTCACAGTCACACACACACAGTCACACACACACACACAGTCACGCACACAGTCACACACAGTCACACACAGTCACACACAGACACACACAGACACACACACAGTCACACAGTCACACACAGTCACACACACACAGTCACACACAGTCACTCACAGTCACTCACAGTCACTCACACAGTCACACACACAGTCACACAGTCACTCACAGTCACACACACACAGTCACTCACAGTCACACACACAGTCACGCACAACGACACACAGTCACACACAGTCACTCAGTCACACACACACAGTCACACACAGTCACTCACAGTCACACACACAGTCACGCACAGTCACGCACAACGACACACAGTCACACACACACAGTCACACACAGTCACACACACATAGTCACACACAGTCACACACACACAGTCGCACACAGTCACACACAGTCACACAGTCGCACAGTCACACAGTCACACATACAGTCACACACACAGTCACACACAGTCACGCACAGTCACGCACAGTCACACACAGTCACGACCCTGATGACGCCTGCCGCTGTATATTTGGAGTTGGCGTGTCTCCCTCTCTCTCCCCGTGGTCGCATGGATTTTTCTCCTCCTGTTTAGAATCAACATCACCATGCGTTTAGAGTTTTTGGCTGCTCTACATTTCCATGATGACGAGGAGCCACTTCATCGAGCTATCGTCTGTGATGGGCAGGCCGCTTCTGAGAAAGAGCCATGCAGCCGAGTGGAGCGTTGGCTTGTGGAGTGAACGCGCGAGTACCTTGGTTGGCCACAGTGCGGTAGTGAGTGAGTGCCGACTCGCAGCTCTGAGCAACCCCAACACCCGCCCAGTAGCGGTAACCCTGCACAAGGCACACGGCACACACACGCATGTAGCACACACAACATACGTAACATACACGGCACATACACAGCGCACACACACACAACATACGTAGCACACGGCACACACACGTAGCACGTATACAACCCAACACACGGCACACACAGGCACATAGCACGGATACAACACACACACAACATACATAACACACACAACACACTCATACAACACATACAACAAACATAACATACAAAGCACGCACACACACGCCACACACTCATACAACACACATAGCATACACTGCACGCAGCACACATGCAACACTCATGACACACACCGCACACACAATACTTCATGCACGGCAACTTTAACACACAAATACACAGCACAACTGGATGACTGCCCCACTTACAAGGATCATGTGAGCCATCAGGTTTCCTCCGAGTGCCCCGAACGTGTAGTAGACCAGAGCCTGCGGAGCCACACGCACAGTAGCAGTGTCACAAACACCCAACACACACAGCCACACACAGCCACACACACAGCCACACACACATCCACACACACAGCCACACACAGCAGCAGCGCCACAAACACCCCATATACAGCCACACGCAGCAGCGTCACAAACACCCAACACACACAGCCACACACAGCAGCAGCGTCACAAACATCCCACATACAGCCACACACAGCCACACACACATCCACACACACAGCCACACACAGCAGCAGCGCCACAAACACCCCGCATACAGCCACACGCAGCAGCGTCACAGACACCCAACACACACAGCCACACACAGCAGCAGCGTCACAGACACCCAACACACAGGGCCACAGGAAGCCAAACAGAACCGGCGTGGGGTACCTTGGCCTGGCTGGAGTTGACGTTGATGCCGGTGGCGTACATGAAGCCCAGCGCCTGCACGGGGGTGGAAACGGGCGGGTGGGGGGGCAGTAATGGGGGGGGGGGGGTGGTGGTTACGGGGCGCAGTGGGGCACGACGTTTGCCAGACCATCGCAGTTCCACGGTCAATGCTAAATGATCACCGATAATTATTCATCCCCACCAGCACCACCACCACCACCACTACGCTCGCTTACCCAGGAAAGTCTTGCCAAGTCTCAAGACTCTTTTTCACGAGGCTCCTGCCCAGTGCTGTACGCAGAGTTTTGAACTTGGTGGTCGGGCGCGACGCTGGCCACCCACCCCCTCGTGTGCCACAGTGGCGGTCTTTATAGGAGCTACTACTCGCTAACAGCACTTGCCCCCAAAATCTGTTTATGCTATATGTGGGATCTCTGTCTGTGTGTGATGTGTACACACACACACACGCACGTCCGTACACATGCACGCACGCACGTACGAACGCACGCACACATACATATGTGCACACATGTACAAACATATGTATGCATGCACACACGTGCGGATGCACACGCGCACATGTCCACACACGCGCACACACACACATACACACAAACGTGCACACGCACACACGTACGTACACACAGATGTACACACGCGTATACACGTATACACGTACACATGTACACACCGTCTGCGCTCTGGGGGAGCCGCCCTGTGCGAGCGTCTGCAGCGAGGCGAGCGCCGTGCTCACGTCCTGCCGCGCGTACTCCCCCAGCAGCGCCGCCATCGCCACCCGCTCGGCGGCGCGCATGCTGCCCAGCTCCGCCGCATGCTCCAGCAGCTTGTAGCCCCTGCAGAGTCACCAGCAGCAGAGTCAGCAGCAGCAGAGTCAGCAGCAGCAGCAGCAGAGTCAGCAGCAGCAGCAGCAGCAGCAGAGTCAGCAGCAGCAGCAGCAGAGTCAGCAGCAGCAGAGTCAGCAGCAGCAGCAGAGTCAGCAGCAGCAGCAGCAGAGTCAGCAGCAGCAGCAGCAGCAGCAGAGTCAGCAGCAGCAGCAGAGTCAGCAGCAGCAGAGTCAGCAGCAGCAGCAGCAGAGTCAGCAGCAGCAGAGTCAGCAGCAGCAGCAGCAGAGTCAGCAGCAGCAGCAGAGTCAGCAGCAGCAGCAGCAGAGTCAGCAGCAGCAGAGTCAGCAGCAGTAGCGCCAGCAGCAGCAGAGTCAGCAGCAGCAGCGCCAGCAGCAGCAGAGTCAGCAGCAGCAGAGTCAGCAGCAGCAGAGTCAGCAGCAGCAGCAGAGTCAGCAGCAGCAGCAGAGTCAGCAGCAACAGCGCCAGCAGCAGCAACGGTGGTGGCGGCAGCAGCAGCGCTACACGGAAGTGGTCAAGAACCGGCCGGTAGAGTGGGCGTCTCACAAGGGGAAGGGTCGAGAGTTCAAGCCCTGGTTGGGGGCAGTCACTCGGTCCCATCATCACCCCCTCCGCTATCAATGAACCCGACGTGTTCATGCCTCCCCCACTGCGCCCCGCAGGGCTGTAGGCAGGAGCAGGGCAACCGAGGCCTCAATGCTCCTGTGGAGCGGCAGGAAGTCGCTCCGACTGTGGATGGACGGTAGCCAAAAGAGCAAGGAGAGACTTTTATTTTGAATTTGGTAAAAAAAAATACCTCAATATTCCCAATAGCCGCAATGCAGGCGGTTGTGAATACGAGACGGTGACGGTCCTTAATAAATAACGTCACAACGCAGTCCTCAATGAGCAGCACGATTGCCGACCCCTGACCTAGAGCATGGGGGAAGGGGGGATTCCGGGGGATGTAGGGGAGGGGGCCGAGCCCACGAAGCCGCCGCACCGAGCTGGGTGCCGGGCCCGTTTCCGGGTGGCCAGCACGGACAGATTCCCCGCACTCACGGACACTACCACTACACACACACAGCACACACAGTACACACACACAGTACACACTACACAAACACACACACAGCACACAGTACACAAACACACACAGTACACACTACACAAACACACACACACACAGCACACACTACACAAACACACACACACTACACACTACACACACACTACACAAACACACACACAGTACACACTACACAAACACACACAGCACACACACACAGTACACACTACACAAACACACACACAGTACACAAACACACAGTACACACTACACAAACACACACACTACACACACACACACACACAGTACACACAGTACACACAAACACACACAGCACTCACGGAAACTACCACTACACAAACACACACAGCACACACACAGTACACACAAACACACACAGCACTCACGGAAACTACCACTACACAAACACACACACAGTACACACTACACAAACACACACACAGTACACACACAGTGCACACTACACACACACAATGCACACTACACAAACACACACACACAGTACACACTACACAAACACACACACACAGTACACACTACACAAACACACACACACAGTACACACTACACAAACACACACACACAGTACACACTACACAAACACACACACAGTACACACACAGTGCACACTACACAAACACACACAACACACACACAGTACACACTACACAAACACACACAGCACACACACACAGTACACACTACACAAACACACACAGCACACACACACAGCACACACACAGTACACACTACACAAACACACACAGCACACACACACAGTACACACTGCACACACACAGTATAAACACAGCACACAGTACACACTACACAAACACACACAGCACACACACAGTATAAACACAGCACACAGTACACACTACACAAACACACACAGCACACACACACAGTACACACAGCACACACACAGTATAAACACAGCACACAGCACAAACACAGCACAGGGTGTACACAGTACACAGTGCACACACAGCACACACACAGCACAAACACCACACACAGCGCATAGCGCACACAGCACCCAGCACACCGCACACACACAGCCAGAGCTCGGCAGGGTGAGGTCACGTCGAAAGCGGGTCAAGGTCAGGAGGTCATCACCAGGTCAAAGGTGACACGAAGGCAGCAACAAGGGGTGCTGCGGTGGCTATGAGATGTTAACTACCTCGCCTGGTATGCAGGAGGTCGTTGGATCGATCAGGACCCTGATGCCTGCTTTATATATATGGAGTTTGCGTCTGTCTCTCTCTCTTTGGATGGTCGTGTGAACATTTTTATCCAGGGTCCTCCGGTTTTGCTCTACACATTTAGAATCAAAGTCACGCGTTTTAAGAGTATTTTGCCCGCTGCTATAAATGAACTTTATGGCGGGACCCCGGGGTCCCGAATGAACGGAAGTCAAAATCGTAATTAATGAATTTGTTTTTGGCGACTCCCACCGCGCACATAAACGCCGCGACCCGCCTGGCGCAGATCGTTCTGTTGTCGTGTCCAAGCGCAGCAGCGAGGAGGAATGTGCAGAAGAAACAAAACTTTGAAACTTTGATTAGCGCTTTCTGGTTCTTTCGGTAAAGTCACTTTACCGAAAGAACCAAGAAGATGAATCCCTGCAGTCACGAAAGCTTTAAATCGAAATTTGATTAGCGCGTCGTGTAGAGCTCGTCGAGAGGAATAGATCGCCGTGTCGTTCACCTTCAACAGACATAAAATGACGTCGCGACGCAGTTTGTGTGAGAGCCAGGGGCTTATGGGACCCCGGGGTCCCGCCATAAGGTTTAAATGTCCACGTGACGACAAGCCACTTCCGTTGGGCTATCATTTGCGGCGACCAGGATTGATTCTGACAGAAAGAGCTACACGCAGCCCAGTGGGCGCCTTACACCTGGTAACATAAACACCAATAAAACGTGACATGGACGATTTCCAAGGCGCTGCAGAAAGAGGGCGGCACGAAGGTCAAAGGTGAAGGGCAGGCGAGGGGCCACTCACTCGCGCTTGCGGCTCTTCCCGCCCGTGCCGTTGATGACGCGCATGGCCGAGTGGTACACCTCCTCCGCCTCCTGCAGACGCAGCCTCCTCGTCGCCTCCTCGTCGGCTGGGCCGAGAGACAGCGGGCGACACGACGAGGTCGGACGGCGCAAGCGGAGCCGCGGTGTGCCAGTGTGTGTGTGTGTGTGAGTATGTGAGCGTGTGAGAGTAAGAGTGTGAGTGTGAGCGTGTGTATGTGAGCGAGTGTGCGCGTGAGCGTGTGACTGTGCGCGTGAGCGTGTGACTGTGAGAAAGTGTGTGTGAGCGTGTGTGCAAGTGTGTGTCAGTGCGTGTAAGAGTGTGTGTGGGTGTGTGTGCGATTGTGTGCGTGGGTGTGTGTGTGTGCGTGGTGACGTCGCCACCACTTAGTGGTGAATGGCGGTTATTGTTGTGCGTGTGTGGGTGTGTGTGTATGTGTGCAGATTTGCTGAGCATTTCTGAGGTCCTGAGGGAGGGGAAATCCCTCAGCCAGGAAAACATCGTGGCACAAAGTGGGGATGACCCTGTTGAGGCTGCGGTGCCTCAAATATTGGAAGAAGTCACCCCCTGTGAGTGGCTGGCTGAGGTGCCACCTATTGAGGAAGTACTGAAGGCGATCCAGAGTCTGAGACCAGGAGAGGCACCGGGCAGAGATGATCTCCCAAGCGAAATGCTGAGGGAGGGTGGCGTTTGTGCACAGACTGCCCTACATGACATCATAACAACAGTCTGGACCACTGGACGGGTTCTGCAAGATTGAAAGGATTCCCTGGTGGTCCCCCTCTTTAAGAAGGGAGACCGCACAGACTGTAACAACTACAGGGGCATCTCACTCCTCAGTGTGCCGGGAAAGGTCCTGGAAAATATTCAACATCGCCTTGCTAGGCGCGCTGAGGAAAGGCTTGCGGAGCCCCAATGCGGTTTCAGGAAAGGGCGGTCCTGTACAGATGCCATATTTTCTGTCCGTCTGCGACAGCAGAGGTGTAGGGAATTCCAAAAAGACTTACATCTCTGCTTTATTGACCTGGTCAAGGCCTATGATACCATCTTAGGCCTGGGCTCTGGGTTGTTCTTCGTGCTTTCGGAGTCCCTGACCCTCCGCTTACGATCATAAGGACCTTCATGATCTTCTTGGTTCTTTCGGTAAAGTCACGTAGAAGGGAAGTAATAAAATAATAAAAATAAAACATAATAAAACAATTCTCACGACGTTTCGGCCACAACGCAAGCAGCCGTCCTCAGGCGAAGAATGAAACACCACCAAGCTTGGAGCGTATATTTAAGCTGGGTTAGAGGGAGGGAGGTGGGAAGAAGAGCGCCTAGACAAAATAATTTGCATATCAAGAGGAATTCAGCATATGGAAAATGCGTATGAGGTGGGCTGGGGGGGTTCCAAATCAATACTATGCCCGTGCATTATGCAGGATTAGCAGCATCAAAGGGGGGGGGTGAGGGGGGTAGCATTAACAAAGGAAAGGAATGTTAATAGTATGTAGCTGCAGTTACTAAACAACCACGTAAAAAACTAAAGTATAAACTGCATAACAAACTAAAGTATAAACTACATAGCATCATCAGTATACTTACTATATTCTACAATAAGCTGAGTTACTAACAGTAAGTAATACATACAAAATTCTACGTTGTAAAAAATTATATAATATGCTTCCATCTAAACTTTATTCTCTTACATCACACGCGTCTATACCGTACTATATACTGCCATAGACAAACCCAACATTAAATGACATACTGTATTGCTATAAACCACCCTATACCTTATACATTTTAATATAACACTATGTATTATTCTACCCACCCTAATGTGTATCGAAATGGTTTATTACGTCCTTCCAGTGATTGCTAAGCCAGAATCCATCTTCTCGGTTAAAATTGTCTCTGTGTTTGTATATGTGGATCGCCTCATGAACGAATCTCTCATGGTAGCCAGATGGCTTGCAGAGAACCTCTGTCTTGGAGAAGTCAATGTCATGTGAGCCCACTGAGTTGTAACAGTGATCTGCCACGGCTGAGGTGTTTGTCCTACCGTGTTTCAGGTCAGCTTTATGTTCACGGATGCGGTCCGAGACATGTCGTTTGGTTTCCCCAATGTAACTGCTACCACAGAGGCAACTTAGTTTGTAGACACCAGGGTACTGTATGTCTGGAACCACATCTTTTACAGACGGTACCAGATCACGGATTTTATGTACTGTGTTGAATCGGACCTGGATCTTGTGTTTAATCAGGATTTTGGAGATCTTTTTTGTGACCCCAGCAATGTAGGGTAAGGTGATGGTCTTGAAAGGCTCCTCAACAGGATCCTTCTTGATGGTTGGAGTGATGGCTTTGCGGATTGTGTAGTCGGAGTAACCATTAGCCTTAAGAGCTTGGCGTACGTGTTTGAGTTCACTGGAAATGTGTTCATGATGGCTGGGTGGAAGATTCACCATGGAAGTCGAAAATGATGGCAGGCTACCCTTTTTGGATGTCCTAATCAAAAGGAGACCTGATGGTTCAATGAGCCACTCTGTCTACAGGAAAACCACCCATACGGATGCTTATCTAAAACCGGATTCCCACCACCATCCATCCCAGAAGAATTCCCTCATCAAGACTCTATATCATAGAGCCCAATGCATCTCCGACCATGAACACATTTCCAGTGAACTCAAACACGTACGCCAAGCTCTTAAGGCTAATGGTTACTCCGACTACACAATCCGCAAAGCCATCACTCCAACCATCAAGAAGGATCCTGTTGAGGAGCCTTTCAAGACCATCACCTTACCCTACATTGCTGGGGTCACAAAACAGATCTCCAAAATCCTGATTAAACACAAGATCCAGGTCCGATTCAACACAGTACATAAAATCCGTGATCTGGTACCGTCTGTAAAAGATGTGGTTCCAGACATACAGTACCCTGGTGTCTACAAACTAAGTTGCCTCTGTGGTAGCAGTTACATTGGGGAAACCAAACGACATGTCTCGGACCGCATCCGTGAACATAAAGCTGACCTGAAACACGGTAGGACAAACACCTCAGCCGTGGCAGATCACTGTTACAACTCAGTGGGCTCACATGACATTGACTTCTCCAAGACAGAGGTTCTCTGCAAGCCATCTGGCTACCATGAGAGATTCGTTCATGAGGCGATCCACATATACAAACACAGAGACAATTTTAACCGAGAAGATGGATTCTGGCTTAGCAATCACTGGAAGGACGTAATAAACCATTTCGATACACATTAGGGTGGGTAGAATAATACATAGTGTTATATTAAAATGTATAAGGTATAGGGTGGTTTATAGCAATACAGTATGTCATTTAATGTTGGGTTTGTCTATGGCAGTATATAGTACGGTATAGACGCGTGTGATGTAAGAGAATAAAGTTTAGATGGAAGCATATTATATAATTTTTTACAACGTAGAATTTTGTATGTATTACTTACTGTTAGTAACTCAGCTTATTGTAGAATATAGTAAGTATACTGATGATGCTATGTAGTTTATACTTTAGTTTGTTATGCAGTTTATACTTTAGTTTTTTATGTGGTTGTTTAGTAACTGCAGCTACATACTATTAACATTCCTTTCCTTTGTTAATGCTACCCCCCTCACCCCCCCCCCTTTGATGCTGCTAATCCTGCATAATGCACGGGCATAGTATTGATTTGGAACCCCCCCAGCCCACCTCCTACGCATTTTCCATATGCTGAATTCCTCTTGATATGCAAATTATTTTGTCTAGGCGCTCTTCTTCCCACCTCCCCCCCTCTAACCCAGCTTAAATATACGCTCCAAGCTTGGTGGTGTTTCATTCTTCGCCTGAGGACGGCTGCTTGCGTTGTGGCCGAAACGTCGTGAGAATTGTTTTATTATGTTTTATTTTTATTATTTTATTACTTCCCTTCTACGTGACTTTACCGAAAGAACCAAGAAGATGAATCCCTGCAGTCACGAAAGCTTTAAATCGAGACCTTCATGATGGTGAGTGGGCCCGGGTAAAACTACGTGGCCGGGAGTCAGAGCCTTTCCCTGTACACTTTGGGGTGCGACAGGGATGTCCTCTGGCTCCCACATTATTTAACATCTATTTCGACTGTGTAGTTCATGAAGCCTTCAATAGCTGTACTGGGGAAATTTCCATTTGGTACAGATATAATGGGAGGCTGATCGATGCCCGGGTGCGGTCAAGGGATGGTTCCCTATTGCTCAACCACGTTATGTATGCCGATGATTTGGTAATTGCTGCTCACTCAGAGGAGGAGTTGGAGATGCTGCTGCTGAGCGTGGAGCGTGCCACTAAGAGGTGGGGCCTTACCATCAGCCCCACCAAAACTAAGCACCTGCCTGGGTATTTTGTACCATCGGACACTCCACCCCCACAACTCCCAATCGGTGATGGGGCAGTTGTGGAGAGTATCCCATACCTGGGCAGTGTGCTCATGACCGGCTCCGGTTTAACAGCAGAGGTCTCACTCCGAATCAGTCGAGTGGCAATATCCTTTCATCGGTTGCGTAACGCTGTGTGGAAGCTACCTGGTCTGTTGCTCCGCACGAAGCTTCAGGTCTTCTCGGCCACGGTCATCCCCTCCCTTCTCTCCGCTTGCGAAATGTGGTCCCCCCTAACGGAGCATCTTTGCCGGTTAGAAACATTTCGGCTGGCCTGCCTACGATCCATCCTGGGTTTAACCAGGCTGGATTGTGTGAGGAGCTCACAAATCCTTGAAAGATCTGGGCAAAGTCCCATCGGTGAGCTCCTCCGGCAGGCAAGGCTGCGTTGGCTGGGTCATGTACCCCGCATGCCCAGTAAACGGCATGCCTAAACAGCTTTTGTTCGGCCGAATTGAGGGGGCTAAACGGGCGCGGGCAGGGGCTAGAAAAGAGATGGAGTGACGTGGTCCAGGAGGACGTGGAGCTGAGTGGACTTGCCGATGACTGGTACCAGCTGGTGGC
>NC_136326.1:9152763-9204894 GCF_964198595.1 Lampetra fluviatilis | reverse complement strand
GCGCTGACCAGATGTTAACTACCTCGCCTGGTATACAGGTCATGGGTTCGATCCTGACCCTGACGATGCCTGCTGCTGTATATTTGGAGTCTGCGTCTCTCTCTCTCTCTCCCCGTGGTGAGATGTTAACTACCTCGCCTGGTATACAGGAGGTCATGGGTTCGATCCCGACCCTGACGATGCCTGCTGCGGTATATTTGGAGTCTGCGTCTCTCTCTCTCTCTCCCGGTGGTGAGATGTTAACTACCTCTCCTGTTGTACAAGAGGTCGAGGGTGCGATCTTGACCCTGACGTCTGCTGTATATTGGAGTTTCTGTCTCTTTTCCCCCCAGATTTAGAATCAACATCACGCGTTTAGAATCAACATGGTTGCTATAAATGTCCACGTCATGCTGATGATGAGCCACTTCGTTGAGCTGTCATTGTGATGGCCAAGTCGCTTCTGAAAAAGAGCCATGCAGCTTAGTGGGGCCTGACCTGGTAACAATAAAAAGTTTAGTTGAGAATCAGAATCTGTATTTAGACTGGAAGAGGAGGAGGAATCCGATGAGCTACGGAGCCCTTAGTCACAGATGTCCATGAAGGGGGGCGGTGGTGAGAAAGTTACGACAGCAAACAATACAGCAACGATAGCGGTCCAAATTAGAGAAAAGGTAAGCAAGTCAATCAAGTTAGATAAATATTAAAAATGTATAAAGCTAATTGCATAAGTATTTCAAATATAAATCCTGCAGATTTTTCAACACTAAATGCAAGCCAGCGTCGACGTGCCAAAGTCGGCACACAAGGGTCGGCGTCGGCGCGCCCCCGGGTGCCACTCACTCTCGCAGAAGCCCCAGCGGGCGTCGCGCCCGTAGTCGTAGGTGGTGGCGCACCAGAGGCGGCCGTCGTCGCGCCCGTCGGTGGTGCAGGCAGCGTACTCGCGGCCCAGGAAGAGGAAGGGGAAGGCGCAGGGGGCGCCGTCGCCCGTGCCGCCCAGGGCCCGCAGCACTACGGCGCACAAACACAAAGGTCCCCCGCGTAGCCTTCTATCAGACCGTCGGGGCAAGTGCCGTGAGCGAGCGGCGCCTACGAAAGCCGGCAAGGCACACGAGGGGGTGTGGCCAGCACCACGCCCGACCGCCTTTGTCTCCCCAGTGGCGATGTTACAGCAACAGCAGCAGCAACAGCAGTAGAAGCAGCAACAGCAGTAGGAGCGCCGCACGCCGCCCCCTCGCACCTGGCGGGCTTTCCGTGGACGAGGAGCCGTCGTCACGGCTCCCGCCATCGTCGCGACGAGGTGAAGATTCGCTCTTCTCAGGCGACGACTCCTCCTCCTCCTCGTCCTCCCCGTGAGCAATGTCCGTCTCTTCTTCGGCCGTCCCTCCCGGCCTCTCCTCCTGCTCCTCCTCCTCCTCCTCCTCGTCGCTTCCGCCGCCGTCTGTCGGAGCGGTGGTACCGTCGGGAGTCACTTCCTCCTCCTGCTCCTCCTGCTGCTCCTCCTGCTCCTCCTCCTCGCCGCCCTCGTCGGCGCCCTCGTCGCCGCCCTCGTGGGCGCCCTCCAGACCCCCCGTGGGCCTCGCCGTCGCTCCTCTCGTCCGCACCGCCGTCATCGACTCCGTCTCCCAGGAGCCTCGCGTCGCTGCCCACGTCACCCTCATCCTGGTCATGGGGTCACGAGGTCACGTGTGAGGGACGCGAGTGGTGTGTGTGTGTGTAGTGAGTGGTGTGTGTGTGTAGCGAGTGGTGTGTGTGTGTAGCGAGTGGTGTGTGTGTGTGTAGCGAGTGGTGTGTGTGTGTGTGTAGCGAGTGGTGTGTGTGTGTGTGTAGCGAGTGGTGTGTGTGTGTGTGTAGCGAGTGGTGTGTGTGTGTGTGTAGCGAGTGGTGTGTGTGTGTGTGTAGCGAGTGGTGTGTGTGTGTGTAGCGAGTGGTGGTGTGTGTGTGTAGAGAGTGGTGTGTGTGTGTAGCGAGTGGTGTGTGTGTGTAGCGAGTGGTGTGTGTGTGTAGCGAGTGGTGTGTGTGTGTAGCGAGTGGTGTGTGTGTGTAGCGAGTGGTGTGTGTGTGTAGCGAGTGGTGTGTGTGTGTAGCGAGTGGTGTGTGTGTGTAGCGAGTGGTGTGTGTGTGTAGCGAGTGGTGTGTGTGTGTAGCGAGTGGTGTGTGTGTGTAGCGAGTGGTGTGTGTGTGTAGCGAGTGGTGTGTGTGTGTAGCGAGTGGTGTGTGTGTGTAGCGAGTGGTGTGTGTGTGTAGCGAGTGGTGTGTGTGTGTAGCGAGTGGTGTGTGTGTGTAGCGAGTGGTGTGTGTGTGTAGCGAGTGGTGTGTGTAGCGAGTGGTGTGTGTGTGTAGCGAGTGGTGTGTGTGTGTGTAGCGAGTGGTGTGTGTGTGTGTAGCGAGTGGTGTGTGTGTGTAGCGAGTGGTGTGTGTGTGTAGCGAGTGGTGTGTGTGTGTAGCGAGTGGTGTGTGTGTGTAGCGAGTGGTGTGTGTGTGTAGAGAGTGGTGTGTGTGTGTAGAGAGTGGTGTGTGTGTGCCGGTCCGCAGCTCACCTCCCCGTCCCGGTGCTCCGCGTCACCCCCTGCAACGAGAGAAACGGCGCCGGAGTCATGAGACCAGAGATGTTGACTACCTCGCCTGGTCTACAGGAGATCGTGGGCTCGATCCCGACCCTGACCACTGTATATTTGGGGTGTGCGTGTCTCTCTCTCTCGTGGTCGCGTGGATCTTTCTCCGATCCTCCGGTTTTTCCCTCCACGTTTAGAATCAACGTCAGCATCACGCGCTCACAGTATGTGGCTGCTGCTCTCAATGTCCACACGACGATGATGACGAGACACTTCGCTGTCATTTGTGATCGCCACGTCGCTTCTGAACAATAGCTACGTAGCTCAGTGAGCATTAACTGGTCAAATTAAATGAAAGATGTTATAGTTTAGCTTACAGTCTCAACGTGGCTCACGTGAGCAGCAGGGACATCGCATTGGAGATGTGTTGGTGTTGGTGTGGTTCCACTTCACTCCCAAACGTCCCTTGCTTGTCACGGAGCAGAGGCGCAAAGCAGCAGCGTCCTCCCTCCCCACTACGAGCCGCCTGCTCCCAGCTGACACCCCTGCCGGCCATATGTTACACCCCTGTGGTCCATATGTTACACCCCTGTGGTCCATATGTTACACCCCTGTGGTCCATATGTTACACCCCTGCCGGCCATATGTTACACCTGTCACATGTTACACCTGTCACATGTTACACCTGTCACATGTTACACCTGCCATATGTTACACCTGTCACATGTTACACTTGTCATGTTACATCTTTCATATGTTACACATGTCATGTTACACCTGCCATATGTTACACATGTCATATGTTACACATGTCATATGTTACACCTGCCATATGTTACACCTGACATATGTTACACATGTCATGTTACACCTGCCATATGTTACACATGTCATATGTTACACATGTCATATGTTACACCTGCCATATGTTACACCTGACATATGTTACACATGTCATGTTACACCTGACATATGTTACACATGTCATATGTTACACCTGCCATATGTTACACCTGCCATATGTTACACCTGACATAAGTTACACCTGACATATGTTACACCTGACATATGTTACACATGTCATATGTTACACCTGCCATATGTTACACCTGCCATGTTACACCCCTGAGGTCGGGGGCCTATCGCGACCCACACAGCCGATGTGTGGGCGACATCAACCAGCGGCATCATCACACAACTGCCTGATGATGCTTGCTGGTGGTTATTAACTACCCAACGAAACGTCGGACAACCCAATCGTTCAATGCGCGTCGCGCGGATCGCTCTGCCGACGACAGGAGCGGCGGCCCGTGGCCGCGGTGGCTCAGGCGAGGACGACTCAGGCGAGGACGACTCAGGCGAGGACGACTCAGGCGAGGACGACTCAGGCGAGGACGACTCAGGCGAGGACGACTCAGGCGAGGACGACGATTCGAGCGCGAGGGCGCGTGTCGGGGTGCAGGCGGGTGGAGGAGGGCGTTGACGACACAACGCTAGGCAGCGCTGAAGCGCCGGTGGACCGAGTAATTCGCCTCCCCGGAGAGCGCGCGCGCGAGAGCGAGCGAGCGAGAGAAGAGAGGTAACGTGGAATGTCCACAGGCGGCAGTGGGCCACGCGGCTCGCGCTGCGAAGCGGGCGACCCGAGTTCGACTCGCCGCTCAAGGCCCCCGGGGACGATTCGCTGAACCGGTCCTGAGCCTCCACCGCGGTCGACTCCCACTGGGGAGACAAAGGCGGCCGGGCGTGGCTGCTGCTGCTGCTCGCTAGCAGCGCCCGTCGAGGCGTGGACACGGGGGGGACATTTGACGGCAGGAACTCATTCGGTGAAGTCATCGCGCGTGACTTTAGCGAAAGAACCGTAGACCGCGGGGGGGGGGGGGAGACCACGGGGGGGGGGGGGGGGGAGACCACGGGGGGGGGGGGGGGGAGACCGCGGGGGGGGGGGGGGCACACGGGGGGGGGGGGGGGCACGCGGGGGGCTTCGTCGCGGAAGCAAAGCGGCCAGCAACAATGCGCCGCTCTGCGATGTTTGTGGCGGGTTCAGAGTGAAAGGCAGGAACGCTGCTGCAGTAGCAGCATCCCAACCCCAGTGCGCGGGCGCAGAGACTCGAGTTAAATCCCGCGGTAGATCGCGAAGTTTAAACTTTCTCGCAGTCCCCGAATTAAACCGAGAATCTCCGCCCCCCACCCGCCCCGCCATCAACATCCCACTGCGGGGCCCTCGCCTGAGCGGCTCGCCGGAAGCCTAGAGGAGGCCGCCGGTAGGGCGACCTAAGGCAAAGCGGCGTCGCCACCCCCCCCCAAAAGACGGGCTGGCGACGCCGGCCGCCGGGGCAGCGAAGGGCAGCGTGAGGGGCAGTGAGGGGCAGCGTGAGGGCAGCGTGAGGGGCAGTGAGGGGCAGCGTGAGGGCAGCTGACCGTGCGTGGAGCCGCAGGGGGAGACGAGGAGCAGCAGCAGCAGGAGGGGAGCGGCGCGCAGAGCTCCCATGTCTGACGCGGAGTGGAGAGGAGGCTGCCGAGCGCGCATGCACCTCCACAAAGACAAAGCTCCCCCCCACGCCCGTGTAGCCTCCACAGACTGCAGGGGCAAGTGCCGTGAGCAGCGAGGAGCAGCCGCCTATGATGGCCAGGAACGGCACGGGGGGTGGGGGGGCAGCACCGCGCCCGGCCGCCTTTGTCTCCCCAGTGACGATGTTTACTACACACTGAGTCGACCTAGGGGAGGCCCATCAAGAGACATCAATCGTCACCGGTGGCCGTGAGCCGGAATCGAACTCGGGTCGTCGGGTTCGTAACGCGGCGGCGCTAACCGCTGCCCCACCGCTCTCCCGCCTCCACCACCTCCGAATCCACCACGAGATCAGATCGGGCACGCCCAGCGGCCAGCGACAAACAGCACTCGCGAGGATGCTGAGAGCTGCGAGTTGACGCCTCGTAAGTTTTCGTTCAGATCGCGAAAGTAAAAGAAGAAGAATGTGTTGTCGTGCACCCTGCCTCCCTCCACCCGACACAGCCCATCGATAAAGTCGTCACGTGGCCAGGAGATGCTAACGACCTCGCCTGGTGTGCAGGAGGTCGTGGGTTCGATCCCGACCCTGACGCCTGCTGCTGCTGCTATTCGGAGTTTGCGTGTCTCTCATCATCATCACGGTGGCTACGAGATGCTGCTGCTGCTATTTGGAGTCTGCGTGTCTCTCTCATCATCATCATCACGTGTCTCTCTCTCCCCGTGGTCGCGTGGGGGTTCGTCTCTTGCCTCCACATTGAGGCTCAACGTCACCACGCTTGCAGAGTGGCTGGCTGCTGCTGTAAATCTTGACGACTTGAAGCTTCGTGACTGCGGGAATTCATCATCTTTGGGTTTTTCGGTAAAGTCACGTAGATAGGTTCAAAGAAAATAACAAAATACAACTGCGAAACGTCGAAATTCAACGGGTTTAGACTTAAGTTGACTCCCGTGTCGTGGTCGAATCTTGTAATCAAAAGTTCGTCTACTTCCTGTTGTCCAATCAATTCCAAATGAACTCAGATCCGGTGACGATGCGTGCCCGTATCTAAATCGGCATTAAATCATCAATTAATTGCCTCCTTTCAAGCAATTCAATTTGTTGCATGGACGGCGTATTAATTATATATTTTTGTTGGCAAAAAAACACTGTGGAGTCGGCTGGCACAAGAAACAGGCGCCAGTGACGCACTTCTCGGCCGTGAGTTAAACGAGGTTGTTAATATAACCGTTGTATTTAATAAAACAACTCTTTGAGGAGTTTATTTTTGTATTTTCTTTGAACCTATCGACGTGACTTTACCGAAAGACCCAAAGAATGTCAGCCACACGACGACGACGATGATGATGATGACGATGATGATGATGACGATGACGATGATGATGATGACGATGATGATGATGATGATGACGATGATGATGACGACGATGATGATGATGATGACGACGATGACGATGATGACGATGATGATGATGATGATGCTGCTAAGCCCACTTCGTCAGGCGACCATTTGTGGTTGCCAGGTCGCTTCAGACAAATCAGCTCACAGCTCGGTGCGCTTTACCCGGTGAGATCAACAAAACAGCCCAGTTTTATTTGTATGTTTATTTTAAAAGTGATTTGTTTCATCTTTGCACTCCTTCTTGTGTGTGTTGTTGTAACGTTCTGACCCCGCGCTTCATAGCTCATCGGATTCCTCCGGGATAAACGAATGCGATTGTGAAATGCGACCTCGTCCTCGGTGGCGTGAACTCTCAGCCGCGGCAAGGGCGGTGCATGTCGCGTCGCCCGCACACCGCCTCGCGCCTCCAGTGGGGGTGGGGGTGCTCGTGACACGGCGGCCTCCCATTGGCTGCCCGTGTTGTGATGACGTCACAGTGCCAACACAGAGCCGTGACCTCTTGCTGATGAACTCTGCTCTTAATGTTGAGTTATTTGACACCTATGTGACTTTACCGAAAGAACCAAAGAGTTCGGCTCCTCATGTTGAGTGCTGTCCTCAAAGACATTAGCTTCGTGAACGAGTTTCGTTGGTTTTAGTTGGTTTAAATTAACTATCCAAAGACTACCCCAAGAATTGCAATGCACAGCCGTCCACCCCTTATCAGTGCCCGCCCCCATCACAGCCCAACTCGGACCCTAGTGGTCACCCCGTGCCCTTATACATGTCAACGTTCATCCCGCAAAGTCGCATCGCAAGCGAGAAACACAGACAAATAGCCAATTGTTTTTGCCCGTGTTGAAACGGCTCTCCGCCGTATGAACCTCAAGACTGAATTTCCCTGCACAAGAATAGGGGGTAAGCCGTGTGGGGGTGACAGCGATGGGGACAGTGGAGACGCCCTTGCCACTTGCATTGGAAACGTTTTGGCTAATAAATTCGGTCTTAATCGTGAGTGCTTCTGTTAATGAGGTGTTTGTACATGAGCTTCGTGGACTAGTTCGTTCATTCGCTTTGTTAGTGGGGTGGAACGAATTACCCCAAGAATTGGAACCGGTGACACAAAGTCTTTGCCCATTGCAGCAGCAACGTTTTGGAATCACCCCACTTCCTCCCCTAATATCGTAAATCTGCCTTCAGAATTCACCCTCAAGCAGAAGATCGGTGCTGGATACAGAAGCCACATTTGCAAAATGTGCTTTGTAAATGTAATCCTTAAAAATGTATTGAGGGTAAAATTTTAATATGCAGATGTCATTTGTATTGAGGGCTGGCTACTTGTGTTTGTCTTGATGTGGTCTGGGGCTGTTCTTGCTGTCGTTTTACTGCCTTGCCCAAGCGTTGGATTTGACGATGCGATTAGAACTTGTATACTTTATTTATTTAAGGGACACCACGGTGGCTAGGAGATGTTCACAACCTCGCCTGGTATACAGGAGGTCGTGGGTTAGATTCCAACCCTTGACGCATGCTGCTGTATATTTGGAGTTTGCGTGTCTCTCTCTCTTCCCGTGGTCGCGTGGATTTTTCTCCGGCTCCTCCGGTTTTTCCTTCCACATTTAGAATTAATATCGCCACGCGTTTAAGATTATTAATATTATTATTTGGCTGCTATAAATGTCCACATGATAAGTGACTTCGTTGAACTATCATTTGTAACAAGAACTTCATAGCTCATCGGATTCCTCCTCCTGCAGTCGAAATGCAAATTCTGATGATTCTGATTTCAAGACTTTTCAGGAGGAACCTGCCAAGATTTCGCAGTAGGGGTGGGGGCGATAATTGCCGCTGGATAGGTTCCCAATCGAGGCATTTGCGGTGTTCAGTAATTCGTTAACATTTTTAACATTTGTGGCCTCTACTTTTTAACTCTTTTAACTATCTTTTTTTTATCAGGTAAGGGCCTCACTGAGCTGGTGTGTATCTCGTTCTCAGAAGCGACCTGGCTATTACAAATGACACCTCGACGAAATGGGCATATCATCACCCTCGTGTGGAAATTGACAGCAGCCAATATAATCTAAACGCGTGACGATGTTGATTATAAATGTGGAGGGGGAAACGGGAGGAGCCGGAGAAAAATCCACGCGACCACGGGGAGAGACACGCAAACTACAAATATACAGCAGCAGCAGGCGTCAGGGTGCTGTATATTAACGACCTCGCCTGTACACAAGGCGAGGTCGTTAACATCCCACCAGAGGCAGAGAGACACGCAAACTCCACATATACAACAGCAGCAGGCATCGACCGAGTCGGGATCGAACCCACGGCCTCCTGTATACCAGGCGAGGTAGTTAACATCTCCTAGCCACCGTAATGATGATGAGAGAGAGACACGCAAACTCCAAATACACAGCAGGCGTCAGGGTCAGGATCGAACCCACGACCTCCTGTACACCAGGCGAGGTAGTTAACATCTCCTAGCCACCGTGATGATGATGAGAGAGAGACACGCAAACTCCAAATACACAGCAGGCGTCAGGGTCAGGATCTAACCCACGACCTCCTGTACACCAGGCGAGGTAGTCAACATCTCCTAGCCACCGTGATGATGATGATGAGAGACACGCAAACTCCACATATACAGCAGCAGGCATCGACCGGGTCGGGATCGAACCCACGACCTCCTGTACACCAGGCGAGGTAGTCAACATCTCACCAGGCCCCCGTGGCGCCCCCTTGCGAAGCCTTCACGGGCCCTGGCCATGCGCACTGCTGGCGAGGCAGACGTCACGCATCTTCAGCACTGCTACTTGTTGTTGTTGGTGTACTTGCGCCCTACAGTGCATGTTGAGCTTCTTGCGCACCGTACGTAGCCAACCGTGCTAATTGGAGATTGCGGTTAATACCGCCGCAGTGATAACTGGGGCGGCCGATAGATTCGAATCGTGAACATCGTACGAATGTTCGAGCGCTGGCCCCTATAATCAGCCACCATCAGTGTCACTATCAGCGTCGCCTGTGGGCCGGGTACGTACGTATGTATGTTGAACTTCTTTCGCACCGTACGTAGCCAACCGTACTAATCGAAGGTACGGGCGATTGACAACAAACTCAACACAAAAGCAGTTTGTAAATAAACGAGTGTTCAATTTAGATGATGATTTAAAAGTGCATAGCTCCGGTCGCTTTCTAATGTGTGGGTGTGTGGTGTGTGTGGTGTATGTGGTGTGTGTATGGATATGTAGTGTTTGCGGTTTATGTGTGTGGTGTATGTGGAGTGTATGTGTGGGGTGTATGTGGTGTGTGTATGGATGCGTGGTGTGTATGGCGTATGTGTGTGGTGTGTGTGGTGTGTGTGGTTTATGTGTGTGTGGTGTGTAGTGTATCTGTGATGTGTGTGTGGTGTGTGTGGTGTATGTGTGGTCCATATGTGGTGTGTGTGTGGTGTGTGTGTGCTGCGTGCTGTGTGCTGCGTGCTGTGTGTGGTGTGTGTGGTGTGGTGTGTGTGCGGTGTGCGCTGTGTGTGTGCGCTGTGTGGTGTGTGTGTGGTGTGTGTGCTGTGTGTGGTGTGTGTGCGGTGTGCGCTGTGTGGTGTGTGTGTGTGCTGTGTGGTGTGTGCTGTGTGTGCTGAGTGGTTTGTGGCGCTAATTGCAGGCGACTTAATTGCTGTGGCAGGAGCTGTCGCGACGGGTATCGTGGCGGCGGCGGCGGCGCCGCTCAGAGCCGTAATTACTGGCGGGTGGGGGTGGCCGTGTGCTCGGCTAATTACGGCAATAACACACCCACACCCACACATACACACATACACACCCACACACTCCCCCACACACACACACCCCACACACATACACACACATACACACCCCCACACACACACCCCCCGCACACATACACCCCCCCCCCCCACACACACCCTCATACACACACACCCCCATACACACCCCCCACACACACATACACCCACACACACACACCCACACACATACACCCCCCACACACACACACACCCCCCCACACATACACCCCCCCCCCCACACACACACACCCCCACACACACACACGTGTGGGTGGCAGGGTTGAGACTGCAGCGGTCCCCAAACTTTGTGGCACCCGGGACCGGTGGCTTCGTGGAAGACCATTTTCTCACGGACCGTGGGGGGGGAGGGGGGGTCATCATTGGGTCATTCCCCCTTTTCAAAGAAGCTCTCCAGCGAGGTTTGTGTTTGACTCATTGTGGCTACTCGGGGTAGAGCTCGTGGCCTCACCAACACTGTGACTGCTGAGACGAGTGCGCGGTGCGGGAGAGAGGCGCGGACGTTAGTGGTGAATAATACAACAATGGGGGGGGGGGGGGGGGTCCACGCGCGGACTCACCGCTCTCACCTCGTGCTGCTGCGGCCCGGTCCCTAACAGGCCACAGACCGGGGGTTGGGGACCCTGGTTTAGAGTACAGATCACACGTGCACCACACACGTGCATCACACACGTGCATCTCACAGGTGCATCTCACACGTGCATCACACACGTGCATCTCACACGTGCATCTCGCACGTGCATCACACACGTGCATTTCGCACGTGCATCTCGCACGTGCATCTCGCACGTGCATATCGCACGTGCATCACGCACGTGCATCACGCACGTGCATCTCGCACGTGCATCACGCACGTGCATCTCGCACGTGCATCTCGCACGTGCATCTCGCACGTGCATCACACACGTGCATCTCGCACGTGCATCTCGCACGTGCATCTCGCACGTGCATCACGCACGTGCATCACACACGTGCATCTCACACGTGCATCTCACACGTGCATCACACACGTGCATCTCACACGTGCATCACACACGTGCATATCACACGTGCATCTCACACGTGCATCACACACGTGCATCTCACACGTGCATCTCACACGTGCATCACACACGTGCATCTCACACGTACATCACGCACGTGCATGACGCACGTGCATCACGCACGTGCATCTCGCACGTGCATCTCGCACGTGCATCACGCACGTGCATCTCGCACGTGCATCTCGCACGTGCATCTCGCACGTGCATCACACACGTGCATTTCGCACGTGCATCTCGCACGTGCATCTCGCACGTGCATCTCGCACGTGCATCACGCACGTGCATCACGCACGTGCATCACGCACGTGCATCTCACACGTGCATCACTCACGTGCATCACTCACGTGCATCATACACGTGCATCACGCACGTGCATCACGCGCGTGCATCACACACGTGTATTAGCTGTGTGGATAGAGAACAGGACATTATCTCGCTCCCCGTGAGTAATGCACCACCTTGCGTCGGGGAACGACCCAGTAAAGACAAAGTCAGAACAGGACCGGGTCAGATACCACGCGCCACTGATGGTGGCCGGGAATCGGACACCGAATTGTTTCTATAATTATTTATTGGCGCTCGTTTAGCCAGGAAAGCCTCGCAACAGTTTCGAGACTTCTTTTCAGGAGGTTCCTGCCAAGTTTGTCGAGGCAAGGGAGCGATGCTGCCGCTGCTGCTGTTGTTGATGTTACTGCTGCTGTTCTTGATGCTGTTGATGTTGTTACTGCTGTTGTTGTTGCTGCTGTTGTTGATGTTGTTGCTGTTGTTGATGTTGTTAATGTTGATACCGTTGCTGTTGCCGCTGCTGCTGTTGTTGATGTTGTTACTGTTGCTGTTGTTGCTGTTGTTAATGTTGATACCGCTGCTGCTGCTGTTGTTGCTGTTGTTGACGTTGTTACTGCTGCTGTTGTTGATGTTGTTACTGCTGCTGTTGTTGATGCGTTCAGTCTACCTACTGTCATCACCCAGGAATGTCTCTCCTTAACGCTCGTGACGTCACTCCACATCAACCAGCGCCCCTCATTAATATTCATGAGCAGGTGACGTCTTCCAAATGCCCCCCCTTTATTCATAATAATTAGCGGGTGACGTCACTCCACATGGGGACCGAGGCGCCTCCTCCCCCCTCCTCGGCGTCAACTCACAACCCTCACGACAAAGGCAGAAGCCTCACGTCATCACGCGATCTCCGTCACGCTGTTGAGACATCAAAGTAAAAAGGACGTCGTGATGAACAAGGGATTATAACCCTTACATGAAACAAGTCTGTGTCACCGCGCCCTTACTAAGTGCACACCAATAGATGCAATGAATATCACGTCGCGGTCTGCTTGTCGCTTGCAAGTTTCAGATTTACTGCAATACAACGGGCATAAGTAGTGTATAGTGTAGTGTATATAGTAGTGTATTGTACTGTGTAGTGTAGTGTAGTTGTGTAGTGTATAGTAGTGTATAGTGTAGTGTATATTGTATAGTGTGTAGTGTATAGTACTGTGTAGTGTAGTTGTGAAGTGTATAGTAGTGTATAATGTAGTGTGTAGTAGTGTATAGTGTAGTGTATAGTGTAGTGTAGAGGGTAGTGTATAGTGTTGTGTATAGTACTGTGTAGTGTAGTGTAGTTGTGTAGTGTATAGTAGTGTATAGTGTAGTGTATAGTAGTGTATTGTGTAGTGTGTAGTAGTGTATAGTGTAGTGTAGAGGGCAGTGTATAGTGTTGTGTATAGTACTGTGTAGTGTAGTTGTGTAGTGTATAGTAGTGTATAGTGTAGTGTATAGTAGTGTATAGTGTAGTGTGTAGTAGTGTATAGTGTAGTGTAGAGTGTCGTGTATATTGAACTTCTTTCGCACCGTACGTAGCCCAGGGCGCTAATCGAGGGTGGAATGACACCGGAGCGGCTCTCGAGCGCCACTCGCGCGGCGTGGGACGATTCCAATCAAAGTCGGGGAGACACCGCAGGGGGCTGCCATTAGAGCAGACAAATCACCCTGCACCCCCCCACCCTGCACTACCCCCCCTCCACCCCCCCCACCCTGCACCACCCCTCTTACCCCCCACCCTGTACCACCCCCCACCCTGCACTCCCCCCCCAACCCTGCACCCCCCCACCCTGCACCACCCCCCACCCTGTACCACCCCACACCCTGCACCCCCCACCCTGCACCCCCCACCCTGCACCACCCCCCACCCTGCACCCCCCCCCCCCCACTTACAACTGCCCAGTAGCAGCGTCCTTCACGAGCCTCCTCTACAGAGGCCGATCTTGACACCGCTGGTACCAGTCATCGGCAAGTCCACTCAGCTCTACATCCTCCCGTACCGCATCACTCCATCTCTTTAGCAGCCCGTGCCGTGTCCGTTTAGCCGCCTCGATCAGTCCAAACAGAAGCTGCTTGGGCACGCGGTGGCCGGGCATGAGGGCTACGTGACCCAGCCACCGCTGCCTCGCCTGCTCCCCCCACCCTCCTCCTCCACCACCCCCCTCCCCTACCCCCAACCTCCACCACCCCCACCACCCCCACCCTCCTCCTCCACCACCACCACCCCCCTCCCCTACCCCCCACCCTCCACCACCCCCACCACCACCACCCCCACCCTCCTCCTCCACCACCACCACCCCCCTTCCCTACCCTCACCCTCCACCACCCCCACCACCCCCCTCCATCCTCTTCCACCACCACCACCACCCTCCTCCTCCACCACCACCACCCCCCTCCCCTACCCCCCACCTTCCACCACCCCCCTCCATCCTCCTCCACCACCACCCTAGGTCGACTCAGCCTCAAATGAGTACTTGGTACGGTGTGTAAACATCCTCACTGGGGAGACAAAGGCGGTAGTGAGTGGTGCTAGCCACTTATCCCATCATGCACCTTTCCGGCCATCACAGGCGCTGCTACTCGCCCCAATACTTGCCCCAAGAGTCTGTTAAGGCTACACGGGAGATCTTTGTCTTTGTGTGTCTGTGTGGAAGTTGTCGGGACCTGCCGATGCCGCGTGTGACGGGAAAGCGGCCAAATGATGGCGCACACGCGGGAAACCACAACAACTCCTCCTCCTCCTCCTCACCTCCACCACGACGACCGCTCCCTGCCCCACCCCGTGCCCTCCCGCTCACCCCACAACACTCACCACACTCACTACTCACCACAATACTCACCACAACACTCACCACACTCACTACTCACCACACCACCTTCACAACACTCACTACTCACCACCTTCACAACACTCACCACTCAGCACACCACCTTTACAACACTCACCATAACACTCACCACACTCACTACTCACCACACCACCTTCACAACACTCACCACTCAGCACATCACCTTTACAACACTCACCACCTTCACCACAACACTCACTACTCACCACACCACCTTCACAACACTCACTACTCACCACACCACCTTCACAACACTCACCACTCAGCACACCACTTTCATAACACTCACCACAACACCTTCACAACACTCACCACAACACTCACAACACTAACTACTCACCACACCACCTTCACAACACTCACTACTCACCACCTTCACAACACTCACCACAACATCCTCACAACACTCACCACTCAGCACACCACCTTCACAACACTCACCACCTTCACCACAACACTCACCACAAAGACAAAGACGGCCCGTATAGCCTGAACAGACTGCTGCTGGCAAGTGGCACCGATGAAGGCCGCCAGGGCACGCGAGGGGTTGGGTGCCCAGCACCACGCCCGACTGCACCAGGTACTCATTTCAGGCCGAGTCGAACTAGGGGAGGCCCAGGACCGATTAAGATAATCGTCACCGATCATAGGTCGTCATCGGCAAAAATCGAAATCAGGTCGCCGGGTTCGTATTGTAGCGCGATAACCGTTGCACCCACCGCTCCCCATTCAAGCACACGACAGCTCACCAACACCCCCCCTCCCAGCCGCCACATCACCCCCACAGTCGCCACCTGCAGCAGGGCCGGGCGGGGAGGCGCCCACACAGGAGCACGATCACCGCGGAGATGGAACGGTGGAATTTAGAGGTCGTGCGCCATAGCTCGCCGAATCGTCGTGACGGATGGAGATGGCCTCGGGGAGGCCCTTCATCCAGCAGTGGAGAGACCCTGGAGGATGATGATGACGAAATACATGGACTCCTCGACTTACGGACGTACGACTTACAAACTTAAAAAAAGAATAAACCTGGTCCATATGTTCAGTTGCCTGATCAATCACCGCGCAATAGATGGCGGTGGTGGCATCTACATTTGCAGAACATGAGGAACCAGTGGCATCTACATCTACAGAACGTGAAGAACCAGTGGCATCTACATCTGCAGAACATGAAGAACCAGTGGCATCTACATCTACAGAACGTGAAGAACCAGTGGCATCTACATCTTCAGAACATGAAGAACCAGTGGCATCTACATCTGCAGAACATGAACCAATGGCATCTACATCTACAGAACGTGAAGAACCAGTGGCATCTACATCTGCAGAACGTGAAGAACCAATGGCATCTACATCTGCAGAATATAAAGAACCAGTGGCATCTACATCTGCAGAACATAAAGCACCAGTGACATCTACATCTGCAAAACATGAAGAACCAGCGGCACTACATCTACAGAACATGAAGAACCAGCGGCATCTACAGAACATGAAGAACCAGTGGCATCTACATCTACAGAACGTGAAGAACCAGTGGCATCTACATCTTCAGAACATGAAGAACCAGTGGCATCTACATCTGCAGAACATAAAGAACCAGTGGCATCTACATCTGCAAAACATGAAGAACCAGCGGCACTACATCAACAGAACATGAAGAACCAGCGGCATCTACAGAACATGAAGAACCAGTGGCATCTACATCTGCAAAACATGATGAACCAGTGCCATCTACATCTGCAGGACATGAATAACCAGTGGCATCTACATCTGCAGGACGTGAATAACCAGTGGCATCTACATCTGCCGAACATGAAGAACCAGTGGCATTTACATCTGCAGAACATGAAGAACCAGTGGCATTTACATCTGCCGAACATGAAGAACCAGTGGCATCTACATCTGCAGAACATGAATAACCAGTGGCATCTACATCTGCAGGACGTGAATAACCAGTGGCATCTACATCTGCCGAACATGAAGAACCAGTGGCATTTACATCTGCAGAACATGAAGAACCAGTGGCATCTACATCTGCAGAACATGAAGAACCAGTGGCATCTACATTTGCAGAACATGAAGAACTAGTGGCATCTACATCTGCAGAACATGAAGAACCAGTGGCATCTACATCTACAGAACGTGAAGAACCAGTGGCATCTACATCTGCAGAACATGAACAACCAGTGGCATCTACATATGTAGAACATGAAGAACCAGTGGCATCTACATCTACAGAACGTGAAGAACCAGTGGCATCTACATCTGCAGAACATGAACAACCAGTGGCATCTACATCTACAGAACGTGAAGAACCAGTGGCATCTACATCTGTAGAACATGAACAACCAGTGGCATCTACATCTACAGAACGTGAAGAACCAGTGGCATCTACATCTGCAGAACATGAAGAACCAGTGGCATCTACATCTGCAGAATATGAGGAACCAGTGGCATCTACATCTACAGAACGTGAAGAACCAGTGGCATCTACATCTACAGAACGTGAAGAACCAGTGGCATCTACATCTGCAGAACGTGAAGAACCAATGGCATCTACATCTGCAGAACATAAAGAACCAGTGGCATCTACATCTGCAGAACATAAAGAACCAGTGGCATCTACATCTGCAAAACATGAAGAACCAGCGGCACTACATCTACAGAACATGAAGAACCAGCGGCATCTACAGAACATGAAGAACCAGTGGCATCTACATCTGCAGAACATGATGAACCAGTGCCATCTACATCTGCAGGACATGAATAACCAGTGGCATCTACATCTGCAGGACGTGAATAACCAATGGCATCTACATCTGCAGAACATGAAGAACCAGTGGCATCTACATCTGCAGAACATGAAGAACCAGTGGCATCTACATCTGCAGAACATGAAGAACCAGTGGCATCTACATTTGCAGAACATGAAGAACCAGTGGCATCTACATTTGCAGAACATGAAGAACCAGTGGCATCTACATCTTCAGAACATGAAGAACCAGTGGCATCTACATCTGCAGAACATGAAGAACCAGTGGCATCTGCATCTGCAGAACATGAAGAACCAGTGGCATCTACATTTGCAGAACATGAAGAACCAGTGGCATCTACATCTGCAGAACATGAAGAACCAGTAGCATCTACATCTGCAGAACATGAAGAACCAGTGGCATCTACATCTGCAGAACATGAAGAACCAGCGGCATCTACATCTGCAGAACATGAAGAACCAGTGGCATCTACATCTGCAGAACATGAAGAACCAGTGGCATCTACATCTGCAGAACATGAAGAACCAGTGGCATCTACATCTACAGAACATGATAAACCAGTGGCATCTACAACACATGAAGAACCAGTGGCATCTACATCTGCAGAACATGAAGAACCAGTGGCATCTACATCTGCAGAACATGAATAACCAGTGGCATCTACATCTGCAGAACATGAAGAACCAGCGGCATCTACATCTACAGAACATGATAAACCAGTGGCATCTACAAAACATGAAGAACCAGTGGCATCTACATCTGCAGAACATGAAGAACCAGTGGCATCTACATCTGCAGAACATGAAGAACCAATGGCATCTACATCTGCAGAACATGAAGAACCAATGGCATCTACATCTGCAGAACATGAAGAACCAATGGCATCTATATCTCCAGGAGATTATGCGTGTAAAACCATTCCCCGTGTTTAGTGTACATGTGTTGGGGCCGCTGGCCCCCGCGGTCCCTCCTGGCTGCTCAAATATGTGGGGGCCGTTGGCCCCCGGGGTCTCTCTCTCACGCATCCCCTATTCCGTTCGCGTTGCCACACCGCCCTAATACCCGCTAAGGTGTCGCCGGCATTCGAACGCGACGCCCCTACTCATCCAGCCTCACGCAGCGCTCCCCCGCTGCGAGCATACGTACGCACAGCATGATCAATCAAACGCCATACACCGTTACGTACAGCTCTCGCACGCTGCGAGCGTGTGCCCGTCTACCGCCCTGTGCAGCACTCGTCTCCACGTTGAATAACCACGTTACCAATCGCGCACCTGTATCATACACGGAGCGAACGTACGCACACCCACACACACACACGCAGCTCCGTCCACTCCAACTCAACACTGATTACTCACGTTATGATTGCGCACCTGTAACAGGACCCTGCGGGGTGGGCTGGTAGGAATAATACTTAGTACCGGTACAGGGATATCGACCGGGTATAGAGGAGTTAAAGAAAAAATTATCGTGCACAAATAAGGCGATTAAATGTATCTCGTCTCTGTGTTAATAAGCCTCCCGCACTAGGCCTCGCGAAGCCTGCCACACTAGGCCTCGCGAAGCCTACTGCACTAGGCCTCGCGAAGCCTTCTCTGCAGTAGACTTAGCGAAGCCTTCTGCACTAGGCCTCGCGAAGCCTCTGCACTAGGCCTCGAGAAGCCGCGCTTTTCGTGCACAAATAAGGCGATTAAATGTATCTCGTCTCTGTGTTAATAAGCCTGCCGCACTAGGCCTCGTGAAGCCTGCCGCACTAGGCCTCGCGCCGTGCTTTTCGTGCACAAATAAGGCGATTAAATGTATCTCGTCTCTGTGTTAATAAATGTTTCTTGTCTCTCTGTTAAAAAAACGTGCTGCGTTTCAGTAAAGTAATTTTTTAAATAAACGTGCTGCGTTTCAGTAAAGTAATTTTGAAGCGAAGTTGAAAGTTTTGCTGTGATGCGCCGGAAGCGACGGCCATCTTGTTTAATTCACAGATCGCAGGGGGAGCGGGCGGCCATCTTGTCGGATAGGGTCATGCCAAGTGTTTGCAGTAGGGGGCGATGTTGATACACGGACGGACGGACGGACGGACGCATTAATCTATTGGTGGTCTGGTCCACTTCGTTCCTACCAGTATAATACATAGAGTGAACGCACGCGCACACACGCAGCTCCACACGCGACACCCACTCTCGCGCCGCTCTGCACAGCGCTCCCACGAGGCGAGCCGCTGTATACGCAGCACCACACGCGTTCACACTTCTCAACGAGATCACACGAGGCCACGATCAGCTATTAATGATTTATTGTCTGCTACCTGGGACTTGTTGTTAAATCAGTATGAGTCGACGAGGCTGGCCTACGCTGATACCTTTATGCCTATTCCCGATTTATCTGCTTATGATCCTAATTCACCTTCTTACTCACGGTTAGGTGCCCACGGCGGTCCGTTGATCCCGTGCTCGCAGCGTACCTCGATGCGTCGCACGGACGTCCGGGTCGCTGGGCTGGAGAACGTCTCGTGGCCTGATGCTGGAGCAAAAAGAGGGATCTCCCGTTTTCGCCCCCTTTTTATCGTCCCTACATCAAAGGGATGCTGCTCCGCCTGTGGTGGTCCCCTCCCAGTTTTTATTTAACAATGGGCGCACGCCCGTTAGGGCGCGTACGGCAGTTCCTTTGCTATGCTAATCAGATGCGCTGCGTGTTTTCTAATTATGCTCCTCCATAACAATGCTTATGTGCGGCGCTTTTTCTAATTATGCTCCTCCATCACAATGCTTATGCCCCTCTGCCTGCCCCGTCGATACTTGCGTGTGTGGGGTGCGTTTCAACCGCGGTGGCCGAGTGGCCCCTCGCCGCGACCTTGCAATCTTAATGCCGGTCGCAGCGCCGCGAAGTAGCATCGGGGGAGGTCGTCCAAGTCCCTGGTCACCGAAAACCGTGAAAGCTATCCCGATAAGGGCTTCTCGGATTAAAACCGGTCGGCCAGGTGACTTGCCCTCGGAGCTCTATGGGGGGGAGAAATGCGTGCGGGTGTGGTCATGTGAGGTGAGGTGGCGAAGTCGGGGACGGTGCGCCCGTCGAGCGGCTTCGTGGCGGCGGCATCACACATGCCGTACAACACGTTTCGAATCGACAGGAGTAAAGTTAGAATTTCGAACAAATCGACTTATGAGCAGACATCGGAACCTAACTCGTTCGTAAGTAGAGGAGTCCCTGTATGCGTGCTTTGCTCACCCAGGTCAGGCAGAGGCTTCTCCATAAACTATAAATGCGAAAGCCCTTTGGTCCCCATTTAAATTCCACATTGCTATGACGAGGGCGAGTCCATCCATAGGACAACCCACTTTTGAATTCCCCCCCCCTCCCCTGCCCAGAATGCGGTGCTAATTTTAATCGACCCCGGGAGTGGGTGAGGGATGATGATGGGCCGAGACAACCAATGCCAGCCAAGGTTTGAACTTGCGACCTTGTTTGTGATCGCGAGCCACTCGCTCTGCCACTGGGCCACGCAGCCGGAGTGAAACTCGGAGCTGGCTCGGAGCTGGCTCGGAGCTGGCTCGGAGCTGGCTCGGAGCTGGCTCGGAGCTGGCTCGGAGCTGGCTCGGAGCTGGCTCGGAGCTGGCTCGGAGCTGGCTCGGAGCTGGCTCGGATCGGATTCGGTGAATGGCGATAGGAGGCTCGCCGAGCTCCTCGGCGGCAACACGAAGTGGCACCGAAACTCGCATTGCTGTTTCAACTGCCGCACCGGGAGATCGCTCGGCAGTGGTGACCGCCTGGTTGCAGAGTCCAGCCGGCACGCGCTGACCGTGACGCCTTTGTAACAACAACAACAACAACGCAGACAATGGGGGGAGGGTTTCTACAAAACTCGTTCCCTTCGCTTTATTGGTGCAGAAATCACCCCGAATACAAAGATCCCCCGTGTAGTCTTAACAGGCTGTTGGAGAAAGTGCTGTTGGCGAGCATCTATGATGGCTGGCACGGCACAGGAGGAGGTGGGTTGCCAGCACCACGCCCGGCCGTCTTTGTCTCCCCAGTGGTGATATTTTTACACATCGTACCAGGTACTCATTTGAGTCTGAGTCGACCTAGGGGAGGAGGCCGAGAACCGATTTAGATCATCGTCACCGATGTTGGTCGCGAACGGGAATCGAACTCGGGTCACCGGGTTCGTAGCACATCGCACGAACTACGATGCCACCGCTTTCCCCCACCGCCCCCACCGCCCCCCCCACCACCACCCCCCCCACCATCCCCCCCACCACCCCCCCACCATCCCCCCCACATTCCCTCACTCAAGGTGAGCGGAGACTGCCAAACCTCATCCCAATGCCGAGACATTCCTCTGCAAAGGACTCCATTGGGATCCCACAGCCGCTCGTTGTTTGTAGTTTGTTGTCCTTCCCCTCCGCACCTCCGATTAGCGCGGTTGGCTATGCACGGTGCGAAGGAATTCAACATGCATACACTATACACTACACTATACACTACACTATACACTACACTACTACACTACACTATACACTATACACTACACTATACACTACTACACTACACTATACACTACACTATACACTACACTATACACTACACTATACACTACACACCACTACACATTGCCCGTACCCCCTACTACGTAAAACCTGGCAGGACCGCTCCGAAAGAAAGTCTTAAGACTGGACAAGGTTTACCCGGGTAACCAAGTGTGATCACGGCGACGATAATAACACATCAATTACAAAACAACTGCACAACCACATTCCCCCATCATCACCACACTGCGCCACGGTGATTACAACCCAGCCAGCACTCTCTCCTCCAACATCACCACCAGCCCCACGACCACCACCACCAGCCACACTGCCACCACGACCACCACCACCACCAGCCCCACGACCACCACCACCACCAGCCCCACGACCACCACCAGCCACACCACCACCAGCAGCCACACTGCCATCACCACCACCATCCCCACGACCACCACCACCACCAGCAGCCCCACGACCACCACCACCACCAGCCCCACGACCACCACCAGCCCCACGACCACCACCACCACCAGCAACACGACCACCACGACCACCACCACCACCAGCCCCACGACCACCACAACCACCACCACCAGCAGCCCCACGAGCACCACCACCACCACCAGCCACACTGCCACCTCCACGATCACCGCCAGCCGCACCACCACCACCACCGTGACCCCCACCCCATCTATGACATTTACACACCAAACGCCACCACCGCCACCACCTCCTTCCTCCTCCTCCTCGTCGCCGTCGTCGCCGTCCTCACCCAGGATGGCCCTCACAGTTCACAGGCTCTGGAAGGTCCACGCGTCCCCCTGCACCCCCCACGGCTCCCCAGCGCTCCCAGGCCCATCGTCGTAGAGCACCTCCAGGCCAGACCGGCACAGGAGGGCCGGCGGCTGCTGCCTGTAGGCCAGGCCGAGCATCTCATGCCGGTGGCTCTGCTCAGGAAAGGCCTCGTGCAGGCCCGCGCGGTCTAAGGGGCTGTGCGGATCGAAAGGCGATGCCGCCAAAGGGGCACGGGCCACCCCGATGGCGCGGGGCCCGGCCTCGGGCCACCTCGCGACGACCTCGGGCGGCCCGGCGAGGCCGTCGCACTGCAGGCCCAGGCCCGGCGAGTAGGCCTCGGGCTCGTGGTGTGGGCCGGCGGGCCCGTAATAGGCCAGGGGGAGGCCGTGGAAGGGGCCCTCCACCTCGCCGGGCCGAGGAGGAGGAGTGGCCCCGGGGGGCCTTCCCGTGGCCACCTTCTCCAGCAGCTGGCGGCACTTGGCACGGCGGTTTTTGAACCAAACCTGGGGGGGACGGGACAGAGGCGCCACCAGGGTGGCTGTGAGTCGTTAACTACCTCGCCTGGTCTACAGGAGGTCGTGGGTTGGATCTCTACCCAGACGCCCGCTGTGTATTTCGCGTTTGCGTGTCTCCCTCCCTCTGCACATTTATAATCGACATCACTACGCGTTTCGAGTTCTGTATTTGGCTGATATAAAATCCCGCACGATGACGATGACAAGCCACTTGGTTGAGCCATCATTTGTGGCCAGGTCGCTTACGAAAAAGAGCTACACAGCTCAGTGGGGCCTGATGAAATACAAAAAGAAGTCGTTTAATCGCTTAAATCCGCCGTGTAGCGCACCCAAGAGGGGCAGGACTAGTGCTGTGAAGCGAGCACCTACGAAGTCCGGCGCGGCGCGCCTACGAAGAGGTGGTGCGGCCAAAGAACACTCCACCCCTGGCCGCCTTTGTCTCCCCCAGTGCCGATGGGCTGTTGTGTTGTCGCTTTTTAAATGCTGCACCAGATACTCATTTGTGGCCCAGTCGACCCAGGAGAGGAGCGGGCCCGGCTCGAGATGGCAGTCGGCACCGCGCGGCCGCACGCGCCTCTTCACGGCCGGCTCGGAAACCGGTCACCAGCTGATAGTGGTCACCGGTTCGGAAAAGGTCGGCACGCGGCCGTCGTGCCCACGGTGATATTGTCCGGGGGAGGTGGCGAGCGCACCTCGGTGGCGTAGCGTGGGGGGGGGGGCACCATCCTGGTGGTCAAAGCCACGGGTTGGGGGCCCCCCTTGACAGCCACCACGAGAGACGTTTTCAACAACAACAACAACGTCAACAACAGTGTCAACAAGTGTCAACAAGAACAACAATGTCATCAACAACAAGAAGTGTCAATAACAACAACAGTGTCAACAACAACAAATGGAAATGTTTCATTTATGTCCCACGTATTTATTTGAATTCGATTAGAGCGGTAAATGTTACATTTGTAAAGAAGTGCTGCTGCTGCTACCGCTACTACGGGGTTGTCAGTGGCGGCATTTTTGCGAAGACGGAGGAGCGCCACTTTACAGCGTTAAATGTTGGAGACCGCGAACTCGAACGCCAACGATGTGATTGGGACAAGAGGAGGCCGCGATACAGAATGAACTGAGAAACTGTTTTTCTATTTAACCAGCTAAGGGCCCGACTGAGCTGTGTAGCTCGTTCTCAGAAGCGACAACGTAGAAATGTATAGCAGCAGCCAATTACTCTGAAGGCGTAGAAACGTTGATTCTTCATGTGGAGGGAAACCCGGAGAAAAATCCACGCGACCACACATCAACACCGCTCCTCCGTTTGTGTGGCCCGAAACCGTACGTATTGTGCGACGTTTCGGACGATGGGCCTTCTGCGCGACGGCAAGTTCAGCACCGAACTGGCGCGGATCGATTCTTGGGGCTCGTACAATTACACACAGCTCATCAGCGAGCCCATTGCCAGCACCACCACGCTGCCCGGCTTCCACTACACACAGCTCATCAGCGAGCCCATTGCCAGCACCACCACGCTGCCCGGCTTCCACTACACACAGCTCATCAGCGAGCCCACCACCACACTGCCCCGCTGCCTGGCTTCCACTACACACAGCTCATCAGCGAGCCCACCACCACACTGCCCCGCTGCCATCGCCCATGGCAGCAATGGGCGGCGCTCCAGAGGAACGGCACGAAACCGCGAGACCACGGGATGGATGGACGAGAGGAGAGTTGAGAGAGACTTTGGCTACAAACTCTGAACCGTGAAGGTGGTCAGTGTGTGGTGTGTGGGTGGGTGGTGTGTAGATGGTGTGTGGGTGGTGTGTGGCTGGGTGGTGTGTGGGTTGTAGTTTGGGTGTGGGTGGTGGGTGTGTGGGTCGTGTGTGGGTGGGTGGTGTGTAGATGGTGTGTGGGTGGTGTGTGGTGTGTGGTGTGTGGGTCGTGTGTGGGTGGGTGGTGTGTGGATGTGTGTGGGTGGGTGGTGTGTGGGTGGTGTGTGGGTGGTGTGTGGGTGTGTGGTGTGTGGGTGGTGTGTGGGTGGTGTGTGGGTCTGTGGTGTGTGGGTCGTGTGTGGGTGGGTGGTGTGTGGATGTGTGTGGGTGGGTGGTGTGTGGGTGGTGTGTGGGTGGTGTGTGGGTGTGTGGTGTGTGGGTGGTGTGTGGGTGGTGTGTGGGTGTGTGGGTGGTGTGTGGGTGGGTGGTGTGTGTGTGGTGTGTGTGGTGTGTGGGTGGTGTGTGGGTGGTGTGTGGGTGTGTGGTGTGTGGGTGGTGTGTGGGTGGTGTGTGGGTGTGTGGTGTGTGGGTGGTGTGTGGGTGGTGTGTGGGTGTGTGGTGTGTGGATGTGTGTGGGTGTGTGGTGTGTGGATGTGTGTGGGTGGGTGGTGTGTAGATGGTGTGTGGGTGGTGTGTGGGTGGGTGGTATGTAGATGGTGTGTGGGTGGTGTGTGGATCGTGGGTGGAGTGTGGATCGTGGGTGGTGTGTGGATGATATGTGGGTGGGGTGTGGGTGGTGGGTGGTGTGTGGATCGTGGGTGGCGTGTGAGTGGTGTGTGGCTCGGTTAGTCGGTTGGCTGATGAGTGTGTGGGTAAATGAGTGGGTTGGTGGGTAGGTCGCCCAATGAGTGGGTTGGTGGGTAGGTGAGTGGGTTAGTGGGTTGGCTGTAGAGTGTGTGGGTAAATTAGTAGGTTGGTGGGTAGGTGGGTGAATGAGTGAGTTGATGGGAAGGTGAGTGGGTAGGTGGGTGAATGAGTGCGTTGGTGGGTAGGTGGGTGAATGAATGGGTTGGTGGGTAGGTGAGTGGGTTGGTGGGCAGATGAGTGGATTTGTGGGTAGATGAGTGGGTGGTAGCTGAGTGGGTAGGTAGGTGAATGAGTGGGTTAGTGGATAAATGAGTGGGTGGGTAGGTGAGTGGGTAAGTGGACGGGTGAATGAGTAGATGAGTGGGTAGGTGGGTGAATGAGTGGGTTGGTGGGTAGGTGGGTGAATGAGTGGGTTGGTGAGTAGGTAAATTTGCAATGCACTTTCGGACCAAAGTAAAAGTGAACTGCTGAACCACCCACAGATCGCCGACTCTCCCACACGAAATCGCCTCCACCATCACCACCACCACCAAAGACAAAGAATATCCCCGTGTAGCCTTAACAGACTGTTGGGGCAAGTGCTGTTAGCGAGCACCTGTGAAGGCCGGCACTGCGGCACAAGAGGAGGTGGGTGGCCATCAGCCACGCCGGCCACTTTTGTCTCCCTCGTGACCATATTTACACACCAGGTCCTCATTTGAGGCTGAGTCAACCTAGGGGAGGCCCAGAACTGGCTCAGATAATCGTCACTTGTGTTAGCCATGAGCGAGAATCCAACTCGGTTCGCCGGGTTTGTAACCAGTGCCACTGCTCCCTTTACCACCATCACCACCATCACCATCATTACCGTCACCATCATCATCATCACCACCACCACCATTCTCATCACCACCACCCTCACCACCACCACCACTCTCATCACCACCACCCTCACCATCACCACCACCACCCTCACCATCACCACCACCCTCACCATCACCACCACCAACCTCACCATCACCACCACCACCCTCACCATCACCACCACCACCCTCACCACCACAATCACCACCACCACCTTCACCACCACAATCACCATCACCACTCTCACCACCACCACCACCACCACCCTCATCATCACCACCACCACCCTCATCATCACCACCACTCTCATCACCACTACCCTCACCACCACCCTCACCACCACCACCACCCTCACCACTCTCACCACCACCCTCATCACCACCACCACCCTCACCACCACAATCACCATCACCACTCTCACCACCACCACCCTCATCATCACCACCACCACTCTCATCATCACCACCCTCACCACCACCCTCATCACCACCACCACCACCACCACCCTCACCACCACAATCACCATCACCACTCTCACCACCACCACCCTCATCATCACCACCACCACCACTCTCATCACCACCACCCTCACCACCACCCTCATCACCACCACCACCACCCTCACCACCACCACCCTCACCATCACCACCCTCACCATCACCACTCTCACCACCACGCGCGTCTCCCCCGTGCCCCCCTCCCACCTGCACGCGCCCCTCGGCAAGGCTGAGGGAGCGCGCGAGGCGGCCGCGCGCGCGCGCGTCCGGGTAGCGCGCGCGCGCGAACTGCGCCTCGAGCGCGAGGACCTGCGCGCGCGTGAACGTGGTGCGCTCCCTGCGCGTGCACGTGGCGCGCTCCCTGCGCGTGCACGTGGTGTGCTCCCCGCGCCGCTCCGCGCCGCCTGGGTGACGCGCACAAAGACAAAGGTCCCGAGCCGTGTCAACAACCCATTCTGCGCTTTCACTCCGTATTCTTGTCCAGGGAGATGGAGTTCTCAGGTGCCGTACGGCGCACGGGATTGTGTTTCTGCCTTGTGATGGGACGTTGTAGGATGAACGTTCAGATTGATGAGGGCGCGGGGTGACCAATGAGGTCTGAATTGGTCTGTGACAAGGGGTTGGCAGGTGTGGAGGTCCCCCACGTGTAGCCCTCAGCAGACTGTCGAGGCAAGTGCTGTTATAAAGCACTTGTACTTGTATTGGAGGGGGGGGGAGACAGAGCTTTGCTGGCTCGCTTCATGGCTGACTGGCTGGCTGGCTGACTGGCGCGCGGGCGGGAGAAATGGTGATGTAGGTGGTGGTGATGATGATGATATGTATATATTTGTTGAACTTCTATCGCATCGTACGTAGCCAACCGTGCTAATCGGATGTGCGTGGGAAGGATAACAAACTAAACACAAAAAGCGGTTCTCAAGAAATTCGATGGTGGTGATGGCGGTGGTGTTGGTGATGATGATGGTGGTGATAGCGGTGGTAGTAATGATGGTGGTGGTGCTGATGATGGTGCTGATGGTGGAGATAGCGGTGGCAGTTATGATGATGACAGTGGTGATGATGGTGGTGATAGCGGTGGTGGTGAAAGCGATGGTCGTAATGATGATGGTGGTGATGGTACCTGGGGGTTCGGCGCAGTTGGGCGTGCGTGTCCCGCACTCCATGTCCACTCGCGTCTCTCCTTGGCTATATCCCTCTCCTGTCTCTCTTTTACTCTCCCCCACCTCTCACTTTGACTCGAACTCTCTCCCTGGCTCCTGACGCTCCCAAACGCTGCCTGCCCCTCTCTCTTCCTCTCTCCCAATCTCGTGCCCTCTACTTACCGCTGAACTCTCCCCAACGCTCCTGCACACCTCCCTCTGTGTTTAAAACACTGCCACCCACTCTCCCCTCTCCCTAGACCCCCTCCGCCTCTCTACCTGCACGCGCCACCCCCCAATTGGCATTCCTCCAACCTGCTCCCTCCCTCTCTGCTCTACACACCGAATCTCCCTCCCGTGTGGGTGAGCCGCTGGGAGGTCGACTCAGCCTCAAATGAGTGCCTGTTTGCCGTGTGTAGTAACCATTGCCACTGGGGAGACAAAGGCGGCCGGGCGTGGTGCTGGTCACCGACACGCCCCGCGTCCCATGCCGGCCTTCATAGGTGCTACTCGCAAACAGAACTTGCCCCAACATTTTGATCGGGCTATACGGGGGAACTTTGTATTTTGGTGATGGCGATAGAAGTGGTGGAGGCGATGATGATGGTGGGTGATGGCGGTGATGATAACGATGATGGTCGTGAAGATGGTGGTGGTTATGAAGATAGTGGAGGTGCTGGTGATGAAGTGGTGGAGCGAAACGCGGTGGGGTTGTGTTGGTGGCGTTGATGGTGGTGGTGGCACAATAGGGAGTACAGGTGGTGCATCGGCCAGTCATCTCAGTCAACCCATGGCACCTGCAGGGTCTGTCCCGTGACCTCCTGCCAGCAGCGAGACTTCGACACTTCACGTGGCCTCAAAGTGCACCTAGCTTGGCACAGGCGCCGTGGTGACGCCACCACCACTTCGTGCCGAATGGCGGCTGCTGTTGGGTGGTGGTAGTGAGTTGGTGGAAAGAGAGAGGGCTATGGGATGTGATGATGATGATGATGGTGGTGGCGGCAGTGGTGATTGGAGCTGATTGTGGTGGTGGGGGTTAAGGTGAATGATGGCAGTCGTGATGGCGCTGGTCACGGAGGTGGTGGAGGAGGTGGTAATGAGGGAGGGCTGGGGGATGAGGTGATGGCGGCGATGATGATGATGGGGGATGAGGTGATGGCGATGATGATGATGGGGGATGAGGTGATGGCGGCGATGGGGGATGAGGTGATGGCGATGATGATGATGGGGGGGGGATGAGGTGATGGCGATGATGATGATGGGGGGGGATGAGGTGATGGCGGCGATGGGGGATGAGGTGATGGCGATGATGATGATGATGGGGGATGAGGTGATGGCGGCGATGATGATGATGGGGGGGGATGAGGTGATGGCGATGATGATGATGGGGGGGGATGAGGTGATGGCGGCGATGGGGGATGAGGTGATGGCGACGATGATGATGATGATGGGGGATGAGGTGATGGCGGCGATGATGATGATGGGGGGGGATGAGTGGCGCTGGGCACGCCCGGACAATTAACGCCGCACCGCGGGAGGGGCACGGAAGGGAGTCTGGCGAGGAGGCGCGAAACGGAACAGGGGTGGGGGTGGTGGTGGTGAGGGTGGTGGTGGTGGTGGTGATGGTGGTGAGGGTGGTGGTGGTGAGGGTGGTGGTGGTGGTGAGGGTGGTGGTGGTGAGGGTGGTGGTGAGGGTGGTTGTGGTGATGGTGATGGTGGTGAGGGTGGTGGTGGTGAGGGTGGTGGTGATGGTGGTGAGGGTGGTGGTGAGGGTGGTGGTGAGGGTGGTGGTAGTGATGGTGAGGGTGGTGGTGGCGGTGGTGGTGATGCATCAAACGCGGCCGGGTGAGGAATGTCTCAACCGTGTGGTGGGCCTCCCCTAGGTCGTCTCGGCCTTTACACGAGCACCTGGTGCAACGTAAGGTGCAAAACATCGCCACTGGGGAGACAAAGGCGGCCGGGCGTGGTGCTGGCCACACCCATCCCATCGTGTGCCGCGTTGGCATTCGTCGTGGGCGCCGCTACTCGCTCGCAGCGCCTCGCCCCCAACACGACGGCTGCTGAACACGCAGCGGCAGCAGCAGGAGCCTTTCGCGTCGTGAATTTAATTACTTTATAGCGACGCGACTTTACCGAAAGAACCAAACACTACAATATTTACCCCTTAAGAGAGGTTTTTAAATCCTTTATATTAAGTTTACTTGCTTGCGCGCTTACGACCGTGCAAATCTTTCGGTCGTTTTTTAACCCACTTCCCATGATACAATCGAGCTGACATTTTGCACACAGACTCGTTGTGCCTGACAATTTATTTTCGTGAAAAAAAATTCCATAACTTTACACTTTTAGGAATTTTTTTAAATATTTAATTACCAATTGCTTAATGGTGGCAGGCAATCATCTGACCCATAGGTGGCAGCCATCTCAAGCCAGAGAACGAGAGGACTCTAGCTGCCACGCATATAAAGGATTTATAGTGAAAAACTTTGTTTTTACGGGTTAATTTTTTTTGGAGTTAGATCGCGTACAGATTTAGGCGATCGAACCCAAAAAACCTCGATTACTACAACAACAACCGCCATTCGCTACGAAGTGTCGCTGACGTCACGACGGCGCTTGTACCAGGCTAGGTGCACCTTGAGGACTTCACCGCGACTACACGATGACAAATGACCCCCGTGTCGCCTTCCAGAGGCGCTGCTTCTGCGGCCGTCTGGAACGCTCTTCCCTTCCGATATGAGGAAGCCGCTGTGGAGCTATGAAGCACTTTTAAATCACCATCATCATCATCACCATCATCACTATCATCATCACCACCATCATCATCACCATCATCATCACCATCATCATCATCACCATCATCACCATCATCATCACCACCATCATCATCACGATCATCATCACCATCATCACCATCATCATCACCATCATCACCATCACCATCATCACCATCATCACCATCATCATCACCATCATCACCATCATCATCACCATCATCATCATCACCATCACCATCATCACCATCATCACCATCATCATCACCATCATCACCATCATCATCACCATCATCATCATCACCATCACCATCATCACCATCATCACCATCATCATCACCATCATCACCATCATCATCATCATCACCATCATCATCATCACCATCATCACCATCATCATCACCATCATCATCACCATCATCACCATCATCATCATCACCATCATCACCACCATCATCACCATAATCATAATCTATTTTGACAAACCCATTACCTTTACAACTTCCGTGTTGTGCTTCGTTTGTTCTCCTTCCACCCGCACCTCCGATTAGCCACGGTCGGGGGGGTGGCAACGCACGGCGCGAAAGAAGTTCAACATGGACCCAGCAGACGGCTCATGGGGCAAGTGTTGTTCGCGAGCACCTATGAAGGTCGGCACCTGCGGGGTGTGGGCGGCCAGCACCACGCCCGGCCGCCTTTGTCTCCCCCAGCGGTAGTTATATTCACGCAGCAGCCCACATTCTAATTTGAGGCTGAGTCGACCTAGGGGAGGCTCATAACCGGCCCAGATAATCGTCACCGGCGTTGGCCGTTGGAGGGAATGGAACTCGGGTGGCCGGGTTCGAGGCGCAGTAGTCGCGCTCACCACCGCAGACGCAACAAAGACAAAGCACCCCCCCCGGTACAGCCTCGGCAGACGCTCTGGGCCAAGTTCGCGTGAGCGCAGCGGCCCCCTCGTCGCCTCCTTCACCGCAGCCACGCGCCGCTTTGGTCCCCAGCACGTTGCCTCCAGCAGCAGCAGCAGCCCCCCCCCCCCCCCAATGTTCAGCCCCCCCTCCAGGGTCCAAGCAGCAGCAGCCCCCGCCGCGTGAGCGACTCGCGCCGCCCGCGAGGCCCACGCGAAGCCCACGCTGGGCCCCACGCGGGCCCCACGTGGGGCCCACGTGGGGCCGTGCGGCGTGGCCAGGCGCCGCTTCGTCCCTCGTGCCGGCGCCACGGCTGATTCGCACTCCGCGGGCGTGACGTGCGACTTTGGGCTGAGTGGACCGAGCGGGTGCCAGACGGCGTTGTGGATTCAGGGGTCTCGCGCTCATCGCTGACGAGTGACTCGTTAACGGCTCCCCCACCTCCACCACCACCTCCACCACCACCATCTCCACCACCTCCACCACCACCTCCACCACCACCTCCACCACCACCATCTCCACCACCTCCACCACCACCTCCACCACCACCTCCACCACCACCACCACCATCTCCACCACCTCCACCACCACCTCCACCACCACCACCATCTCCACCACCACCTCCACCACCTCCACCACCACCACCACCACCTCCACCAACTCCACCACCACCACCACCTCCACCACCTCCACCACCACCTCCACCACCTCCAGGGTTCTGAGTGGCCGCGAGATGTACCGTCACGCAGCTTGGACCACCACCACCGTCGACGTTAGCTACGTTGGACTTTACTCTTTGGTTCTTTCGGTAAAGTCACGTAGGTAGAAAAAATAAAATTAATAAAATCACGACGTTTCGGGCGCAACACACGCGTCCGTCATCAGGTGGGACAACCACAGCAAGAAACAGCTGCTGAAGATTGTTTTCCTGCTGTGGTTGTCCCACCTGATGACGGACGCTTGTGTTGCGCCCGAAACGTCGTAATTAAATGCAATTAATTTTTTCTACCTACGTGACTTTACCGAAAGAACCAAAGAGTATGGATCCCTGCAGTCACGAAAACTTCAAATCTACGTTGGGCTTCTTTCGCACCGTACCTATCCGACCGTGCTCTCTCACTGCGCGATACACGCAGAGGACGGTCGCGGAGTTCCTCTGTGCGGTCCGATCCCAGATCGGCTCACTCCGTTTGAGAAACCGGTTTAATGACATCAGTCTACGGATCTCTGTGTGGATATATGAGTCTATGGGTCTCTGTGTAAGTCTTCGGGTCTCTGCGTAAATCTACGGATCTCTGTGTGAGTAACCGAGTCTCGATCTGAGTCTATGGGTCTGTGTGTGAGTCTGTTAGTCCCTATGTATGTGTAGTACCGTCGAATACAGATCGACACCCGGGGTTGAGGCACACTAACGTTTATTACAATAAGCACAGGGGGTACTTAATACTGGAGGGGGTAACGGCCCCCTCACCCGGATAGCTGGGAACACACGGCTATCTACCCTGACCTGCCTCTTAATCCTCCAATCTCTGGGCTAGGGGAGGCTGTCTGGCCCGACACTGGTGAGTCGGGCTACGGCACCCGGAGTCCCAGAGTCCTAGCTCTGATTCACGGGGCCCCGCCACTGGCTCGGTCCTGCGCGGCCCTTACAAGGGCAGCGTCTCAGGGGAGACCAGGGCTCTCACTAGGCAGTCTTCAATCTTCAAGAGTTACCAACACATTCTGCCCCGAGCCCTCCGGCTCATCCCCTTATATCTTGAACCCCTCCCCGCTGGGGTGGGCCCTGTGCGGACGTCGTTGCGAGCACCCTCCCGTGTGCTCACGAAGCCCCGCCCACTGTGCTAGTTTCTCATACGATCCCATACATATCACCTCTACACATATCTCCTCCGTAAGACCCCTACATCACCCCCCCCCTGTACAGCTCGCAGCCGTCCCGGCTGCAACATTGACAATAAAAGTTTAAACCATCTCCATCCGCCCCAGTTTTTTCAACAATAACGCAACGAGAAGAACAACAGGAAGGAAAAGTAACCCGACGAACCCCCCCCGAATAAATACGAAATCCGTAGGACGAGCGTATATACATGTGTTCCTCTTCCTGGAACCCCCCCAGCAAGCACAGAACACACAGAACACACACAACACACAACACGCCCAACAATCGTACAACGCAACGTGGCCCGTGCCGGGAACACAGCACGGACGCCCCACACCGTGAGCACAACATGCGAATGTACACCGGAAAGAGAACCCACAAAAGATGCAAAAAAATAAAAAAAATAAAAATTTTCTTCTTCTCTTTTTTTTCACAAGAGTTTTCGCATTTTTGCGCGCGTCCTCGCCGCAGGCCCGTCACACGGGACAGGCCCGGCCGGCAGGTCGTCGGCCGGCAGGTCGTCGGCCGGCAGGTCGTCGGCCGGCAGGTGTTCATCACCGAGCGAGTCTGTTGCCGACGTTGCAAGACCCTCAGCATCACCTGCGGGGGTCGTCGGGCGTGAGCCCGTCACTCCCAGTGCACCTGTGGGTGGGACAGCCGGCAGCACGTTAGGCGGGAGCAACGGAGAAGACCCCTCTGAGTCGGACGCCCCCCCACATGTTTGGCCACGCGCGTGTGTAGTGGGATCTCGCACCGCAACGAAGGGTTTTAGCCTGGAGGGGTGTACAAACCACCGGCGCCTCCCCCATTGAATGCGCACGCACTGGGGTCTCAGGACCTCAACCACCTCGACGGGACCCCGCCACGGTCGCAGCAGTTTAGAGGAGGACGCGAGCGGTACCTGGGGACAGTGCAACCATGCCCTGTCCCCCGGCTTCCACTGTATCACATGCGCGCGACCCATTCTGAGGCGCTCATTAGCCCTCTGCCGCCTGGCAGAATTCTGCATGGCAGCATCCCGTACCTCCGTTAATTTTTCCAGGTTGAATTTAACATGTTCGGCCAATTGAGTTTTCCCATGCGGCGCCGGGATCTGCAGTTTGGCCTGAACAGGTGGCTCCGGTTCGCGGCCATACATAAGGAATAAGGGGGAAAATCCCGTCGCAGCATGGGGGGCCAACCGGTATGCTGACAGGACCCCCTGAATTTTCAAATCCCAATCTGTCTGTGAGTCAGAAACGTGCTGCGACAACATCGACGTGATGGTACGATGCAACCGCTCGACCATCCCGTCGGTTTGTGGGTGATATGGAGAGGTGCGAATCTTTTTAGTGCCAAGGATCTCACAGACCTGTTTGAGCAATTTGCCTGAAAAATTTCTACCCTGGTCGGTCAGCAGCCACTCGGGAGCACCTTTGTCAAGGACATATCCCTGGACAAAGGCCTCCACGATGGCTGCTGCCGACTGGTTGGCCAGGGGCCAGGCCATAGGCCAGCGCGTGAAATATTCAACCCCGGTTAGCAAGTACCTATTTCCCCTGGGGGTGGCGGGGAACGGTCCTAGAATGTCCAGCGCGACGAGTTCGTTCACCCGGGAAACCCTGATAGATTGCAGGGGCGGGTTCGACTCCTTCGCTGGTGGTTTGCGCTGCGCACATCTAGGGCACGATCCTAATAGATCCCCAACATCCCTTGTCATGCCCGGCCAAAAGAAATCAAGTTGGAGCAAGGCCAGGGTCTTTTGGGTACCCAGGTGGAGGAGGCGCTCGTGAGCGGCCCACACCACCCTACCCCGTAACCCCGAAGGGACCACCAGCCGGTGTCGACGGGATTTGCCGTCCCAATGCATCAACAAGCCACCGAGCATTTCCCATGCGTCGGCATCACCCCTCCCCCGCCCCCGGTCCCTGACGCGGCGGCGCAACGCAAGGAGGGAAGTATCTTCCATTTGCAACCGACCCCATTCCGTAGCAGGCAACCCCAACAGGGAATCAGAACCCTGGTGTGCGATGGAATTTGTCACTGGTGCTGCATCGTCAGCAGCCGCCAAGACCGGAACAGGCAATTCAGCAGGATGCCTGCACCGGCCAGACCCCAGGAGGCATGCGCATTCGGGGGTGGTCGGCATGCGTGACAGGGCGTCCGCGTTGGTGTGGCGAACGCCCTTACGGTACGTGGTCTCAAAATCAAAATCCTGGAGAACCTCCAGCCATCGAGACAATTGTCCCGATGGTTGTTGGACTCGCAGGGCGTACTGTAGCGCCGCATGGTCCGTACGGACGGTGAAACACTGTCCGTACAGATATGGCCAGTACTGCTGGATGAAGTAGACAATTGCCAGCAGTTCCCGACGCGTGACACAATATCGTTGCTCCGCTGGAGACAACACTCGGCTACCGTACGCGACCACCCGTTCCACGCCCTCGACCACCTGGGACAGCACGCCCCCAATACCTGTGTTGCTCGCGTTGGTATCGAGCACAAAGGGTTTCGAAAAATCGGGATAAACCAGGGGAGGGGCATTAACCAGAGCGTCCCGAAGTGAGCGGAACGCAGCCTCCTCCTCCTGTCCCCAATGGAAGCGGACCCCCTTTGACGTCAAAGCGTGCAAGGGCTTAGCAATGGTGGCAAAGTCCGCGACAAAGCGTCGGTAGTATGACGCGAAACCAACAAAGCTCCTGACCTCTCCCACCGAGGTGGGAGTCGGCCAGGAGCTGACGCACTGCGTTTTGGCGGGATCGGTAGCAATACCCGAGCGTCCTACGATGTGCCCCAAATAACGTACCGATTCGCGCAACAAATGACACTTTTGAGGTTTAAATTTCAAATTAGCAGCCCGCATTTTGAGGAAAACGGCCCGCAACCTCTGGAGATGCTCGTCAAATGTTCTGCTAAAGACGATAACGTCGTCCAAATAGATTAAACACGAATCCCACTGCAATCCAGCCAAAACCAATTCCATCAATCGCTGGAAAGTCGACGGCGCCGAGTGTAATTCCATCGGCAACCGGTTAAATTGGAAGAGACCATGTGGTGTACGGAATGCAGTTTTTGGCTTAGATTCATCGTCCAGAGGAAGCTGCCAGAATCCCGAAAGCAAATCCAATGTGGAGAAGAATCGCGCCCCCGCCAAGGCGTCGAGCGATTCATCAATACGGGGAAGCGGGTATGCGTCAGCAACGGAAATTTTGTTGAGGCGGCGAAAATCGATGCAAAACCGCAACGATCCATCCTGTTTCTTTACCAGAACGATCGGTGCTCCCCACGGGCTGGTAGAGGGGGAAATGATATCGGCGGCTAACATGTCATCAACAGCCGATTTGACATGATCCTTCTCGGCGGGACTCAGCCGGAAGGAATTTTGGCGTATGGGCGCGCTGTCACCAGTGTCAATATGGTGACGCAGCAAATGGGTGCAGCCCAGATCGAATTTGTTTTGACTAAACACATCGGCAAATTCGCGCAACAGTGTCCGAAGTTTTTGACGCTCTGCATCCGACAGGTCCGTCGAACCCGCACAAAGCGCCTCAAGCCAGCCTTCATCGATGTCCGAATGTGGAGTCGGCAGAGTGGCAGCGCGCACGTGATTTGCGACAGACTCCTCACAGGGCACCGGCGTTGCGTGAGCAAGCACGGTCCCTTGGGGAATTACCACGGCCTGCGACCCCACATTGAGGACCGCGATGAAGGGGTCCCCGTCCCCCCTTACGATGGTCTGAGCGGGAATCAAATGCGGCCCGCTAACCCCAGCCCTAGATGGCCCCAGCAGGATACCCTGGTCCCCAACACTCTTAGGGAATGGTCTACGAAGCTTTAGGGGCACCAACATTTGTGCCCCCGGCGGCACGCGAACCGTTTGAACTACAAACGCGGGTACCGTCGCGAACGCCGACCGATCCGTAGTAGGGGAGGGCAAAAACGCCATCCGTCGTCCCGACGGGAGCTCAATGCAACCCTGATCAATCATAATCCGAATCGGCATTTTGCCCAAGAAATCTGTCCCCAGCAGGCACGGAACCGCCAGCGAGGAGGAAACGAAAATAGGGCCGGACAATTTAATATCACCGATGGAAATTTGCGCGCGAATCTGACCCATGATACCCAATGAGCCCCCGTTAGCAGCGTAGAATGGGACATGAACCGGTAGCAAGGGACGACTTTGGACAGGAAGAATGTTGCATATTAGTTCCGAAATGATGGTCGCCGATGCTCCTGTATCGACAAGGATACGCACCTCGACCCCGTCAATATACCCTACTACGGCCGACGACCCCGACGGCGCAGCCAGAACGCGATGGGCCAACACGGACCACTGGGCGGGTTCGATTTGGGTCCCCATAGTGGTTCGTGTTGGCCCCACGGTGTGCAATGTTGGCCCCCCGTTCGTTGCGGTGTGTACATGTGTAACGGGTGTGTGCTTCGGCCAAACATGTGGGGTGCCGCGACTCGCCGGGTCATGTCGGTGGAGCTTGGGAGGAGGAGGAGGACCGGCGTCCCGGCGAGGCGTCGTCCCACGCTGTCGAGGGGAGCGGCACCCCGAGGCGACGTGGCCCCGGATGCCGCAGTTATAGCAGCGCGGGAGCGCAGGTGGTGAAGACGTGCGGTCGGAGCGGGCCGACCCATCCCGGTCCGCCCGTACTCCCATCCGCTGCTGCTGTCGGAAGTCAGCGGCGTAGACCTCCTCCGTCGGTGGGCTGATGGCAGCCACCGTACGCCCGGCCGCTGCCCTGCTGGCCTTCCTTCGCTGCGACAGGAGGTTGGCGTGGAGGAGCCGTGCCGCTTGGAGGGAACCCATCTCCGCGTCCTCTTGCGCGACGATAGCGACGTCCAGGTCGTCCGCCAGCAGAAGGATCTTCTCGGTGACCATGGCGTCGACGCCCTGGTCATCCATACGAGGGAAGGCCGTCTTTGCGAGCGCCAGAAGGCTCGTACGGTAGGCGAGGGGCGACTCCTTCGCACCCCGCTGGCGATCGTAGAATCGCTGCCTACACTCCGCCGAAGGTCCATAGACCCCAGCCAGCAATTGCAGCGCCATCTGAAGAGTAGAGCGCTTGTCCCTCGGTGCGGACGTAAGAGCGGCGAGGGCATCGCCGTCAAGGAGCGCCGGTAGCGCGCAGAGGGCTTCGGCGTCTGACCACCCCGCCATCTCTTGATGCACGAGGAAGCGCCGCTGGAATCCCCCCCAGTCGCCGTCCTCAGCCACAAACTCCTTCAGCGGGGGCAGCCTTTCGTGTAGCGCAGCGACCGCCGTGGAGGACCGCACTTTGCTGTCGCCGCAACTCGGCTGAGCGTCAGCCCGAACGACAGATGTGATCGCCTGTCGCGCAGGTAGTGACGCTCCGTCCGAAGTTGATGACGCGGCAGCCCCAGCAGAGCCGATGTCGGACCCCAGGCTGAGGTTGGCCACGCCCTCGGCAGCTGCAGCGGCGATGGCGGGACTTTCAAAAGTGTCGTCGGTAGAAATGGCGGGAAGGTGTAACGGCCGTCGGCCGTCCTCGCCCCGCGGTGGTCCCGCAGCCCCCAGCCGAGTGATGGTCTCGAGTGTGGCGGCAGCAGCGTACAGCAGCTCCGCCAATCTCGCGTGCGCCAGCCGAAGTCCGTCGGACAGCGACTCCCCTTCCTCCCGATGCCCCGGTAATGGTGCATTCGGTCCCGGCTGCTCGTTGCCCCCATCAGCCGTCTCTGGTAGCGCATTTCCCGCAGAGTCGTCTGCCTCCTGCAACCCGGCCCGAGCTGTTCGGCGCGTGTCCATGTTCGTTGTTGTTTTTACTTCTGACGCCAGATGTAGTACCGTCGAATGCAGATCGACACCCGGGGTTGAGGCACACTAACGTTTATTACAATAAGCACAGGGGATACTTAATACTGGAGGGGGTAACGGCCCCCTCACCCGGATAGCTGGGAACACACGGCTATCTACCCTGACCTGCCTCTTAATCCTCCAATCTCTGGGCTAGGGGAGGCTGTCTGGCCCGACACTGGTGAGTCAGGCTACAGCACCCGGAGTCCCAGAGTCCTAGCTCTGATTCACGGGGCCCCGCCACTGGCTCGGTCCTGCGCGGCCCTTACAAGGGCGGCGTCTCAGGGGAGACCAGGGCTCTCTCTAGGCAGTCTTCGATCTTCAAGAGTTACCAACACATTCTGCCTCGAGCCCTCCGGCTCATCCCCTTATATCTCGACCCCTCCCCGCTGGGGTCCCAACTGTGGACGTCGTTGCGAGCACCCTCCCGTGTGCTCACGAAGCCCCGCCCACTGTGCTAGTTTCTCGTAGGATCCCATACATCTCACCTCTACACATATCTCCTCCGTAAGACCCCTACAATAGTGATGGTGGTGATGGTGGTGATGGTGGTGGTGGTGATGATGATAGTGATGGTGGTGATGGTGGTGATGATGATGATGATAGTGATGGTGGTGATGGTGGTGGTGGTGATGATGATGATGATGATAGTGATGGTGGTGATGGTGGTGATGGTGGTGATGATGATGATGATAGTGATGGTGGTGATGGTGGTGGTGGTGATGGTGGTGGTGGTGATGATGATGATGATGATAGTGATGGTGGTGATGGTGGTGATGGTGGTGATGATGGTAGTGATGGTAGTGATGGTGGTGATGGTGATGGTGGTGATGGTAGTGATGGTGATGGTGGTGATGGTAATGGTGGTGATGGTAGTGATGGTGGTGATGGTGATGGTGGTGATGGTAATGGTGGTGATGGTGGTGATAGTGATGGTGGTGATAGTGATGGTAGTGATGGTGATGGTGGTGATGGTGGTGATGGTAGTGATGGTGGTGATGATGGTGGTGATGGTGGTGATGGTGGTGGTGTTGGTGGTGATGGTGGTGATGGTAGTGACGGTGGTGATGGTAGTGATGGTGGTGATAGTGATGATGGTGATGGTAGTGATGGTAGTGATGGTGGTGATGGTGATGGTGGTGATGGTGGTGATAGTGATGGTGGTGATGGTGGTGATGGTGGTGATGGTAGTGATGGTAGTGATGGTGATGATGGTGATGATGGTGTTGGTGGTGATGGTGGTGATGGTGGTGATGGTGGTGATGATGATGGTGATGATGGTAATGGTGGTGGTGTTGGTGGTGATGGTGGTGATGATGGTAATGGTGTTGGTGTTGGTGGTGATGGTAGTGATGGTGGTGATGGTGGTGATGATGATGGTGGATTTGGTGGTGATGGTAGTGATGGTGGTGATGGTGGTTATGATGGTAGTGATGGTGGTGATGGGTAGTGATGATGTTGATGATGATGGTGGTGGTGATGGTGATGGTGGTGGTGGTGATGGTGATGATGGTGGTGGAAGTGATGGTAGTGATGGTGGTGATGTAGTTACTTGTGGCTGGAGAGATATCGATCCCAGCAGCGGATGATGTTGCCGTACAGGTGATGGTGGTGATGGTGGTGATAGTGATGGTGGTGATGATAGTGATGGTGGTGGTGATGGTGATGATAGTGATGGTGGTGATAGTGGTGATGGTAATGATGGTAGTGATGGTGGTGATGGTAGTGATGGTAGTGATGGTGGTGATGGTAGTGATAGTGATGGTGATAGTGATGGTGATGATGGTGATAGTGATGGTGATGATGGTAGTGGTGATGGTGATAGTGATGGTGGTGATGGTGGTGATGGTAGTGATGGTAGTGATGATGGTGATGGTGATGGTAGTGATGATGTTGATGATGATGGTGATGGTAGTGATAGTGATGGTGATAGTGATGGTGATGATGGTGATAGTGATGGTGATGATGGTAGTGGTGATGGTGATAATGGTGATGGTGGTGATGGTGATGGTGGTGATGATGGTGATAGTGTTGGTGGTGATGGTGGTGATGGTAGTGATGGTAGTGATGGTGGTGATGGTGGTGATGGTGGTGATGATGGTGATAGTGATGGTGGCGATGGTGGTGATGGTAGTGATGGTGATGGTGGTGATGATGGTGATGGTAGTGATGGCGATGGTAGTGGTGGTGATAGTGATGATGGTGGTGGTAGTGATGGTGATGATAGTGATGGTAGTGATGATGTTGATGATGATGGTGATGGTAGTGATGGTGGTGATGGGTAGTGATGATGTTGATGATGATGGTGGTGGTGATGGTGATGATGTTGGTGGAAGTGATGGTAGTGATGATGGTGATGTAGTTACTTGTGGCTGGAGAGATATCGATCCCAGCCGCGGATGATGTTGCCGTACAGGTAATGGTGGTGATGATAGTGATGGTGATAGTGATGGTAGTGAAGGTGGTATTGATAGTGATGGTGATAGTGATGGTGGTGATGGTGGTGATAGTGGTGATGGTAGTGATGGTGATAGTGATGGTGGTGATGGTGGTGATAGTGGTGATGGTAGTGATGGTGGTGATGGTGATGATGATGGTGGTGATGGTGGTGATGATGATGATGATGGTGATGTAGTTACTTGTGGCTGGAGAGATATCGATCCCAGCCGCGGATGATGTTGCCGTACAGGTGAGTGTCCTCCAGGTAGCTGCCCTCAAACGCGTAAATCTGACGCTCCAGGTTAGCCAGCGTCTCCTGTGGGGGGGAGGGGGGGGTGAGTGGGGGGGTGGGGGGGTGGGGGGGGTGAGTGGGGGGGTGGGGGGGTGGGGGGGGGTGGGTGGGGGGGTGAGTGGGGGGGGGGGTGAGTGGGTGGGTGAGTGAGTGGGTGAGTGGGTGGGTGGGTGAGTGGGTGGATGAGTGAGTGGGTGGGGGACTGGGTGGGTGGGTGGGTGAGTGGGTGGGTGAGTGGGTGAGTTGGTGGGTGGGCGAGTGGGGGAGTTGGTGAGTGGGTGAGTGGGTGGGTGAGTGGGTGGGTGAGTGAGTGAGTAAGTGAGTGGGTGAGTGAGTGGGTGGGTGAGTGGGTGGGTGGGTGGGTGAGTGAGTGGGTGGGTGGGTGGGTGGGTGGGTGAGTGAGTGGGTGGGTGGGTGGGTGAGTGAGTGGGTGGGTGAGTGCGTCGGTGACTGGGTGGATGGGTGGATGAGTGGGTGGGTGAGTGAATGGGGTGAGTGGGTGAGGGGGTGAGTGGATGGGGGGGTGAGAGGGGGGGTGAGAGGGGGGGGTGAGTGGGTGGGGGGGTGATCGAGTGGGTGGGTGAGTGAGTGGGTGAGTGAGTGGGTGAGTGGGTGGGTGGGTGGGTGAGTGGGTGGGTGAGTGAGTGGGTGAGTGGGTGGGTGAGTAAGTGTGTGAGTGGGTGAGTGGGGGGGGGGGGTGAGAGGGGGGGGTGAGTGGGGGGGGGGGGGTGAGTGGGTGGGTGGGTGGGGGAGTGGGTGGGTGGGTGGGGGGTGAGTCGGTGGGTGGGTGGGTGTGTGAGTGAGTGGGTGAGTGAGTGAGTGGGTGAGTGGGGGGTGAGTGGGTGAGTGGGGGGGTGGGTGGGGGGGTGAGTGGGTGAGTGAGTGGGTGGGTGAGTGAGTGGGTCAGTGGGTGGGTGAGTGAGTGAGTGGGTGGGTGGGTGAGTGGGTGAGTGAGTGGGTGGGTGAGTTAGTGGGTGAGTGAGTGGGTGAGTGGGTGGGTGGGTGGGTGAGTGGGTGGGTGGGTGAGTGAGTGGGTGAGTGGGTGAGTGTGTGGGTGAGTGAGTGGGTGAGTGGGTGAGTGGGGGGGGAGGTGAGAGGGGGGGTGAGTGGGGGTGAGTGGGTGGGGTGAGTGGGTTGGTGGGTGTGTGTGTGAGTGAGTGGGTGAGTGGGTGGGTGGGTGAGTGGGTGGGTGGGTGGGTGGGTGGGTGAGTGGGTGGGTGAGTGGGTGGGTGGGTGAGTGAGTAGGTGGGTGAGTGAGTGGGTGGGTGGGTGAGTGGGTGGGTGAGTGGGTGAGTGAGTAGGTCGGTGAGTGGGTGAGTTGGTGGGTGAGTGGGTGGGAGGGTGAGTAGGTGGTGAGTGGGGGATGAGTGGGGGGTGAGTGAGTGAGTGAGTGAGTGAGTGAGTGGGTGGGTGAGTGGGTGGGTGAGTGGGTGGGTGAGTGGGTGAGTGAGTGAGTGAGTGGGTCAGTGAGTGGGTGGGTGAGTGGGTGGGTGGGTGAGTGAGTGGGTGGATGGGTGAGTGGGTGGGTGAGTGGGTGGGAGAGTGGGTGAGTGAGTAGGTGGGTGAGTGAGTGGGTGGGTGAGTGGGTGGGAGAGTGGGTGAGTGAGTAGGTGGGTGAGTGAGTGGGTGAGTTGGTGGGTGAGTGGGTGGGAGGGTGAGTGGGTGGTGAGTGGGGGATGAGTGGGGGGTGAGTGAGTGGGTGGGTGAGTGGGTGGGGGGGTGGGGGGGTGGGTAAGGGGGGTGGGTGAGTGGGTGGGTGAGTGGGTGGGCGAGTGAGTGGGTGAGTGAGTGGGTGGGTGAGTGGGTGGGTGGGTGAGTGGGTGGGTGGGTGGGTGGGTGAGTGGGTGGGTGGGTGGGTGGGTGGGTGAGTGAGTGGGTGGGTGGGTGAGTGGGTGGATGGGTGGGAGAGTGGGTGAGTGAGTAGGTGGGTGAGTGAGTGGGTGGGTGAGTGGGTGGGAGAGTGGGTGAGTGAGTAGGTGGGTGAGTGAGTGGGTGAGTTGGTGGTGAGTGGGGGATGAGTGGGGGGTGAGTGAGTGAGTGAGTGAGTGGGTGGGTGGGTGGTGAGTGGATGGGTGGGGGGGTGAGTGGGGGGGGGGTGAGTGAGTGGGTGGGTGGGGGGGTGAGTGGGTGGGTGGGTGGGGGGGTGACTGAGTGGGTGAGTGGGGGAGTGAGTGGGTGAGTGGGTGAGTGAGTGGGTGGGTGAGTGAGTGAGTGGGTCAGTGGGTGGGTGAGTGAGTGGGTGAGTGGGGGGGGTGAGTGGGGGGGTGAGTGGGGGGGTGGGTGAAGGGGTGGGTGGGTGAGTGGGTGGGTGAGTGGGTGAGTGAGTGGGTGAGTGGGTGAGTGGGTGGGTGGGTGAGTGGGTGGGTGGGTGGGTGGGTGAGTGGGTGAGTGAGTGAGTGGGTGAGTGGGTGGGTGAGTGGGTGAGTGGGTGAGTGGGGGGGGGGGTGAGAGGGGGGGTGAGTGGGGGTGAGTGGGTGGGTGGGTGGCGGGGTGAGTGGGTGGGTGGGTGTGTGAGTGAGTGGGTGAGTGGGGGAGGGGGGGTGAGTGGGTGGGTGGGTGAGTGGGTAGGTGAGTGGGTGGGAGAGTGGGTGAGTGACTAGGTGGGTGAGTGGGTGGGTGGGTGGGAGAGTGGGTGAGTGAGTAGGTGGGTGAGTGAGTGGGTGAGTTGGTGGGTGAGTGGGTGGGAGGGTGAGTGGGTGGTGAGTGGGGGATGAGTTGGGGGTGAGTGGGTGGGAGGGTGAGTGGGTGGTGAGTGGGGGATGAGTGGGGGGTGAGTGAGTGGGTGGGTGAGTGGGTGAGTGAGTGGGTGGGTGTGTGGTGGGTGGGTGGGTGAGTGGGGGTGGATGGGTGAGTGGGTGGGAGAGTGGGTGAGTGAGTAGGTGGGTGAGTTAGTGGGTGAGTTGGTGGGTGAGTGGGTGGGAGGATGAGTGGGTGGTGAGTGGGGGATGAGTGGGGGGTGAGTGAGTAGGTGGGTGGGTGGGGGTGGGGGGGTGAGTGTGTGGGTGAGTGGGTGGGTTAGTGGATGGGTGAGTGGGTGAGTGGGTGGGTGAGTGGGGGGTGAGTAGGTGGGTGGTGAGTGGGGTGGGTGGACGAGTGGGTGGGTGAGTGGGTGGGTGGTTGGGTGGTTGAGTGGTTGGGTGAGTGGGTGAGTGAGTGGGTGAGTGGGTGGGTGAGTGGGTGGGTGGGTGGGTGAGTGGATAGGTGAGTGGGTGGGTGAGTGGGTGGGGTGGGCGAGTGAGTGGGTGGGTGAGTGGGTGGGTGGGTGAGTGGGTGAGTGAGTGGGTGGGTGAGTGGGTGTGTAAGTGGGTGGGTGGGTGGGTGTGTGAGTGGGTGGGTGGGTGGGTGAGTGAGTGGGTGAGTGAGTGGGTGAGTGGGTGGGTGAGTGGGTGGGAGAGTGGGTGAGTGAGTAGGTGGGTGAGTGAGTGGGTGGGTGGGTGGTGGGTGGGGGGTGGGTGAGTGGGAGGTGGGTGTGGTGAGTAGGTGGGTAAGTGAGTGGGTGAGTGAGTGGGTGGTGAGTGGGGGGTGAGTGGGGGGTGAGTGAGTGAGTGGGTGGGTGAGTGGGTGGGTGGGGGTGAGTGAGTGGGTGGCTTACTGGGTGGGTGAGTGAGTGGGGGGGGGGTGAGTGGGTGGGTGAGTGGGTGGGTTAGTGGATGGGTGAATGGGTGGGTGGGTAAGTGAGTGGGTGGGTGAGTGGGGGGTAAGTAGGTGGGTGGGTGAGTGGGTGGGTGAGTGAGTGGTTGGGTGGTTAAGTGGTTGGGTGAGTGAGTGGGTTAGTGGGTGAGTGGGTGGGTGAGAGGGCAGGCGAGTGGGTGGGTGAGTGGGTGGGTGGGCGAGTGAGTGGTTGGGTGAGTGGGTGAGTGAGTGGGTGGATGAGTGGGTGGGTGATTGAGTGGGTGGGTGAGTGGTTGGGTGAGTGGGTGGGTGAGTGGGTGGGTGGGTGGGTGGCTGAGTGAGTGGGTGGGTGGGTGAGTGAGTGGGTGGGTGGGTGAGTGGGTGGGTGAGTGGGTGGGTGAGTGGGTGGGAGAGTGGGTGAGTGAGTAGGTGGGTGAGTGAGTGGGTGAGTTGGTGGGTTAGTGGGTGGGAGGGTGAGTGGGTGGTGAGTGGGGGATGAGTGGGGGGTGAGTGGGTGAGTGAGTGAGTGGGTGGGTGAGTGGGTGGGTTTGTGGGTGGATGAGTGGGTGAGTGAGTGAGTGGGTGGGTGAGTGGGTGGGTGAGTGGATGAGTGGGTGGATGAGTGGGTGGGTGGGTGAGTGGGTGTGTGGGTGAGTGAGTGGGTGGATGAGTGGGTGGATGGGTGAGTGAGTGGGTGGGTGAGTGGGTGGGTGGGGGTGAGTGAGAGGGTGGCTTACTGGGTGGGTGAGTGAGTGGGGGGGGGGTGAGTGGGTGGGTGAGTGGGTGGGTTAGTGGATGGGTGAGTGGGTGGGTGGGTAAGTGAGTGGGTGGGTGAGTGGGGGGTAAGTAGGTGGGTGGGTGAGTGGGTGGGTGAGTGAGTGGGTGAGTGAGTGGTTGGGTGGTTAAGTGGTTGGGTGAGTGAGTGGGTTAGTGGGGTGGGTGAGTGGGTGGGTGAGAGGGCAGGTGAGTGGGTGGGTGAGTGGGTGGGTGGGCGAGTGAGTGGTAGGGTGAGTGGGTGAGTGAGTGGGTGGATGAGTGGGTGAGTGGGTGGGTGGGTGAATGAGTGGGTGGGTGAGTGGTTGGGTGAGTGGGGTGGGTGAGTGGGTGGGTGGCTGAGTGAGTGGGTGGGTGGGTGAGTGAGTGGGTGGGTGGGTGAGTGGGTGGGTGAGTGGGTGGGAGAGTGGGTGAGTGAGTAGGTGGGTGAGTGAGTGGGTGAGTTGGTGGGTGAGTGGGTGGGAGGATGAGTGGGTGGTGAGTGGGGGATGAGTGGGGGGTGAGTGGGTGAGTGAGTGGGTGGGTGAGTGGGTGGGTTTGTGGGTGGGGTGAGTGGGTGAGTGAGTGAGTGGGTGGGTGAGTGGGTGGGTGAGTGGGTGGATGAGTGGGTGGATGAGTGGGTGGGTGGGTGGATGAGTGGGTGGGTGAGTGGGTGGGTGAGTGGGTGGGAGAGTGGGTGAGTGAGTAGGTGGGTGAGTGAGAGGGTGAGTTGGTAGGTGAGTGGGTGGGAGGGGTGAGTGGGTGGTGAGTGGGAGATGAGTGGGGGGTGAGTGAGTGAGTGGGTGGGTGAGTGGGTGGGTGGGTGGGGGGGGGGGGTGGGAGGGTGAGTGGGGGGGGTGAGTGGGTGGCTTACTGGGTGGGTGAGTGAGTGGGGGGGGTGAGTGGGTGGGTTAGTGGGGGGGTGAGTAGGTGGGTGGGTGAGTGGGGTGGGTGGGTGAGTGGGTGGGTGAGTGAGTGGTTGGGTGGTTGAGTGGTTGGGTGAGTGGGTGAGTGAGTGGGTGAGTGGGTGGGTGAGTGGGTGGGTGAGTGGGTATGTGAGTGGGTGAGTGGGTGGGTGGGTGGGCGAGTGAGTGGGTGGGTGAGTGGGTGGGTGGGTGGGTGAGTGAGTGGGTGGATGGGTGAGTGGGTGGGTGAGTGGGTGGGAGAGTGGGTGAGTGAGTAGGTGGGTGAATGAGTGGGTTTGTGGGTGGGTGAGTGGGTGAGTGAGTGAGTGGGTGGTGAATGGGTGGATGAGTGGGTGGGTGGGTGAGTGGGTGTGTGGGTGAGTGGGTGGATGAGTGGGTGAGTGGGTGGGTGGGTGAGTGAGTGGGTGAGTGGGTGGGTGAGTGGGTGGATGAGTGGGTGGGTGAGTGGGTGTGTGGGTGAGTGAGTGGGTGGATGAGTGGGTGAGTGGGTGGGTGGGTGAGTGAGTGGGTGGGTGGGTGGGGTGAGTGAGTGGGTGGGTGAGTGGTTGGGTGAGTGGGGTGGGTGAGTGGGTGGGAGAGTGAGTGGGTGGGTGAGTGGGTGGGTGGGTGGCTGAGTGAGTGAGTGGGTGGGTGGGTGAGTGAGTGGGTGGGTGAGTGGGTGGGTGGTTGGGTGGTTGAGTGGTTGGGTGAGTGGGTGAGTGAGTGGGTGAGTGGGTGGGTGAGTGGGTGGGTGGGTGAGTGGATAGGTGAGTGGGTGGATGAGTGGGTGGGTGGGCGAGTGAGTGGGTGCGTGAGTGGGTGGGTGGGGTGAGTGGGTGAGTGAGTGGGTGGGGTGAGTGGGTGTGTAAGTGGGTGGGTGGGTGTGTGAGTGGGTGGGTGGGTGGGGTGGGTGAGTGAGTGGGTGAGTGAGTGGGTGAGTGGGTGGGTGAGTGGGTGGGAGAGTGGGTGAGTGAGTAGGTGGGTGAGTGAGTGGGTGGGTGGGTGAGTGGGGTGGGCGAGTGGGTGAGTGAGTAGGTGGGTAAGTGAGTGGGTGAGTGAGTGGGTGGTGAGTGGGGGGTGAGTGGGGGGTGAGTGAGTGAGTGGGTGGGTGAGTGGGTGGGTGGGGGTGAGTGAGTGGGTGGCTTACTGGGTGGGTGAGTGAGTGGGGGGGGGTGAGTGGGTGGGTGAGTGGGTGGGTTAGTGGATGGGTGAATGGGTGGGTGGGTAAGTGAGTGAGTGGGTGAGTGGGGGGTAAGTAGGTGGGTGGGTGAGTGGGTGGGTGAGTGAGTGGTTGGGTGGTTAAGTGGTTGGGTGAGTGAGTGGGTTAGTGGGTGGGTGAGTGGGTGGGTGAGAGGGCAGGCGAGTGGGTGGGTGAGTGGTTGGGTGGGCGAGTGAGTGGTTGGGTGAGTGGGTGAGTGAGTGGGTGGATGAGTGGGTGGGTGATTGAGTGGGTGGGTGAGTGGTTGGGTGAGTGGGTGGGTGAGTGGGTGGGTGGTGTGTGGGTGGGTGGTGAGTGGTGTGGGTGGGTGGGGTGAGTGAGTGGGTGGGTGGGTGAGTGGGTGGGTGAGTGAGGGGTGAGTGGGTGGGAGAGTGGGTGAGTGAGTAGGTGGGTGAGTGAGTGGGTGAGTTGGTGGGTTAGTGGGTGGGAGGGTGAGTGGGTGGTGAGTGGGGGATGAGTGGGGGGTGAGTGGGTGAGTGAGTGAGTGGGTGGGTGAGTGGGTGGGTTTGTGGGTGGGTGAGTGGGTGAGTGGGTGGGTGAGTGGGTGGGTGAGTGGATGAGTGGGTGGATGAGTGGGTGGGTGAGTGGGTGGGAGAGTGAGTGGGTGGGTGAGTGAGTGGGTGGATGAGTGGGTGGATGGGTGAGTGAGTGGGTGGGTGAGTGGGTGGGTGGGGGTGAGTGAGAGGGTGGCTTACTGGGTGGGTGAGTGAGTGGGGGGGGGGGTGAGTGGGTGGGTGGGTGAGTGGGTGGGGTTAGTGGATGGGTGAGTGAGTGGATAGGTGAGTGGGTGGGTGAGTGGGTGGGTGGGCGAGTGAGTGGGTGGGTGAGTGGGTGGGTGGGTGAGTGGGTGAGTGAGTGGGTGGGTGAGTGGGTGGGTGAGTGGGTGGGTGGGAGAGTGGGTGAGTGAGTAGGTGGGTGAGTGAGTGGGTGGGTGGGTGAGTGGGTGGGCGAGTGGGTGAGTGAGTAGGTGGGTAAGTGAGTGGGTGAGTGAGTGGGTGGTGAGTGGGGGGGTGAGTGGGGGGTGAGTGAGTGAGTGGGTGGGTGAGTGGGTGGGTGGGGGTGAGTGAGTGGGTGGCTTACTGGGTGGGTGAGTGAGTGGGGGGGGGTGAGTGGGTGGGTGAGTGGGTGGGTTAGTGGATGGGTGAATGGGTGGGTGGGTAAGTGAGTGAGTGGGTGAGTGGGGGGTAAGTAGGTGGGTGGGTGAGTGGGTGGGTGAGTGAGTGGTTGGGTGGTTAAGTGGTTGGGTGAGTGAGTGGGTTAGTGGGTGGGTGAGTGGGTGGGGTGAGAGGGCAGGCGAGTGGGTGGGTGAGTGGGTGGGTGGGCGAGTGAGTGGTTGGGTGAGTGGGGTGAGTGAGTGGGTGGATGAGTGGGTGGGTGATTGAGTGGGTGGGTGAGTGGTTGGGTGAGTGGGTGGGTGAGTGGGTGGGTGGGTGGCTGAGTGAGTGGGTGGGTGGGTGAGTGAGTGGGTGGGTGGGTGAGTGGGTGGGTGAGTGGGTGGGTGAGTGGGTGGGAGAGTGGGTGAGTGAGTAGGTGGGTGAGTGAGTGGGTGAGTTGGTGGGTTAGTGGGTGGGAGGGTGGCTGAGTGAGTGGGTGGGTGGGTGAGTGAGTGGGTGGGTGGGTGAGTGGGTGGGTGAGTGGGTGGTGAGTGGGGGATGAGTGGGGGGTGAGTGGGTGAGTGAGTGAGTGGGTGGGTGAGTGGGTGGGTTTGTGGGTGGGTGAGTGGGTGAGTGAGTGAGTGGGTGGGTGAGTGGGTGGGTGAGTGGATGAGTGGGTGGATGAGTGGGTGGGTGGGTGAGTGGGTGTGTGGGTGAGTGAGTGGGTGGATGAGTGGGTGGATGGGTGAGTGAGTGGGTGGGTGAGTGGGTGGGTGGGGGTGAGTGAGAGGGTGGCTTACTGGGTGGGTGAGTGAGTGGGGGGGGGGGGTGAGTGGGTGGGTGAGTGGGTGGGTTAGTGGATGGGTGAGTGGGTGGGTGGGTAAGTGAGTGGGTGGGTGAGTGGGGGGTAAGTAGGTGGGTGGGTGAGTGGGTGGGTGAGTGAGTGGATGGGTGGTTAAGTGGTTGGGTGAGTGAGTGGGTTAGTGGGAGGGTGAGTGGGTGGGTGAGAGGGCAGGTGAGTGGGTGGGTGAGTGGGTGGGTGGGCGAGTGAGTGGTAGGGTGAGTGGGTGAGTGAGTGGGTGGATGAGTGGGTGAGTGGGTGGGTGGGTGAATGAGTGGGTGGGTGAGTGGTTGGGTGAGTGGGTGGGTGAGTGGGTGGGTGGGTGGCTGAGTGAGTGGGTGGGTGAGTGAGTGGGTGGGTGGGTGAGTGGGTGGTGAGTGGGTGGGAGAGTGGGTGAGTGAGTAGGTGGGTGAGTGAGTGGGTGAGTTGGTGGGTGAGTGGGTGGGAGGATGAGTGGGTGGTGAGTGGGGGATGAGTGGGGGGTGAGTGGGTGAGTGAGTGGGTGGGTGAGTGGGTGGGTTTGTGGGTGGGTGAGTGGGTGAGTGAGTGAGTGGGTGGGTGAGTGGGTGGGTGAGTGGGTGGATGAGTGGGTGGATGAGTGGTGAGTGGGTGGGTGAGTGGGTGGGTGAGTGGGTGGGTGAGTGGGTGGGTGAGTGGGTGGGAGAGTGGGTGAGTGAGTAGGTGGGTGAGTGAGAGGGTGAGTTGGTGAGTGAGTGGGTGAGTGGGTGGGTGAGTGGGTGGGTGAGTGGGTATGTGAGTGGGTGAGTGGGTGGGTGGGTGGGCGAGTGAGTGGGTGGGTGAGTGGGTGGGTGGGTGGGTGAGTGAGTGGGTGGATGGGTGAGTGGGTGGGTGAGTGGGTGGGAGAGTGGGTGAGTGAGTAGGTGGGTGAATGAGTGGGGTTTGTGGGTGGGTGAGTGGGTGAGTGAGTGAGTGAGTGGGTGGGTGATGGGGGGTGAGTGGTGGGTGTGGTGAGTGGGGGGTGGGTGAGTGGGTGGTGGGTGAGTGGGTGATGGTGGGTGAGTGGTGGGTGGGTGAGTGAGTGGGTGAGTGGGTGGGTGAGTGGGTGGATGAGTGGGTGGGTGAGTGGGTGTGTGGGTGAGTGAGTGGGTGGATGAGTGGGTGAGTGGGTGGGTGGGTGAGTGAGTGGGTGGGTGGGTGGGTGAGTGAGTGGGTGGGTGAGTGGTTGGGTGAGTGAGTGGGTGAGTGGGTGGGAGAGTGAGTGGGTGGGTGAGTGGGGGTGGGTGAGTGGGTGGGTGAGTGGGTGGGAGAGTGAGTAGGTGGGTGAGTGGGTGAGTTGGTGGGTGAGTGGGTGGGAGGGTGAGTGGGTGGTGAGTGGGGGATGAGTGGGGGTTGAGTGAGTGGGTGGGTGAGTGGGTGGGTGGGGTGGGGGATGGGTGAGTGGGGGGGGGGGTGGGTGGCTTACTGGGTGGGTGAGTGGGGGGGGGGGAGTGGGTGAGTGGGTGGGTTAGTGGATGGGTGAGTGGGTGGGTGGGTAAGTGAATGGGTGAGTGGGGGGTGA
>NC_136326.1:8872686-9152563 GCF_964198595.1 Lampetra fluviatilis | reverse complement strand
CTGTGCCACACTGACTCGTGGACCCCACCCGTGTCCCCCCCCGTGTCTCCCCCCCCCCGTGTCCCCCCCCCCCGTGTCCCCCCCCCCCGTGTCCCCCCCCCCGTGCCCCCCCCCCCCCGTGTCCTCCCCCCCCCCGTGCCCCCCCGCCCCCCGTGTCCTCCCCCCCCCGTGTCCCCCCCCCCGTGTCCCCCCCCCCCCCGTGTCCCCCCCCCCCGTGTGTCCCCCCCCCGTGTCCCCCCCCGTGTCCCCCCCCCCCGTGTCCCCCCCCCCCGTGTCCCCCCCCCCCGTGTCCCCCCCCCCCCGTGTCCCCCCCCCCCCGTGTCCTCCCCCCCCCGTGTCCCCATCGTGTCCCCTCCCTGCTCCCCCCTGTGTCCCCTCCTGCTCCCCCCGTCCCCCCCCCCGTGTCCCCCCCCCCCGTGTCCCCCCCCCCCCGTGCCCCCCCCCCCCCGTGTCCCCCCCCCCCGTGTCCCCCCCCGTGTCCCCCCCCCCCCGTGTCCCCCCCCCCCCCGTGTCCCCCCCCCCCGTGTCCCCCCCCCCGTGTCCCCCCCCCCCCGTGTCCCCATCGTGTCCCCTCCCTGCTCCCCCCTGTGTCCCCTCCCTGCTCCCCCCGTCCCCCCCCCCCCGTGCCCCCCCCCCGTGCCCCCCCCCCCCCGCCCAGAGGGAGCTGGAGCGCCGTGAGGACGAGCTGGTGGAGCAGGCCGAGCGCCTGCTGGCCCTGGAGCAGTCGCGCGAGGCGGAGCGCGACGACGCCGAGCGACGCGCCGCCGCCTCGCGCAGAGAGCTGCAGGAGACCAAGGAGCAGCTCACCGCAGAGAACATGCTGCTGGGTGAGGGGGGGTGAGGGGTGAGGGGGTGGTGAGGGGTGAGGAGTGGTGAGGGGTGAGGACAGAGAGCTGCAGGAGACCAGGGAGCAACTCACCGCAGAGAACATGCTGCTGGGTGAGGGGGGTGAGGGGTGAGGGGTGAGGACATGCTGCTGGGTGAGGGGTGGTGAGGGGTGAGGGGTGAGGGGTGAGGACATGCTGCTGGGTGAGCGGTCAGGGGGTGAGGGGGTGAGGACATGCTGCTGGGTGAGGGGTGAGGGGTGAGGACATGCTGCTGGGTGAGAGGTGAGGGGTGAGGGGGTGAGGACATGCTATTGGGTGAGGGGTGAGTACATGCTGCTGGGTGAGGGGTGAGGGGGTGAGGACATGCTGCTGGTGAGGGGTCAGGGGTGAGGGGGTGAGGGGTGAGGGGGTGAGGGGTGAGGGGGTGAGGGGTGAGGGGGTGAGGACATGCTGTGTGAGTGAGTAGCAGACAAGCTGGTCTCTCTGTGTCTCTGTGTGTGTGAGTAGCAGACAAGCTGGTCTCTCTGTGTCTCTGTGTGTGTGAGTAGCAGACAAGCTGGTCTCTCTGTGTCTGTGTGTGTGTGAGTAGCAGACAAGCTGGTCTCTCTGTGTCTCTGTGTGTGTGAGTAGCAGACAAGCTGGTCTCTCTGTGTCTCTGTGTGTGTGTGTGAGTAGCAGACAAGCTGGTCTCTCTGTGTCTCTGTGTGTGTGAGTAGCAGACAAGCTGGTCTCTCTGTGTCTCTGTGTGTGTGAGTAGCAGACAAGCTGGTCTCTCTGTGTCTCTGTGTGTGTGAGTAGCAGGCAAGCTGGTCTCTCTGTGTCTCTGTGTGAGTGAGTGGCAGACAAGCTGGTCTCTCTGTGTCTCTGTGTGTGTGAGAGTAGCAGGCAAGCTGGTCTCTCTGTGTCTCTGTGTGTGAGAGTAGCAGACAAGCTGGTCTCTCTGTGTCTCTGTGTGTGTGAGTAGCAGACAAGCTGGTCTCTCTGTGTCTCTGTGTGAGTGAGTAGCAGACAAGCTGGTCTCTCTGTGTCTCTGTGTGTGTGAGTAGCAGGCAAGCTGGTCTCTCTGTGTCTCTGTGTGAGTGAGTGGCAGACAAGCTGGTCTCTCTGTGTCTCTGTGTGAGAGTAGCAGACAAGCTGGTCTCTCTGTGTCTCTGTGTGAGAGAGTAGCAGACAAGCTGGTCTCTCTGTGTCTCTGTGTGTGAGTGAGTAGCAGACAAGCTGGTCTCTCTGTGTCTCTGTGTGTGTGTGAGTAGCAGACAAGCTGGTCTCTCTGTGTCTCTGTGTGTGAGAGTAGCAGACAAGCTGGTCTCTCTGTGTCTCTGTGTGTGAGAGTAGCAGACAAGCTGGTCTCTCTGTGTCTCCTGTGTGTGTGAGTAGCAGACAAGCTGGTCTCTCTGTGTCTCTGTGTGTGTGTGAGTAGCAGACAAGCTGGTCTCTCTGTGTCTGTGTGTGTGTGTGAGTAGCAGACAAGCTGGTCTCTCTGTGTCTGTGTGTGTGTGTGAGTAGCAGACAAGCTGGTCTCTCTGTGTCTCTGTGTGAGAGAGTAGCAGACAAGCTGGTCTCTCTGTGTCTCTGTGTGTGTGAGTAGCAGACAAGCTGGTCTCTCTGTGTCTCTGTGTGTGTGAGTAGCAGACAAGCTGGTCTCTCTGTGTCTCTGTGTGTGTGAGTAGCAGACAAGCTGGTCTCTCTGTGTCTCTGTGTGTGAGAGTAGCAGACAAGCTGGTCTCTCTGTGTCTCTGTGTGAGTGAGTAGCAGACAAGCTGGTCTCTCTGTGTCTCTGTGTGAGTGAGTAGCAGGCAAGCTGGTCTCTCTGTGTCTGTGTGTGTGAGTGAGTAGCAGACAAGCTGGTCTCTCTGTGTCTCTGTGTGTGTGAGTAGCAGGCAAGCTGGTCTCTCTGTGTCTCTGTGTGAGAGAGTAGCAGGCAAGCTGGTCTCTCTGTGTCTCTGTGTGTGAGAGTAGCAGACAAGCTGGTCTCTCTGTGTCTCCTGTGTGTGAGAGTAGCAGACAAGCTGGTCTCTCTGTGTCTGTGTGTGTGTGAGTAGCAGACAAGCTGGACTCTCTGTGTCTCTGTGTGAGAGAGTAGCAGGCAAGCTGGTCTCTCTGTGTCTTTGTGTGTGAGAGTAGCAGACAAGCTGGTCTCTCTGTGTCTCTGTGTGTGAGAGTAGCAGACAAGCTGGTCTCTCTGTGTCTCTGTGTGAGAGAGTAGCAGACAAGCTGGTCTCTCTGTGTCTCTGTGTGAGTGAGTAGCAGACAAGCTGGTCTCTCTGTGTCTCTGTGTGTGAGAGTAGCAGACAAGCTGGTCTCTCTGTGTCTCTGTGTGAGTGAGTAGCAGACAAGCTGGTCTCTCTGTGTCTCTGTGTGAGTGAGTAGCAGACAAGCTGGTCTCTCTGTGTCTGTGTGTGTGTGAGTAGCAGACAAGCTGGTCTCTCTGTGTCTCTGTGTGAGTGAGTAGCAGACAAGCTGGTCTCTCTGTGTCTCTGTGTGTGAGAGTAGCAGGCAAGCTGGTCTCTCTGTGTCTCTGTGTGTGAGAGTAGCAGACAAGCTGGTCTCTCTGTGTCTCTGTGTGAGTGAGTAGCAGACAAGCTGGTATCTCTGTGTCTCTGTGAGAGTGAGTAGCAGGCAAGCTGGTCTCTCTGTGTCTCTGTGTGTGTGAGTAGCAGACAAGCTGGTCTCTCTGTGTCTCTGTGTGAGTGAGTAGCAGGCAAGCTGGTCTCTCTGTGTCTCTGTGTGTGTGAGTAGCAGACAAGCTGGTATCTCTGTGTCTCTGTGTGAGTGAGTAGCAGGCAAGCTGGTCTCTCTGTGTCTCTGTGTGTGTGAGTAGCAGACAAGCTGGTCTCTCTGTGTCTCTGTGTGAGTGAGTAGCAGGCAAGCTGGTCTCTCTGTGTCTCTGTGTGAGAGAGAGTAGCAGACAAGCTGGTCTCTCTGTGTCTCTGTGTGTGTGTGAGTAGCAGACAAGCTGGTCTCTCTGTGTCTCTGTGAGAGAGAGTAGCAGGCAAGCTGGTCTCTCTGTGTCTCTGTGTGAGTGAGTAGCAGACAAGCTGGTCTCTCTGTGTCTCTGTGTGTGTGAGTAGCAGACAAGCTGGTCTCTCTGTGTCTCTGTGTGTGTGAGTAGCAGACAAGCTGGTCTCTCTGTGTCTCTGTGTGTGTGAGTAGCAGACAAGCTGGTCTCTCTGTGTCTCTGTGTGTGTGAGTAGCAGACAAGCTGGTCTCTCTGTGTCTCTGTGTGTGTGAGTAGCAGACAAGCTGGTCTCTCTGTGTCTCTGTGTGTGTGAGTAGCAGACAAGCTGGTCTCTCTGTGTCTGTGTGTGTGTGAGTAGCAGACAAGCTGGTCTCTCTGTGTCTCTGTGTGTGTGAGTAGCAGACAAGCTGGTCTCTCTGTGTCTCTGTGTGTGTGAGTAGCAGACAAGCTGGTCTCTCTGTGTCTCTGTGTGTGTGAGTAGCAGACAAGCTGGTCTCTCTGTGTCTCTGTGTGTGTGAGTAGCAGACAAGCTGGTCTCTCTGTGTCTCTGTGTGTGTGTGAGTAGCAGGCAAGCTGGTCTCTCTGTGTCTCTGTGTGTGTGTGAGTAGCAGACAAGCTGGTCTCTCTGTGTCTCTGTGTGTGTGAGTAGCAGACAAGCTGGTCTCTCTGTGTCTGTGTGTGTGTGAGTAGCAGACAAGCTGGTCTCTCTGTGTCTCTGTGTGTGAGAGTAGCAGACAAGCTGGTCTCTCTGTGTCTCTGTGTGAGAGAGTAGCAGGCAAGCTGGTCTCTCTGTGTCTCTGTGTGTGAGAGTAGCAGGCAAGCTGGTCTCTCTGTGTCTCTGTGTGTGTGAGTAGCAGGCAAGCTGGTCTCTCTGTGTCTCTGTGTGTGAGTGTAGCAGACAAGCTGGTCTCTCTGTGTCTCTGTGTGAGTGAGTAGCAGGCAAGCTGGTCACTCTGTGTCTCTGTGTGTGTGTGAGTAGCAGGCAAGCTGGTCTCTCTGTGTCTCTGTGTGTGAGTGAGTATCAGGCAAGCTGGTCTCTCTGTGTCTCTGTGTGTGAGTGAGTAGCAGACAAGCTGGTCTCTCTGTGTCTCTGTGTGAGTGAGTAGCAGACAAGCTGGTCTCTCTGTGTCTCTGTGTGTGAGTGAGTAGCAGACAAGCTGGTCTCTCTGTGTCTCTGTGTGAGTGAGTAGCAGACAAGCTGGTCTCTCTGTGTCTCTGTGTGTGTGAGTAGCAGGCAAGCTGGTCTCTCTGTGTCTCTGTGTGAGTGAGTAGCAGACAAGCTGGTCTCTCTGTGTCTCTGTGTGTGTGAGTAGCAGACAAGCTGGTCTCTCTGTGTCTCTGTGTGTGTGAGTAGCAGACAAGCTGGTCTCTCTGTGTCTCTGTGTGAGAGAGTAGCAGACAAGCTGGTCTCTCTGTGTCTCTGTGTGAGAGAGTAGCAGGCAAGCTGGTCTCTCTGTGTCTCTGTGTGAGAGAGTAGCAGGCAAGCTGGTCTCTCTGTGTCTCTGTGTGTGAGAGTAGCAGACAAGCTGGTCTCTCTGTGTCTCTGTGTGTGTGAGAGTAGCAGACAAGCTGGTCTCTCTGTGTCTCTGTGTGAGTGAGTAGCAGACAAGCTGGTCTCTCTGTGTCTGTGTGTGAGTGAGTAGCAGACAAGCTGGTCTCTCTGTGTCTCTGTGTGTGTGAGTAGCAGACAAGCTGGTCTCTCTGTGTCTCTGTGTGTGTGAGTAGCAGACAAGCTGGTCTCTCTGTGTCTCTGTGTGTGTGAGTAGCAGACAAGCTGGTCTCTCTGTGTCTCTGTGTGTGTGAGTAGCAGACAAGCTGGTCTCTCTGTGTCTCTGTGTGTGTGTGTGAGTAGCAGACAAGCTGGTCTCTCTGTGTCTCTGTGTGTGTGTGAGTAGCAGACAAGCTGGTCTCTCTGTGTCTCTGTGTGTGTGAGTAGCAGACAAGCTGGTCTCTCTGTGTCTGTGTGTGTGTGAGTAGCAGACAAGCTGGTCTCTCTGTGTCTCTGTGTGTGTGAGTAGCAGACAAGCTGGTCTCTCTGTGTCTCTGTGTGTGTGTGAGTAGCAGACAAGCTGGTCTCTCTGTGTCTCTGTGTGTGTGAGTAGCAGACAAGCTGGTCTCTCTGTGTCTCTGTGTGTGTGAGTAGCAGACAAGCTGGTCTCTCTGTGTCTCTGTGTGTGTGAGTAGCACGCAAGCTGGTCTCTCTGTGTCTCTGTGTGTGTGAGTAGCAGACAAGCTGGTCTCTCTGTGTCTGTGTGTGTGTGAGTAGCAGACAAGCTGGTCTCTCTGTGTCTCTGTGTGTGTGAGTAGCAGACAAGCTGGTCTCTCTGTGTCTCTGTGTGAGTGAGTGGCAGACAAGCTGGTCTCTCTGTGTCTCTGTGTGTGAGAGTAGCAGGCAAGCTGGTCTCTCTGTGTCTCTGTGTGTGAGAGTAGCAGACAAGCTGGTCTCTCTGTGTCTCTGTGTGAGTGAGTGGCAGACAAGCTGGTCTCTCTGTGTCTCTGTGTGTGAGAGTAGCAGGCAAGCTGGTCTCTCTGTGTCTCTGTGTGTGAGAGTAGCAGACAAGCTGGTCTCTCTGTGTCTCTGTGTGAGTGAGTAGCAGGCAAGCTGGTCACTCTGTGTCTCTGTGTGTGTGTGAGTAGCAGGCAAGCTGGTCTCTCTGTGTCTCTGTGTGTGAGTGAGTAGCAGGCAAGCTGGTCTCTCTGTGTCTCTGTGTGTGTGAGTAGCAGACAAGCTGGTCTCTCTGTGTCTCTGTGTGTGTGTGTGAGTAGCAGGCAAGCTGGTCTCTCTGTGTCTCTGTGTGAGTGAGTAGCAGGCAAGCTGGTCTCTCTGTGTCTCTGTGTGTGTGTGTGTGAGTAGCCGGCAAGCTGGTCTCTCTGTGTCTCTGTGTGTGTGTGAGTAGCAGACAAGCTGGTCTCTCTGTGTCTCTGTGTGTGAGAGTAGCAGACAAGCTGGTCTCTCTGTGTCTCTGTGTGTGAGAGTAGCAGACAAGCTGGTCTCTCTGTGTCTCTGTGTGTGTGAGTAGCAGACAAGCTGGTCTCTCTGTGTCTGTGTGTGTGTGTGAGTAGCAGACAAGCTGGTCTCTCTGTGTCTGTGTGTGTGTGTGAGTAGCAGACAAGCTGGTCTCTCTGTGTCTGTGTGTGTGTGTGAGTAGCAGACAAGCTGGTCTCTCTGTGTCTGTGTGTGTGAGAGTAGCAGACAAGCTGGTCTCTCTGTGTCTGTGTGTGTGAGTGAGTAGCAGACAAGCTGGTCTCTCTGTGTCTGTGTGTGTGAGAGTAGCAGACAAGCTGGTCTCTCTGTGTCTGTGTGTGAGTAGCAGGCAAGCTGGTCTCTCTGTGTCTGTGTGTGAGTAGCAGGCAAGCTGGTCTCTCTGTGTCTGTGTGTGTGAGTGAGTAGCAGACAAGCTGGTCTCTCTGTGTCTGTGTGTGTGAGTGAGTAGCAGACAAGCTGGTCTCTCTGTGTCTGTGTGTGTGTGTGAGTAGCAGGCAAGCTGGTCTCTCTGTGTCTGTGTGTGTGTGTGAGTAGCAGGCAAGCTGGTCTCTCTGTGTCTGTGTGTGTGTGAGAGTAGCAGGCAAGCTGGTCTCTCTGTGTCTCTGTGTGTGTGTGTGAGTAGCAGGCAAGCTGGTCTCTCTGTGTCTGTGTGTGTGTGTGAGTAGCAGGCAAGCTGGTCTCTCTGTGTCTGTGTGTGTGTGAGAGTAGCAGGCAAGCTGGTCTCTCTGTGTCTGTGTGTGTGTGTGAGTAGCAGGCAAGCTGGTCTCTCTGTGTCTCTGTGTGAGTGAGTAGCAGACAAGCTGGTCTCTCTGTGTCTCTGTGTGAGTGAGTAGCAGACAAGCTGGTCTCTCTGTGTCTCTGTGTGTGAGTGAGTAGCAGACAAGCTGGTGTCTGTGTCTCTGTGTGTGTGAGAGTAGCAGGCAAGCTGGTCTCTCTGTGTCTCTGTGTCTGTGAGTAGCAGACAAGCTGGTGTCTGTGTCTCTGTGTGTGTGAGAGTAGCAGGCAAGCTGGTCTCTCTGTGTCTCTGTGTGTGAGAGTAGCAGACAAGCTGGTCTCTCTGTGTCTGTGTGTGTGTGAGTAGCAGGCAAGCTGGTCTCTCTGTGTCTCTGTGTGTGAGAGTAGCAGACAAGCTGGTCTCTCTGTGTCTGTGTGTGTGTGTGAGTAGCAGGCAAGCTGGTCTCTCTGTGTCTCTGTGTGAGTGAGTAGCAGACAAGCTGGTCTCTCTGTGTCTGTGTGTGTGTGTGAGTAGCAGACAAGCTGGTCTCTCTGTGTCTGTGTGTGTGTGAGTAGCAGACAAGCTGGTCTCTCTGTGTCTCTGTGTGTGTGAGTGAGTAGCAGACAAGCTGGTCTCTCTGTGTCTGTGTGTGTGAGTGAGTAGCAGACAAGCTGGTCTCTATGTGTCTCTGTGTGTGTGAGTAGCAGATAAGCTGGTCTCTATGTGTCTGTGTGTGTGTGAGTGAGTAGCAGACAAGCTGGTCTCTATGTGTCTCTGTGTGTGTGAGTAGCAGATAAGCTGGTCTCTCTGTGTCTCTGTGTGTGTGAGTGAGTAGCAGACAAGCTGGTCTCTCTGTGTCTGTGTGTGTGAGTGAGTAGCAGACAAGCTGGTCTCTATGTGTCTGTGTGTGTGAGTGAGTAGCAGACAAGCTGGTCTCTCTGTGTCTCTGTGTGAGTGAGTAGCAGACAAGCTGGTCTCTCTGTGTCTGTGTGTGTGAGTGAGTAGCAGACAAGCTGGTCTCTCTGTGTCTCTGTGTGAGTGAGTAGCAGACAAGCTGGTCTCTCTGTGTCTCTGTGTGTGTGAGAGTAGCAGGCAAGCTGGTCTCTCTGTGTCTGTGTGTGAGTAGCAGACAAGCTGGTCTCTCTGTGTCTCTGTGTGAGAGAGTAGCAGGCAAGCTGGTCTCTCTGTGTCTCTGTGTGTGAGAGTAGCAGACAAGCTGGTCTCTCTGTGTCTGTGTGTGTGTGAGAGTAGCAGACAAGCTGGTCTCTCTGTGTCTCTGTGTGTGTGAGTAGCAGGCAAGCTGGTCTCTCTGTGTCTGTGTGTGTGTGAGAGTAGCAGACAAGCTGGTATCTCTGTGTCTCTGTGTGTGTGAGTAGCAGACAAGCTGGTCTCTCTGTGTCTGTGTGTGAGTAGCAGGCAAGCTGGTCTCTCTGTGTCTGTGTGTGAGTAGCAGGCAAGCTGGTCTCTCTGTGTCTGTGTGTGTGTGAGAGTAGCAGACAAGCTGGTATCTCTGTGTCTCTGTGTGAGAGAGTAGCAGGCAAGCTGGTCTCTCTGTGTCTGTGTGTGAGTAGCAGGCAAGCTGGTCTCTCTGTGTCTGTGTGTGTGTGAGAGTAGCAGACAAGCTGGTCTCTCTGTGTCTCTGTGTGAGAGAGTAGCAGGCAAGCTGGTCTCTCTGTGTCTGTGTGTGAGTAGCAGGCAAGCTGGTCTCTCTGTGTCTGTGTGTGTGTGAGAGTAGCAGACAAGCTGGTATCTCTGTGTCTCTGTGTGTGTGAGTAGCAGACAAGCTGGTCTCTCTGTGTCTCTGTGTGAGAGAGTAGCAGACAAGCTGGTCTCTCTGTGTCTCTGTGTGAGTGAGTAGCAGGCAAGCTGGTCTCTCTGTGTCTGTGTGTGAGTAGCAGGCAAGCTGGTCTCTCTGTGTCTGTGTGTGTGTGAGAGTAGCAGACAAGCTGGTCTCTCTGTGTCTCTGTGTGAGAGAGTAGCAGACAAGCTGGTCTCTCTGTGTCTCTGTGTGTGAGAGTAGCAGGCAAGCTGGTCTCTCTGTGTCTGTGTGTGAGTAGCAGGCAAGCTGGTCTCTCTGTGTCTGTGTGTGTGTGAGAGTAGCAGACAAGCTGGTATCTCTGTGTCTCTGTGTGTGTGAGTAGCAGACAAGCTGGTCTCTCTGTGTCTCTGTGTGAGAGAGTAGCAGACAAGCTGGTCTCTCTGTGTCTCTGTGTGAGTGAGTAGCAGGCAAGCTGGTCTCTCTGTGTCTGTGTGTGTGAGTGAGTAGCAGACAAGCTGGTCTCTCTGTGTCTCTGTGTGAGTGAGTAGCAGACAAGCTGGTCTCTCTGTGTCTCTGTGTGTGTGAGAGTAGCAGGCAAGCTGGTCTCTCTGTGTCTGTGTGTGTGAGTGAGTAGCAGGCAAGCTGGTCTCTCTGTGTCTCTGTGTGTGTGTGAGTAGCAGACAAGCTGGTCTCTCTGTGTCTGTGTGTGTGAGTGAGTAGCAGGCAAGCTGGTCTCTCTGTGTCTCTGTGTGAGTGAGTAGCAGACAAGCTGGTCTCTCTGTGTCTGTGTGTGTGAGTGAGTAGCAGGCAAGCTGGTCTCTCTGTGTCTCTGTGTGAGAGAGTAGCAGACAAGCTGGTCTCTCTGTGTCTCTGTGTGAGTGAGTAGCAGACAAGCTGGTCTCTCTGTGTCTCTGTGTGTGTGAGAGTAGCAGGCAAGCTGGTCTCTCTGTGTCTCTGTGTGTGTGAGAGTAGCAGGCAAGCTGGTTTCTCTATGTCTCTGTGTGTGTGAGTAGCAGACAAGCTGGTCTCTCTGTGTCTGTGTGTGTGAGTGAGTAGCAGACAAGCTGGTCTCTCTGTGTCTCTGTGTGTGTGAGTAGCAGACAAGCTGGTCTCTCTGTGTCTCTGTGTGTGTGAGTAGCAGACAAGCTGGTCTCTCTGTGTCTGTGTGTGTGTGAGTAGCAGACAAGCTGGTCTCTCTGTGTCTCTGTGTGAGTGAGTAGCAGACAAGCTGGTCTCTCTGTGTCTCTGTGTGTGTGTGAGTAGCAGGCAAGCTGGTCTCTCTGTGTCTCTGTGTGTGTGTGAGTAGCAGACAAGCTGGTCTCTCTATGTCTCTGTGTGTGTGAGTAGCAGACAAGCTGGTCTCTCTGTGTCTCTGTGTGTGTGTGAGTAGCAGACAAGCTGGTCTCTCTGTGTCTCTGTGTGTGAGAGTAGCAGACAAGCTGGTCTCTCTGTGTCTCTGTGTGTGTGAGTAGCAGGCAAGCTGGTCTCTCTGTGTCTCTGTGTGTGAGAGTAGCAGGCAAGCTGGTCTCTCTGTGTCTGTGTGTGTGAGAGTAGCAGACAAGCTGGTCTCTCTGTGTCTCTGTGTGAGAGAGTAGCAGGCAAGCTGGTCTCTCTGTGTCTCTGTGTGTGAGTGAGTAGCAGACAAGCTGGTCTCTCTGTGTCTCTGTGTGTGTGTGAGTAGCAGACAAGCTGGTCTCTCTGTGTCTGTGTGTGTGTGTGAGTAGCAGACAAGCTGGTCTCTCTGTGTCTGTGTGTGTGTGTGAGTAGCAGACAAGCTGGTCTCTCTGTGTCTCTGTGTGTGTGAGTAGCAGACAAGCTGGTCTCTCTGTGTCTCTGTGTGTGTGAGTAGCAGGCAAGCTGGTCTCTCTGTGTCTCTGTGTGTGTGTGTGAGTAGCAGACAAGCTGGTCTCTCTGTGTCTGTGTGTGTGTGTGAGTAGCAGGCAAGCTGGTCTCTCTGTGTCTCTGTGTGTGTGTGTGAGTAGCAGACAAGCTGGTCTCTCTGTGTCTCTGTGTGAGTGAGTAGCAGACAAGCTGGTCTCTCTGTGTCTCTGTGTGAGAGTAGCAGGCAAGCTGGTCTCTCTGTGTCTCTGTGTGTGTGAGTAGCAGGCAAGCTGTTCTCTCTGTGTCTCTGTGTGAGTGAGTAGCAGGCAAGCTGGTCTCTCTGTGTCTCTGTGTGTGTGAGTAGCAGACAAGCTGGTCTCTCTGTGTCTCTCTGTGTCTCTGTGTGTGTGAGTAGCAGACAAGCTGGTCTCTCTGTGTTTCTCTGTGTCTCTGTGTGTGTGTGTGAGTAGCAGGCAAGCTGGCCTCTCTGGAGGAGTTCCGCGTGCAGAAGGAGGAGCTCCTGGAGAAGTTTACGGCGCTGGAGGCGGAGCTTCAGCGCCGCGACGAGGAGCACAAGGACGAGGTGTACTCGCTGGAGCGCCACTCCGTCATCCAGCGGGACAGGTGGCGATCACTCGCTCGCTCACCCACACACTCGCTCGCTCACCCACACACTCGCTCACTCACCCACACACTCAACAACAACCGCCATTCGCCACTAAATGACGGTGACGTCACCATGATGCTTGTGTAGTAGGTTCAAAGAGACTTGGACGACGTAGTCGGAGGCACACTTATTTATTAACCGTTCCACTCTATGCAGGCCAAGGTATACAACACTCGAAGGGGTATTGGCCCCTTCACCCGTCTAACAGGGAGATCCCACGATCTCTATCCCGGCTAGCCTACTGCCAGGTCCTCCACGACAGAGCTAGGGGAGGCTAGCTGACCCAGCTCTGGCCAAGCTGGGATCACGGCACCCTAAGTCACCAGACCGGCTCTTACAAGAACATCGGCTCTGGGCTCTCGGGGCCACGCCACTGACTTGCCCTGGTCGGTCCTTAGAAGGATGGCGATCCAGGGGAGTCCCAGGGCCTATCTAGCCGGTCTTCCTTCTTCACTGGTTTAAGCTAAACACTGAACCCCGAGCCCACCGGCTCACCGCCTTATAGAGCAACTCCCTCCCGAGGGGTGGGGCCGTGGGGGATCACAGCGCCGTTTCAGCCCCCCCGGCTAAACGGTGCGGACGTGGATGTAAGCATCCTTCCGCGTGCGGGCATAACCACCCCTGGTGTGTTTGTTCGCCCTCCCGTAACACCTCTACATCACCCCCCCCCTGTACAGTCTGCAGCTGTCCCGGCTGCAACAAAATTCACAATAAAGATGCATCCATACCCAAACCCGTGTGTGCCTCGCGTAAACAACAACAACAATAACAACAACAACAACCGAGAGAGAGAAAAATAACCCGATGCACCCCCCCAATAAATACCCCATCCCATAAAAAAACAACATATGTACAATTTCAAAGTCCCCCACCCCCGCGACCCCAGCCAGGGCAGCACGAGCGGCCGACCTCACAAAAGTCTGTGCGTTTTGGCGCGCGTTCTTGCAGCGGGACCGTCACAAGGGGCAGCCCCGGCCGGCCCAGCGGTGGGTGTCAATAGTTCGGGTGCGAGAGTGTCTGGCTTCGCCGACGAGCGACCCCCGACCCCCCCGGGAGGGGTTGGCGGTCGCGAGCACGTCAATCCTGGTGCACCTGGAAGCGGAAAAGTCAGGCGAATGCAGCGAAGTCGGACTCCGGGAGTCGGTGGACCCCCCACATGTTCGGCCATGTGTGTGTGGAGTAGGAACATGGGGCGCAACGAACGGTTTCAACCGCGAGGGGTGCACGAACCACCGACGCTTCCCCCACTGGATACGTACACATTGTGGCCGCAAGACCTGCACCACTTCCATGGGCCCCCGCCACGGCCGCAACAGCTTGGACGAGGTCGCCAGCGGAACTTGGGGACAGTGCAATCACGCCTTGTCACCCGGTTTCCACTGGAGCACATGTACCCGGCCCAGCTTGAGCCTTTCATTCGCCCTCTGGCGGAGGTCTGAATTTTGGATGGCCGCCTCCCGCGCCTCTGTCAATTTAGCGATGTTGAATTTGACATGGTCGGCCAATTTGGATTTAGCATGCGGCGCGGAGATCCGCAACTGAGTCGCGACAGGCGGGTTAGCCTCGCGACCGTACATTAGGAAGAAGGGCGAAAATCCGGTCGCCGCATGAGGAGCCATTCTGTAGGCCGCCAAAACCCCCGGAATATGAAGGCCCCAGTCGGTCTGGGATTCAAACACCTGTTGGGACAGCATGGACGTGATAGTCCGATGCAGACGCTCCACCATCCCATCAGTTTGCGGATGATATGGGGAGGTACGGATTTTTTTTGTACCCAGGAGCTCGCACACTTCGTGGAGAAGTTTACCCGAGAAATGTTTTCCCTGGTCGGTCAGCAGCCGCTCCGGAGTACCTTTGTCGAGGACGTAGCCCTGGAAAAAGGCCTCCGCGATGGCTGCTGCCGACTGGTTGGCGAGGGGCCAGGCCATAGGCCATCGCGTAAAATATTCCACCCCGGTCAATAGGTATTTATTTCCCCTAGGTGTAGCGAGGAATGGGCCCAAAATATCAAGCGCGACGAGTTCGTTAACCCGGGAAACCTTGATAGACTGCAATGGTGGTTTGGACCCCCTTGCTGGTGGCTTCCGTTGCGCGCACTGAGTACAAGACTCTACAAGGTCATCCATGTCCCTTGCCATGCCCGGCCAAGAAAAATCCAGCTGGAGCATGGGAAGGGTTTTGTGAGTCCTCAGGTGCAGGAGTCACTCGTGAGCAGCCCACACCACTCTACCCCTCAGTGTGGAAGGCACCACCCAGGCACTCACTCACCCAGCCACTCTTTTGCTGACCCAGCCAATCACCCAGCCACCCACTCACCCAGCCACTCACTCACTCGCTCACCCAGCCACTCACTCACCCAGCCACTCACCCAGACACCCACTCACCCAGCCACTCACTCGCTCGCTCACCCAGCCACTCACTCACCCAGCCACTCACCCAGACACCCACTCACCCAGCCACTCACTCACTCGCTCACCCAGCCACTCATCCAGGCACTCACATACCCAGCCACTCACTCACCCAGCCACTCACCCAGACACCCACTCACCCAGCTACTCACTCGCTCACCCAGCCACTCATCCAGGCACTCACATACCCAGCCACTCACCCAGCCACTCACTTGCTGACCCAGGCAATCACCCAGCCACTCGCTCACTCAGCCACTCACCCAGACACTCACCCAGTCACTCCCCCCCTCCGCCCCGCAGGCTCAAGAAGGAGATGGTGTCGCGCGTCAACTGCGTGGCCTCTGAGTTCCGCCGCGCATCCACGCGCCAGATGGCGGAGACGACACGCCGGGCGCTGCGCGACACCGTCAGCTGCGCGGCGCAGCTACGGCAAGCCGCCAGCAGCGCCGTGCGTGAGGAGGTGGCGGGCCGGGAGGCTCGCGAGCGAGGGGACAGCCTCGCCCGGCGCCTGCAGCTCTCGCTCGACGAGCAGGAGGAGCTGGCACGAGTCAGCGCCGGCAAACGCAAGGTGGGAGGTGGGGGGAGGGGAAAGAGTTGGGGGGGGGGGGGGAGACGTCTCCTGGCCCAACCCCATCTGGCGGAGCCAGGAGATTGAATCTTAACCCTCAGGGCTCCTCCAGAAACAACAAAAAGCCACTACAGATGGCCACGTGGAATGTTCGAACGCTCACTGCGGAGGAGAAGCTGCCACTCCTCTGTCGGGAGCTGGACCGGTACCGCCTGGATTTCTGTGGCATTCAGGAGGTCCGGTGGACCGGCTCTGGCTCCTGCCACCTGCCACCATGAGGCATGGACAGTCCTCCACTCGGGGCAGGAGACTGCCAAACAACAGGGTGTGGCTCTTCTTCTGAACAAAAGAATAAAGGGACGTGGCGGTGAGGTGTGGGAAACTGTAAGCCCCAGGCTACTTTGGGCTCGCCTTCCCATCAACCGGAGGTGAGGAGTGGTGGTCGTGGTTACTTATGCCCCCACCGAAGACGAACATCCGTGGAGGGATCCAGGCAAGGCCAATGAGTCAGATGCCTTCTATGACCTCCTGTCACAGGTGCTGGCTAAAGTGGCCTCTCGGGATAGAGTCATCTTGTTGGGCGACTTCAATGCCCGAGTTGGTCATGATGCTGGCACCTGGTCTGGAGTGATTGGAAGGCATGGGCCAGATCAGCTCAATAACAATGGTAGGAGGCTGCTAGATTTTTGTGCAGCCCATGGGCTTCTAATTACCAACACGCTGTTCCGGCATCGGCGCATCCACACAACATCATGGATGCATGCCGGGTCCAAGCAAGAACATTTGCTGGACTACATAGTGATGGACCAGCGGATGCGAGCCCATGCCCTTGACACCAGGACCTCCCGTGGAGCTGATCTGCCCTCTGACCATCGATTTGTCATCTATTCTAGATCTGTAAGATGCGCCTGCCATTCTTCCACTTCGGTGGTGGATGTACACCCAGGACCCCATTCCAACCTAAGGTGGCCTGGTCTCAGCTAGCTGATGGAAATTGCAAGTGAGAATTTCATCATCGCTTGTGGCTGGGGTTGGCATCGTCCCCCACTCCTCCTGATGTCGAGGGTAAATGGGCGAGGTTTAGGGCTGTGACTCATGCAGCTGCAATGGTTGCTTTGGGTACACGGTCCAGACCTCCCCAGAAACCCTGGCTGACAGAGGTGTTCAGGATGGTTGAGAAAAAGCGACAGGCCCACTCTAATCGTCTACAGCATCCCACGTCAGAGAATGAGGGGGCTTACCGCAGCCTTCGCTCGGAGGTTCGGAGAGCCGTGAGGCGCTGCAAGGATGGTTGGTGGTTGCTGAGGAGATGGAGTCTGCCTCAGTGGCCTGCGACCACAAATCCCTATTTAACTCCATTAAAAAAGTAACCTGCAGCACCACACCTATTACCATCATTAGGGGAAAAAACGGTGATCCAATCTCCGACCCCCAGAAACAGGTTTGTAGATTTGCTGAGCATTTCTGTGAGGTCCTGGGGGAGGGGAAATCCTTCAGCCAGGAAAACATCGTGTCACAAAGTGGGGATGACCCTGCTGAGGCTGCGGTGCCTCAAATATTGGAAGAAGAAGTCACCCCCTGTGAGTGGCTGGCTGAGGTGCCATCTGTTGAGGAAATACTGAAGGCGATCCAGAGTCTGAGACCAGGAAAGGCACAGGGCAGAGATGATCTCCCAAGCGAAATGCTGAGGGAGGGTGGCGTTTGTGCACAGACTGCCCTACATGACATCATAACAACAGTCTGGACCACTGAACGGGTTCCGCAGGACTGGAAGGATGCCCTGGTGGTCCCCCTCTTTAAGAAGGGGGACCGCACAGACTGTAACAACGACAGGGCCATCTCACTCCTCAGTGTGCCGGGAAAGGTCCTGGCAAGGATTATTCAACATCGCCTTGCTAGGCACGATGAGGAGAGGCTTGCGGAGCTCCAATGCGGTTTCAGGAAAGGGCAGTCCTGCACAGATGCAATATTTTCTGACCGTCTGCTACAGCAGAGGTGTAGGAAATTCCGACAAGACCTACATCTCTGCTTTATTGACATGGTCAAGGCCTATGAAACCATCAGTAGGCCTGGGCTCTGGGTTGTTCTTTGTGCTTTCGGAGTCCCTGACCCTCTGCTCACGATCATTAAGGACCTTCATGATGGTGAGCGGGCCCGGGTAAAACTACGTGGCCGGGAGTCAGAGCCTTTCCCTGTACACCTTGGGGTGCGACTTGGGATGTCCTCTGGCTCCCACATTATTTAACATCTATTTTGACTACTTAGTTCGTGAAGCCTTCAATAGCTGTACTGGGGGAATTTCCATTTGGTGCAGATATAATGGGAGGCTGATCGATGCCCGGGTGCAGTCGAGGGATGGCTTCCTATTGACTAACCATGGAATGTATGCTGATGATCTGGTGATTGTTGCTGACTCAGAGGAGGAGATGGAGGCGCTGCTGCTGAACCTGGAGTGTGCCACGAAGAGGTGGGGTCTTACCATCAGTCCCACCAAAACTAAGCACCTGCCTGGGTATTTTGTACCATCGGACACTCCACCCCCTCAGCTCGCCATTGGTAAAGGAGCAGTTGTGGAGAGAGTGGAGAGTTTCCCATACCTGGGCAGCATGCTTATGACCAGTTCCGGTTTGGCAGCAGAGGTCTCACTCCGAATCAGTCGGGTGGCATTATCTTTTCATCGGCTGTGCAATGCTGTCTGGAAGCTATTTGGTCTGTCACTCCGCACAAAGCTTCAGGTCTTCTCTGCTACAGTCATGCCCTCCCTTCTCTACGCTTGTGAAACGTGGACCCCTCTAATGGAACATCTGCACCTTTTAAAAACATTCAGGTTGCCATGCCTACAATCCATCCTGGGCTTGACCAGACTGGATTGTGTGAGGAGCTCACAAATCCTTGAAAGATCTGGACACAGTCCCATCAGTGAGCTCATCCAGCAGGCAAGGCTGCGTTGGCTGGGTCATGTAGCCCACATGCCCAGCCACTGCATGCCTAAACAGCTTTTGTTCTGCTGCATTAAGGGAGCTAAACGGGCACGGCATGGGCTGGAGAAGAGATGGAGCTGATGCGGTACATTAGGATGTGGAGCTGAGTGGACTTGCCGAAGACTGGTACCAGCAGTGTCAAGATCGGCCTCGTTGGAGGAGGTTCGTGAAGGACGCTGTTGGGCAGTTGGAGGCAGTCGCCCTCTAACAATGGAGGGGCAGAGGAACAACGCTCACAACAATGAGCGGAGTGCCCGGCGGCTAAGATGCAGCAAGTTGGCCCAGTCGGGGGTACAGCCGGTGCATCTACCAGTCATCTCAGTAAGCCAAGCCATTGCACCTGGGTTTGTCCCGTGACCTCCTGCCAGCGAGCCTTCGACACTTTACGTGGCCTCAGAGTGTACCTGGCCTGGCACAGGCCCCGTGGTCACATCACCGTCACTTCGTGGTCAATGACGGTTAGCGCTGCACTACGGACCCGGCAACCCGAGTTCGGTTCCCGCTCGCGGCCAACACCAGGGACGATTTTCTGAACCAGTCCTGGGCCTCGCCTAGGTCGACACAGCCTTAAATGAGTTCCTTTTATCTAGTGGGGAGACAAAGGTAGCCGGGCGTGTGATGCTGGCCACCCACCCCCTCGTGTGCCATGCCGGATGTGATAGGTGCTCGCTAACAACACTTGCCCGAACAGTCTGTTTAGGCTACAAGGGGGATCTGTCCGTGTGTGTGTGAAGGTGATTGAGATGCTGACGCAGCGCTGCCACCAGCTGCAGGAGCAGCTGCAGCTGCAAGAGCAGCAGCTGCAAGAGCAGCAAGAGCTGCAGGCGGCACTTGCTGTCGCCAAGCAACAGGAGCTCGCAAACAGGTTCCCTCCGCCACTACCACTCACACCACCACCACACACCACCCAAACCACCACCACCACCACTCACGCCACCACCACTCACACCACCACCGCCACTCACCACCACCACTCACACTACCACTACCACCACTCATGCCACCACCACTCACACCACCACCACTCACATCACCCATACCACCACTCATGCCACCACCACTCACACCACCACCACTCACACCACCCAAACCACCACTCATACCACCGCCACTCACCACCACCACTCACACCACCACCACCACTCACACCACCCAAACCACCACTCACACCACCGCCACTCACCACCACCACTCACACCACCCAAACCACCACTCACACCACCGCCACTCACCACCACCACTCACACCACCACTACCACCACTCATGCCACCACCACTCACACCACCACCACTCACACCACCCAAACCACCACTCATACCACCGCCACTCACCACCACCACTCACACCACCACCACTATCACCACTCACGCCACCACCACTCACACCACCACCACTCACACCACCACCGCTCACACCACCACCACCACCACTACCACCACTCACACCACCACCACCACCACCACTCACACCACCACCACCACTACCACCAGCGCTCACACCACCCAGGAGCGGTTCAGACAATCGTCACCGGTGTTGGCCGTGAGCGGGGATTGAACCCGGGTTGGCAGCGCAGCACTCGCAACGCCAATGATGGCCGCACGTACACTCACTCAGCGACTTGCCCCACTACCACCGTCGCTGCCCCCCCCCCCCATGCCACCCCCCACGCCAGGCAGCAGCTGGGAGTTGCGAGCGAGGAGCTGCAGGGCTGGGAGTTGCGGGCGGGCGCCCTGCAGGAGGAGGCGGCGAGCGAGCGGGCCGCACGGCACCAGCTGGAGGAGACGCTGCAGCACGCAGCCCACGCCATCCGGCATGCGCTCGCGGTGACGCACACACACAGTGACACACACACACAGTGACACACTGACACACGCAGTGACACACTGACACACGCAGTGACACACACACACAGTGACACACTGACACACGCAGTGACACACTGACACACGCAGTGGCACACGCATTGACACTGACACACGCAGTGACACAGTGACACACGCACTGGCGCTCGCGGTGACGTACACACACACACACACACAGTGGCACACGCAGTGACACACGCAGTGACACGCGGTGACACACGCAGTGACACACGCGGTGACACACGCAGTGACACACGCGGTGACACACTGACACATGCAGGGGCACACGCAGTGACACACTGACACACGCAGGGGCACACGCAGTGACACACTGACACACGCAGTGACACACGCAGTGACACTGACACACGCAGTGACACACGCAGTGACACACTGACACACGCAGTGACACACACAGTGACAGTGACGCACTGACACACACAGTGACACACGCAGTGACACACGCAGTGACACACTGACACACGCAGTGGCACACGCAGTGACACACTGACACACGCAGTGACACACGCAGTGACACACGCAGTGACACACTGACACAAGCAGTGGCACACGCAGTGACACACGCAGTGACACACTGACACACGCAGTGACACACGCAGTGACAGTGACACACTGACACACGCAGTGACACACACAGTGACACAGTGACACAGTGACACACGCAGTGACACACGCAGTGACACACTGACACATGCAGTGACACACACAGTGACACAGTGACACACTGACACACGCAGTGACACACGCAGTGACACACTGGCACACGCAGTGACACACTGACACACGCAGTGACACACTGATACACGCAGTGACACACGCAGTGACACACTGACACACACAGTGACACAGTGACACACGCAGTGACACACTGGCACACGCAGTGACACACGCAGTGACACACTGACACACGCAGTGACCCACGCAGTGACACACTGACACACGCAGTGACACAGTGACACACGCAGTGACACACTGACACACACAGTGACACAGTGACATACTGACACACGCAGTGACACACGCAGTGACACACAGTGGCACACGCAGTGACACACGCAGTGACACAGTGACACACTGACACACGCAGTGACACACGCAGTGACACACTGTTACACGCAGTGACACACGCAGTGACACACTGACACACACAGTGACACAGTGACACACGCAGTGACACACTGGCACACGCAGTGACACACGCAGTGACACACTGACACACGCAGTGACACACGCAGTGACACACTGACACACGCAGTGACACAGTGACACACGCAGTGACACACTGACACACACAGTGACAGTGACACACTGACACACGCAGTGACACACGCAGTGACACACAGTGGCACACGCAGTGACACACGCAGTGACACACTGACACACGCAATGACACACACAGTGACACACGCAGTGACACACTGATACACACGCAGTGACACACGCAGTGACACACTGACACACACAGTGACACACGCAGTGACACAGACACACGCAGTGACACACGCAGTGACACACGCAGTGACACACTGACACACGCAGTGACACACGCAGTGACACACTGACACACGCAGTGACACACGCAGTGACACACTGACACACGCAGTAGCACACGCAGTGACACACTGACACACGCAGTGACACACGCAGTGACACACTGACACACGCACAGTGACACACGCACACTGACAGTGAAACGTAAATACACGCACACTGACGTGCACAGTGACACGCGCACACTAACGCATGCAGTGACACGCGCGCTCTCACAGTGATGCACGGTACTGGTCGTGGTGGCGGTGTTTGTGTTGGCAGGAGGTGCGGGAGCCTGGGGGCGAGAAGTCAGAATGGCTCCAGGTGGGCAAAGCCATCACCATCACCGCCATCATCGCCATCACCATCATCGCCATCACCATCACCGCCATCACCATCACCGCCATCATCACCATCACCGCCATCATCACCATCACCGCCATCATCACCGCCATCATCGCCATCACCATCACCGCCATCACCGCCATCACCATCACCGCCATCGCCATCACCGCCATCACCTTCACCGCCATCACCATCACCGCCATCACCGTCACCACCATCATCGCCATCGCCATCACCGCCATCACCATCACCGCCATAATCGCCATCGCCATCGCCATCACCGCCATCACCATCACCGCCATCACCATCACCGCCATCACCATCATCACCATAATCGCCATCACCGCCATCACCTTCACCGCCATCACCATCACCGCCATCACCATCGCCATCACCGCCATCACCATCACCACCATCATCGCCATCACCATCGCCGTCATCACCATCACCATCACCACCATCATCGCCATCACCATCACCGCCATCACCGCCATCATCGCCATCACCATCATCGCCATCACCATCACCGCCATCACCATCATCGCCATCACTATCACCATCATCACCGCCATCATCACCATCATCATCGCCATCACCATCACCGCCATCACCATCACCGCCATCACCATCACCGCCATCATCGCCATCATCCACATCACCGCTATCACCGCCATCACCATCATCGCTATCATCGCCATCACCGCCATCACCATCACCGCCATCACCATAACCATCACCGCCATCACCGCCATCATCACCGCCATCACTCCACTGCCCAGAAAAGCCTCGTCGAGTCTCAACTCTTTTCCAGGAGGGTCCTGCCAGGTTGTGGGCGCTCGTGGCTTGGAGATGTTAACTACCTCGCCTGGTATACAGGAGGTCGTGGGCGCGATACCGACCCCGATGCCTGCTGTATCCCCCTCTCTCCCCTTCTCCCCGTAGTCACGTGGATTTTTCTTTGAGTCCTCCGCTATAAATGTCCACGCCACGACGATGATTATGATGACAAGCCGCCACTTGGTTGAGCTGTCTTTGTGATCGCCAGGTCGCTTCTGAAAAATAACCACACAGCTCAGTCGGGCCTTACCTCCCCGGTCACCACATGGCACGGCACTTTCAGATGCACTGCGTTTGCGGCCGATATTAGGAAGCCACTGTGGAGCTATGTACCTTGAAATCATCATCTAGATTGACAAAATCAATTCATGAGAACTGCTTTTTGTGTTTCGTTTGTCCTTCCCCCCTGTACCCTCCGATTAGCCACGGTTGGCTACGTACGTACGAGTATAGGTCTCTACGTGTCTGTGGGTCTCTATGGCTCTACGTGTCTCTGGGTCTCTTCCTTCCGCTATGAGGAAACCACTGTGGAGCTATGCACCTTCAAATTATCCAGAATGAAAACGAATTTCCTTTGAACTTTTTGCGCGTTTAGTTTGTTGCCCTTCCCCCCTGCAAACTCCGATTAGCGCGGTTGGCTAATAGTTTTAGTTTGTCCGTAGCCGGGCGTGAAGTCGTGAACTTCGTCTCTGCGAGCAGCAGGAGCAGCAGCAGGAGCAGCAGGAACAGCAGGAGCAGCAGGAACAGCAGGAGGCCGCTCCCCTGCGAGGCCACCTCCTCGGCCAGCTGCTCTCTCTGCTGGACTCGGCGGCCCGGCGGGGCCTGGGGCCCACGCCCGGGGAGCTGGGGCCCTCGCCGCGACCCCCCTCGCCACCCCCACCGCCGTCGGGGCCCGCGGGGGGGGCCCCTCTCCGCCCGGCCCCCTCCGCTCGCTACCGCAACGGAGACCTGGGCCTGGTGCCGAGGGGGCCGGCTCGCGGGGCCGGGGTTCCCCGGGGGGGGCGGCCGGGCCGCGTCGCCACGGTGACGGCGGCGGGGCTGTCCCGCGGCGCGCGCGCTCACGTCAACGCCTGCACGCACGTTCGCACGCAGGTGTGTGTGTGCGTCTGTGTGCACCCAGCCTGGCGCCGCCACCTCGTGGTGGATGGTGGCTGTTGTGGTACGAGTGTCTCGCTGCGGTTGTCTCTGTGGGTGTCTCCGTGTCTGTGGGTGTCTCTGTGGATGTCTCCGTGTCTGTGGGTGTCTCTGTGGATGTCTCCGTGTCTGTGGGTGTCTCTGTGGGTGTCTCTGTGGGTGTCTCTGTGGATGTCTCCGTGTCTGTCTCTGTGGGTGTCTCTGTGAGTGTCTCCGTGTCTGTGGGTGTCTCTGTGGGTGTCTTTGTGGATGTCTCCGTGTCTGTGGGTGTCTCTGTGTCTCTGTGGGTGTCTTTATGAGTGTCTCTGTGAGTGTCTGCGAGGGTCTCCATGTCTCTGTGGGTGTCTTTGCGAATGTCTCCTTGTCTGTGTCTCCGTGTCTCTTCGGGAGTCTCCGTATCTCTGCGAGTGTCTCCGTGTCTCTGTCTGCAGGTGTCTCTGCATGTCTCTGTGTATCTACGGGAGTCTCCGTGTCTTTGTGTCTCCGTGTCTTTGTGTCTGCGTATCTATGCGAGTGTCTCCGTGTCTCTGCAAATGTCTCCTTATCTCAGAGTGTCTCTGCGAGTTTCTTTCTGTCAAGGTCACTCACTGAGTCTCTCTGGGTGTGTCTCTGGGTGTGTCTCCATGTGTCTCGGTGTCTCAGTGGATGTCTCTGAGGGTGTCTCCGTGAGTATCTCCGTGTCTCTGCGGGAGTCTCCGTGTCTCTGCGAGTGTCTCACTGAGTGTCTCTGCGGGTGTCTCCGTGTCTCTCTGAGTGTCTCACTGTCTCTGCGGGTGTCTCCGTGTCTCACTGAGTGTCTCTGCGAGTGCCTCTGCGAATGTCTCCATGTCTCACCGAATGTCTCACCGAATGTCTCACCGAATGTCTCACCGAGTGTCTCACCGAGTGTCTCACCGAGTGTCTCACCGAGTGCCTCACCGAGTGCCTCACCGAGTGTCTCACTGAGTGTCTCTGCAGGTGTCTCCGTGTCTCACCGAGTGTCTCACTGAGTGTCTCTGCAGGTGTCTCCGTGTCTCACTGAGTGTCTCACTGAGTGTCTCTGCAGGTGTCTCCGTGTCTCTGCGAGTGTCTTTATGTCAAGGTCACTCAGAGTGTCTCTGGGTGTGTCTCCATGTGTCTCCATGTGTCTCCATGTGTCTCCAAGCCGCGCTCTCGTGCCGCCCCTCCCCAGGCCGTGCTCCACGGCAACGCCGCGTGAAGGCGCCCAACCCCCAACCACATCTCAAGCCGGGCCGACATGGACACAGAGGGGATAGGAGGCGGTAGGAGGGGCTAGGAGGGGGTAGGGGGGGCTAGGAGGGGCTAGGAGGGGGTAGGGGGGGGGTAGGGGGGGCTAGGAGGGGGCTAGGAGGGGGTAGGGGGGGTAGAAGGGGCTAGGGGGGGCTAGGAGGGGCTAGGAGGGGGTAGGGGGGGTAGGGGGGGCTAGGAGGGGGCTAGCAGGGGGTAGGGGGGGTAGAAGGGGCTAGGGGGGGCTAGGAGGGGGCTAGGAGGGGGTAGTGGGGGCTAGGAGGGGCTAGGAGGGGCTAGGAGGGGCTAGGAGGAGAGGGGTCACTCAGGGAGAGCACACACAGGGATCAAGGTCACTCAGAGAGGTGAAAGTTCACTCGCAGGGGTCTCACTGGAGTCGTCAATGCTGCGTCTGGGTGTGGGGTCGCGGCGGGGTCAACTGAAGCGTGCCAGGGCTGGGAAATTCTCTCGGACTTTATTCTCACGAGGTGCACGACCCGCTCCCGTCATCCGTCCCGTTTCATCCAAAAATAAAAGCAGACGCTTTCTTAAATGAACCAAGACTCAGAGTGGACGTCCATAACCCCTCCCGCGAGAATCCGAGTCGCTGCACCGCCCCCCCCCCCCCGCAGTGACTCGCTCAGAAATCGGGCGCTCTCGCCCTCACGATCGCCGCGACACCCCCCCCCCCCCATCCCCGTGTGACCCACCGACCCCCAGGGTACCCAACAAACAACAGGGTGACCGCGCGCACCCCCGCCCCCTACCTCCCCCCCCTACCCCCACCGCCTCCGAGTCACGCGGAGGTCGTGACCCCGCCGGGACCCCCCGGACTCCCGTCGTCGACTGTCCTCGCTCGCTTGGGGGGCGGCCCCCCGTCCCGCTGCTCTTCGACGTCGTCCGGAGCGACGGCGTCTCGGCCCCCCTCCTCGTCGCGCGCCCCCCCTGCTGGAGAGGAGAGACAGCACGGACGTCAGCCGGCGCTCGGTGGTGAGCCGTCGCCATGGCGGCGGTGACGCGGCCGTCGCCTTGGTGGCGGTGACGCGGCCGTCGCCACGGCGGCGGTGACGTGTAGTGAGTCGTCGCCACGGTAGCGGTGACGCGTAGTGAGCCATCGCCATGGCGGCGGTGATGCGGACGCGAGCCGTCGCCATGGCGGCGGTGACGCGTAGTGAGCCGTCGCCATCGCGGCGGTAACGCGTGGCGAGCCGTCGCCATGGCGGCGGTGAGGCATAGTGAGCCGTCGCCATGGCGAGCCGTCGTCGGCATGAGCGGAGGCCACCGCGTGTCGGCGTCGCGGTCCACACATTCGCCAGATTCCAAATTTACACCGTAAATGACTCGAAGGTGAGTTTCTACACACGGCAATCACCGCCTCCGTCCGCCCTCTCCTGGCGGCAGTACGTACGGTGCGACAGAAGTTCAACGTCCACGCCCTGGGTCCCTCGCGTCAAGGACAATCCTATCCTGGTCTCTCGAGCCCTCCCCCGGTCGGGTAACGTCGCAGCGACAACCCTCGGTCCCCTCCAGCTCCGACCCGAGCACCGCTTTGGCGTGGGGAAGTCAACGGCGGCTGTGTTACAGGCGGCCTTCGCCTCCGCCCCAACCCTCTTTAGCCCCCCGCCATAGGAATGTGGAACGTCCACCGGCGGGCACGGGGCCTCAAGCGGAGAACCGCCGTGCCGTGTGCGAACGAGCCGCAGCAGAGCCGGCCGGCGCCATCACCTGCGTCCTCCGGAGGCGCCGCCAGCACCGTCGCCGCCTCCTCTTCCTCCTCTTCCCGCCGCTGCTGCTGCTGCCCATTGCCCGGCGCGGCCGCTGGCGTCGCCGCCCTCTCCCCGGCCAGCACGGCGGCGGGCAGCGTGAAGCTGAAGCACATCATCTCCTTGCCGGGCGCCACGTTGCGCACGTGGTGCAGGCCGCCGGCGGGCAGCGCGGCGCCGCCCAGCGCCGCCTGGGCGCGCGCCCGCACGTCGGCGGCCGGGTCGGTCGAGCGCGAGAACGCGTACAGGTGCACCGTGGGGCCGCGGTGCGACGCCGCCAGCGCCGCCGCCAGCGCCGCGCCGCCGCCCTCCGCGTCCGCCAGCAGCCCCGGGAACTCCGACAGGAAGTCGAGCGCCAGCGCCGGCAGGTTCATGGTGATGTGGATGGCCGGTTGGGCGCCAACGGCAAGACCGGCAGCGGCGTCACCGATACCGAGACTCTTACTGTCACCGATAACACTGCTAGCACTCGCGCTACCAGCGCCGACGCCATCGATACCGTCACTAACGCCATCACCGCTGACGCCGACACCACTACCGCCGACACCATCGCCAACACCATCGCCAACACCAGCACTGACCCCATCAACATTGACACCATCGCCACTGACACCATCACCACTGACACCATCAACACCGATACCGCCGCCGCCCATCGCGAGGGCGGCGCGACCCAGCTGCAGCAGCAGGTCCCTGACGGGCCCGCGGATGAATGCGCGCCCGTCCACGTTGTAGACGCGGGGGGCAGGAATGGCGCCCTCGGGCTCTGCCGCGGCGCCGCCGGCGCCCGTCCCGGTGGTCACGTCAACGCCGGGCACCTTCGCCGCGAACGGGCGTCGGTCGGAGACAAAAAGGGTCGGAATCAGAATTTTTCATTTGTCCTCAAGAAATGCCGATGAGCCACCAAGTACACGGACGTCCGGTAGCAGCACGGGACGAGGCAAGCGGCCGTCGACCGCTCGTCACGCGGCCGCCCTGCCCGGCGACGCTCGGCGTGAACCGTAACAACGCCCCTCCCCGCCCCGTGACGCACCCACCGGAGGGGCGGGGGGGATACTCCGGGGCGAAACGTTCACAAACAAAAATTGGGAAAACATAAACGGGCACGGGGCTCCGGGCACCGGTGGCCGTAAACGTCGTCGGCGGACGACGGCGCGCGAATGTCACCGCCCGTCCCGGTGCGGAGAGACGGCGCGGCGGTCGTGGCGAGAGCGAGAGACGACGACGCTGCCGCCGGCGCCCACCTTGTTGACGAGGAGGTTGCGCAGCAGCCAGCGCGCGGCGTGGGGGTTCAGGTCGTTGGCGAGGACGCGGCAGCCGCGGCGCGCCGCCGGCACGGCGAAGGGGCCGGCGCCGGCGAACACGTCGAGCAGCACGTCGGCGCGGCGCAGGCGCGAGACCACGCGAGCGTGCTCCGTGCCCAGGCGCGGGTTCCAGTAGACCTGAGCAAAGTCCAGCTCGAAGGTCCGCCCGTTCTCCCTCACCTGGGCGGAGGGCGCAGGAGGAGAGAGGTCACGCGCGCAGCGCAACACAAAGCGAGAACCGGGAATCGTGTCGCCGTGTTGCGGAGAGCAGCGCACTAACCGTTGCGCTATCGCTGCTCACACACACTCTCGCGACAACCGCCATTCGCCACTTTGTGCCGGTGACGTCAGCACGGGGCTCGTGCCAGGCCGTGTGCACTTCGAGGTGACGTGGAGTGTCGAAGGCTCGTTGGCAGGTCGCGGGACAGACCCGGCAGGTGCCAGTGGGTTGACCGAGCGACTGCGATGACCTTCGGATGCGCCGCTCGTGCCCCCTCCGCTGTGCCAACTCGCTGCGTCTGAACCGCCCCGGCGCTCCGTTCATTGTTGTGAGCGTCGCTCCGCGCGCACGCGCACACACGACCGCGCGCACACACGACCGCGCACACGACGAGGTTTTCCCCACCCATCCCCCCCGTGCCTGAGTGACGAGGTTGCCATCCCCCGCGAGGACCTCCATGTGGAAGTTGCGGAAGGTGGAGTCGATGATGTCCACCTTGTTCACCACCGTCGTCACGCCCGGGTTCTTGTCGATGATCACCTGACCTGCGCATGCGCACACACACACACCCAGTCACAGAGACCAAGATCCCCGGTGTGGCCTTAACAGACTGCTGGGGCAGCACCTGTGAAGGCCGGCACGGCACACGAGAGGGCGATTGACCAGCACCACATCCGGCCGCCTTTGTCTCCCCAGTGTCGATGTTTACACACCGCACCAGGTACTCATTTGAGGCCGAGTCGACCTAGGGGAAGGCCCAGGACCGGTTCAGATAATCGTCGCCGTTGTTGGCCGTGAGTGTCAATCGGAACTCGGGTCGCCGGGTTCGTAGCGGAGCGCGCCAACCACTACCCACACACAGACAAAGATCCGCCGTGTAGCCTCGATAGACTGTTGGGGCAAGTGGTGTTAGCGAGTGAGTGAACGGTCTCACGAGCGAACGGCCCAAGCGGCTGCACGAGCCGTTGGGCGAGCAACGCTCGCGAGCCGAGCGACTGCGGGGAGCCGAGCCAGCCAAGCCAGCCCAACGAGCCCAGCGAATCGAGTGAGCCGAGTGAGCCGAGTCAGCCGAGTGAGCCGAGAGAACAGAGGCAGCCGACTCAGCCGAGTGAGCCGAGTGAGCCGAGTCAGCCGAGTGAGCCGAGAGAACAGAGGCAGCCGAGTGAGCCGAGTGAGCCGAGTCAGCCGAGAGAACAGAGGCAGCCGAGTGAGCCGAGTGAGCCGAGTGAGCCGAGTGAGCCGAGAGAACAGAGGCAGCCGAGTGAGCCGAGAGAACAGAGGCAGCCGAGTGAGCCGAGTGAGCCGAGAGAACAGAGGCAGCCGAGTGAGCCGAGAGAACAGAGGCAGCCGAGTCAGCCGAGTGAGCCGAGAGAACAGAGGCAGGCAGCCGACTCAGCCGAGTGAGCCGAGTCAGCCGAGTGAGCCGAGTGAGCCGAGAGAACAGAGGCAGCCGAGCGAGCTGAGAGAACAGAGGCAGCCGAGTCAGCCGAGAGAACAGAGGCAGCCGAGTCAGCTGAGTGAGCCGAGTGAGCCGAGTGAGCCGAGTGAGCCGAGAGAACAGAGGCAGCCGAGTGAGCCGAGTGAGCCGAGTGAGCCGAGAGAACAGAGGCAGCCGAGTGAGCCGAGTGAGCCGAGTGAGCCGAGAGAACAGAGGCAGCCGACTCAGCTGAGTGAGCCGAGTCAGCCGAGTGAGCCGAGAGAACAGAGGCAGCCGAGTGAGCCGAGTGAGCCAAGAGAACAGAGGCAGCCGACTCAGCTGAGTGAGCCGAGTCAGCCGAGTGAGCCGAGTGAGCCGAGAGAACAGAGGCAGCCGAGTGAGCCGAGTGAGCCGAGAGAATAGAGGCAGCCGAGAGAACAGAGGCAGCCGAGCGAGCCGAGCCAGCCGAGCGGGCCGAGCTTCCGCCCGCGCTCACCGATGAGGTGGCGGTACGGCAGCTGGTGCTGGCGCAGGTTGACGTGAGCGATGTGGCCGAGGCGGCTGAAGGCGGCGGGCACCTCGCGGCCCTCGGGCAGCACGGCGCGCAGCACCTCCTCGGCGCGGAAGTTGTCGTAGGTCAGCTCCAGGTCGTAGGCCGCGGGCCGTGCCAGCGGTAGGCCGCAGGCACCCAGCGCCTCGCGCAGCGTGGGGCCCGGCTCCTCTCCCACGCTCGTCCTCACCGGGTCCAGCAGGATGTACTTGAGGCCGTCGCCGTCGCCACGCCGGTTCACTTCGGCGTCGACGGCGTCGTCGTTGGCGGCGGCGTCGTCGTTGGCGGCGGCGTCGCCCGCTTCGGATTTGCCGGCGCCGGCGGTGGCGGCGACGACGCCGGCGTCCACGACCCGCCGCACGCCGGGCCGGCGCAAGGAGAGGGCGCTGAGCAGCCGCATGAGGCGCGAGACGGCGGCGGCCGGCACCACGATGGCCGGCACGGTGACGCGGCGCGAGAAGGCGGCGCGGTCCAGCGACGTCATGCCGCGCACGGCGCGCGGCGGGGCGAAATGCCCGGCGCCTTCCAGGCAGCTGGCCCGGTTGTCGGCCTGCGTCATCGCTCCCACGGTGGCGGAGGAGGAGGTGCGGGCCGACGCCGGGCGGGTGGACGACGAGGAGGACGAAGAGGGAGGGTGGACGGCCACGTGGGTGGACCCGCGGGTGAGGAGGTGGTGGGCGCGGCTGCCGAGGGCTCTGGCGGGGGGGAGACGCGCGGTTAGCGGACGCCGCTTCCGGCTACGATCTACCGTCGTCTCCCGGTTACTCGGTTATTGCCACTGCCACTACTGCCGTGGTCGCTACCAATACTATCACTACCACTGCCGTGGTGGCCGTGAGCTTCTCACGCTCGATTGCTCCACCCGTGTTGAGGTCGATACCAGGCATTGACCTGTCGTTTCATCCATCACTACCACACTGCAGGTCACAACCACGCACTCACCAACCCACTCATCCACATACACACTCACCCACCCACACTCACCGCACTAAAAGTCACACCTACACAGTGGCGGCTCCTGCAAAATCTCTCAGGGGGGGCAAATGTCTGGATGATTGATAAGGATAAGGTCCACCCATGCAATGGATAAATTAACAGCTTAAGCATGTAAAGGCAACTTCACTTCTTTAATATTAATGAAAAATAAAGTGACTCTTACAATACATCTTGTTTGTTTCTATACTCACTATTAAAACAAACCACTCAAGTTTCTTTTATTAAAGATTCCACTAGGTGGCGACAAATTATATTGTTGGATGAAACGTGCTTACGTATGATGATGTAAGCACGTATGATGACGTAAGCACGTTAGGGCGAGCCCTCCCGGAAGCCATAGAGAATGCATTGCAGCGCCCCCGTTCGAAAAAAAACATCTTTGAATGTAAGTCTATGGGACCACTCGGGGCGATTCTCAGCTGGAGGGAAATCGCCCAAAAAGAGGCGGTACTCCACAGAACGTAGCATGACGCTGATTGGACTATATCCAGAGGCACAGTGACGGCTAGCGTGACTCTGTGGTTGAATGACATTGGTGGTGCGTCGCCCAATCGCCCTAATGAAGAAACCGCCCCTGCACCTACACACTCACCCACCCACTCACCAGGTCACAACAACACAAGACATAGATTCCCCTATACCTTTAACAGACTGTTGCTGCCATTGGTACCTCATTTGCCAGTAAAAAATATGATAATTGTTTTTTACCCTAGTCTCACATGGGTTGGACCAGATGACGCCAAAAGGCTCTAAGGAAAGCTGTCTCGGGTGTGGACCAATCAACTTCAAGGACAGTGCATACATTATCAGAGTTATGTTTTTTTTTGCATTATGACTGCAGGTATTGTGGTCTATGCAAACATGACTCCTCGTAAAAAAGGTGTCAGTTTTGTTGCCAGATAAAAGGGTAAAAAAACAATTATCAGATTGTTGCTGCTCATTGTTGTGGGCTGGCATGGCACACGACGGGGTGGGTGGCCAGCACCACGTCCGGCCGCCTTTGTCTCCCAAGTGTCGATGTTTACATACTGCACCAGGTACTCGTTTGAGGCCGAGTCGACCTAGGGAAGGCCCTGGACCGGTTAAGATGGTGTTGGCCGTCAGCGGAAATTGAACTCGGGTCGCTGTGTTCATAGCACAGGGCACTAACCGTTGCACTATCGCTCCCCACAACAATACTCACAACAACTAATATTTGCCACTAAGTAGTGGTGACATCACATTGCTTTTGCTAGGCTATCTGCACTTTGAGGTGGTGAAGTGTCGAAGGCTCGCTGGCAGGAGGTCACGGAACACACCCAAGTGTCATAGGTTGACTGGCTGGGATAACTGGCAGATGCACCACCTGTGCCCCCCACTGTGACAACGTGCTGTTTTTTATCCGCCCAGCGCTCCGCTCATTGTTGTGAGCGTCGCTCCTTTGCCCTCTGTAGCAGCATCCTTCACGAGCCTTCTCCACAGAGGCCGTTCTTGACACCGTTGGTACCGGTCATCGGCAAGTCTATTCAGCTTCTTGGTTCTTTCGGTAAAGTCACGTAGAATGGAAATAATAAAATAATAAAAATAAAACATAATAAAATTATTCTCACGACGTTTCGGCCACAACGCAAGCAACCGACTTCAGGTGAAGAACAGGTCTGTCGAGATGACAGTCTGAATGACACCATCCAGGCTTGGAGCGTCTATTTAAGCTGGGATGGAGGGGGGTAAGAGCGCCTTGACAAAATAATTTGCATATCAAGAGGAATTTAGCATATTTATGGGAAATGCATATATGCGATTAGTACTACTTGTGAAATGCATAGGTTTGGCGAGGGGTTTAAAGTCATATTATGCCCGTGCATTATGCAGGATTAGCAGCATCAAAGGGAGGGGATAGGGGTAGCATTAATAAAGGGAAGGAATGTTAATAGTATGTAGCTGCAGTAACTAAACCACCACGTAAACAACTAAAGTATAAACCACATAGTATCATCAGTATACTAAATATACTCTCCAATAAGCTGAGCTACTAACAGTAAGTAATACATTACAATTCTAGGTCGCAAAAAATATAATATGCTTCCAGCTAAACTTTATTCTCTTACATCACACGGGTCTACACCGTACCCTGCAGTCACGAAAGCTTTAAATCGAAATTTAAGTCTATTCAGCTCCGCATCCTCATGTATCGCATAAGCTCCATCTCTTCTCCCGCCCATGCTGCACCCGTATAGCCCCTCTATCAGGCCAAACAGAAGCTACTTAGGCATGCGGTGGCTGGGCATGCGGGCTACATGACCCAGCCAACACAGCCTCGCCTGCCGGAGGAGCTCTCCGATAGGACTGTGTCCAGATCTGTCAAGGATTTGTGAGCTCCACACACAATCCAGCCTGGTTAAATACAGGATGGATCGTAAGCAGGCCAGCATGAATATTTCTAAATGGCGCGGATGTTCCATTAGAAAGGTTCACGTTTCACAAGCATAGAGAAGGGGGGGGGGTATGATTGTGACCGAGGAGACCGGAAGCTTCGTGTGGAGCGAAAGACCAGGTAGCTTCCACATCGCAGCGTTACAATGCAGCCAATGAAAAGATTATGCTGCTCTACTGATTCGGAGACCTCACGCACACGCAATCACCACCACTACAGGTCACGCCAACCACTCCCCAAGCTCTAACAACTACAACAACCACCTCGCTCAATGCACGACCCGGGTTCATAACCTCGAATCCATTACAACTCTGATAACAGTGCTGTTTGTTTCTGGTCACTCGACGATTTGGACCCTTGGGCCCAAGTCCCCCTCACGAAACCGTCGCCACTGTCCGTGAGCTGCGACAATCTCGTGGCACACACTCGAGATGATTTATGTACTTATGCAATCTGCACGTGTATACTTTATTCATATGTTCTTACACCGTGACTTGCTGACCTTTTCTCTATTTTGCACTCCTATCTATGAAAAATAGCTTTATGGCTCATCAGATTCCTCCAGCAGAAATACAGATTCTGCCGAGTTGTACCTTGCGGACCACCCGTCCCTTCTGGACATCTGTGACAGAGCGTTGTAGCTCAGCGGATTCCTCCTCTGCCACTCTAAATACAGATCCTGATTTTATCGCTCCATCTCTACGGGTGTAAGGTCTCCCTTCGTGGCCGTCTCGACCATCCTCTAGTCCCCGTGCTCCTCTCTCTGTCTCTCCCTGTCTCTCCCTACCCACACAAAGATCCTGCCCCGTGCAGCCTCAACAGACTGCTGTGAGCACCTATGAAGATCGGCACGGCACACGAGGGGGTGGGTGGCCGGCACCACACTCGGCCACCTTTGTCTCCCCAGTTGAGATGTTTACACACCGCACCAGGTACTCGTTTGAGGCCGAGTCGACCTAGGGGAAGGCCCAGGACCGGTTAAGATAATCGTCGCTGGTGCTGGCCGTGAGTGGGAATCGAACTCGGGTCACCAGATTTGTAGTGCAGCGTGCTAACCGCAACACCACCACTCCCCACACGCTAACACACACACACCAACACCCAACACACCAACACAGACACACACACCCAACACACACACTCACAGACACACTAACACACACACTCAGACACACACTCACAGACACACTCACAGACACACTAACACACACACACTAACACACACACACTAACAGACACACCAACACACACACTAACAGACACACCAACACACACACTCACAGACACACACTAACACACACCCACTCACAGACACACACCAACACACACCAACACACACACTAACAGACACACTAACTAGACACACACACTAACATACACACTAACACACGCACTAACATACACACTAACACACACACACTAACACACACACACTAACAGACACACCAACACACACAATAACAGACACACTCACAGACACACTAACACACACACCAACACACACACACTAACACACACACCAACACACACATTAACAGACACACTAACACAGATACACACAGACACCAACACACACACTAACAGACACCAACACACACCAACACACACACACCAACACACCAACACACCAACACACCAACACACACACCAACACACACACACCAACACACACACACCAACACACACACTCACAGACACACACTCACAGACACACACTCACAGACACACACTCACAGACACACACTCACAGACACACTCACAGACACACACTCACAGACACACACTCACAGACACCAACACAGACACCAACACAGACACCAACACACACACCAACACACACACTAACAGACACACCAACACACACTAACAGACACACACACCAACACACACACACTAACACACACACCCCACCACAGACACACACAGGCCCCCCGTGTAGGCCCGCGTGGCCTGCTGTTGGGGCACGTGCTGGTTGCGAGCATCATGGCGCACGGCAGCACCGCGCCCGGCCGCCTTTGCCTCTCCGCTACTCAAAGTCTCCACCCGGCACCGGGTCCACCCAGATAGGCCGACTCCACCGAGGGGAACTCCAAGAGGGGAGGTTCAGACGCCACGTGCGGAGCGGGGATCGGAGGGGAACCAAGACCGAGACTTGAGGGGCCGCGGTCTCTCCCCGCGTCTCCCCCCTCTCTCTCCACGTCTCCCCCCCCCACGTCTCTCCCCACTCCCCACGACTCCCCCCCACCACGTCTCCCCCCCCCACGTCTCTCTCCCCACGTCTCCCCCCCACGTCTCTCTCCCCACTTTCCCCCCCCACGTCTCTCTCCCCACTCCCCACGTCTCCCCCCCCACTCTCTCCCCACGTCTCTCTCCCCACGTCTCTCCCCCCACTCCCCACGTCTCCCCCCACGTCTCTCTTCCCACTCCCCACGTCTCCCCCCCCACTCTCTCCCCACGTCTCTCTCCCCACATCTCTCTCCCCACTCCCCACGTCTCTCCCCCCACATCTCTCCCCCCACTCCCCACGTCTCTCTCCCTACTCCTCCCGTCTCCCCCCACGTCTCTCTCCCCACTCCCCACGTCTCCCCCCACGTCTCTCTCCCCACTCCCCACGTCTCCCCCCCCCCACTCTCTCCCCACGTCTCTCTCCCCACATCTCACTCCCCACGTCTCTCCCCACACTCCCCACGTCTCTCTCCCTACTCCCCACGTCTCCCCCCACGTCTCTCTCCCCACTCCCCACGTCTCTCTCCCTACTCCCCACGTCTCCCCCCACGTCTCTCTCCCCACTCCCCACGTCTCTCTCCCCACTCTCCACGTCTCCCCCCACGTCTCTCTCCCCACTCCCCACGTCTCCCCCCCCCACTCTCTCCCCACGTCTCTCTCCCCACTCCCCACGTCTCTCCCCCCACTCCCCACGTCTCTCTCCCCACTCCCCACGTCTCCCCCCCCCACTCTCTCCCCACGTCTCTCTCCCCACATCTCTTCCCCCACTCCCCACGTCTCTCCCCCCACTCCCCACGTCTCTCCCACCACTCCCCACGTCTCTCTCCCCACTTCCCACGTCTCCCCCCACGTCTCTCTCCCCACTCCCCACGTCTCTCTCCCCACTCCCCACGTCTCCCCCCACGTCTCTCTCCCCACTCCCCACGTCTCCCCCCCCACTCTCTCCCCACGTCTCTCCCCACATCTCTCTCCCCACGTCTCTCCCCCCACTCCCCACGTCTCTCTCCCCACTCCCCACGTCTCCCCCCCCCCCACTCTCTCCCCACGTCTCTCTCCCCACATCTCTTCCCCCACTCCCCACGTCTCTCTCCCCACTCCCCACGTCTCTCCCCCCACATCTCTCCCCCCACTCCCCACGTCTCTCCCCCCACATCTCTCCCCCCACTCCCCACGTCTCTCCCCCCACTCCCCACGTCTCTCCCCCCACATCTCTCCCCCCACTCCCCACGTCTCTCCCGCCACTCCCCACGTCTCTCTCCCCACTCCCCACGTCTCTCCCCCCACATCTCTCCCCCCACTCCCCACGTCTCTCTCCCCCCACGTCTCTCCCCCCACTCCCCACGTCTCCCCCCACTCCCCACGTCTCTCCCCCCACTCCCCACGTCTCTCCCCCCACTCCCCACGTCTCTCCCCCCACATCTCTCCCCCCACTCCCCACGTCTCTCCCGCCACTCCCCACGTCTCTCTTCCAAGCGGACTTCGAGGCGCCGCGCGCTCCGCTGCCTACCTCAGTGACGTCATCTGAGCGAATGCCACAACTTCCGGTCCCGTCGGCACTTGCGAGAGATAGGGGGAGGGTCTCTGCTTTCCGGCGACGTCATCAGCACATTCTGGGGCAACGTCACCGCGCGGCGTCATCGGAACGCGAGGGGGGAATGACGTCATCGTGACATTGACGAAAAGCGTTCGGAAGCAATGACATCATCAGCGGTGCATCTTCAGACTCGTGAAGAAAACGACGACGATGTTGAGATTGTAACGCTCTGCTACTGGACACCTGTGAAAAAGAGCTTCATAGCTCATCAGATTCCTCCGGTCTCAATACTGATTCAAATTTGAGCAAACTGCCCAAGCTCTGCGTTCCCCTTCTAAGATGTTTTCAGCCAATTAGTTCAGTTCATGTATTAGGTGTAGCCCCGTGAGCCATGCGGCTCTTGACTCGGGTGCAACCAACAAAAACGTGAACAAGAAACATCTTAAAGTGACGACGCGCAACAGAAAAATCCAGGAAAAAACTGCAAAGACTTCCAGAAAAAGCACCGTAGATCAATGTTGTGTGCAAAAATCCCAGTGGGATGCAAGTCAAACAATAACAACCATAAGACATCATGGGACCTCTTTTGCCAGTACCAAAATATACTAATAGGGGGTTTCCCATTTTTTCTGGCAACAAAACTGACACCTTTTGCAAGGAATCATGTTTACATTAACCACAAGGCGCCTTTTGGCGTCATCTGGTCGAACACCATATGAAACGAGGCTCCAAAGAAAGCTGTCTCTGGTGTGGACCAATCAGTTTCAAAGACAATGCATACATTACCAGAGTATTGTTTTTTGTTTGCATTTGACTGCAAGTATTGTGGTTAATGTAAACATGATTCCTTGCAAAAGGTGTCAGTTTTGTTGCCAGAAAAAAGGGGGAAAACCCTATTAGTAACCATAAGACAATTTAGATTAAAGTTATCAGTCGAACTCTGTACTAAAACGAACAAATATGGCTAAACCAAAACGTTTTCGAAATCACAAAAAGAAATCTATAAAAACTGACTCCACACGAAGCTCCTCCCGTGGTGGACAGGGGGGTGGGGGTCAGGGTCTTGTCGGCCACGGTCAATGCCCTCCCTTCTCTACTGCGCTTTGTGAAACGTCTGCGCCGGTTAGAAGCATTCAGGCTGGCCCTGGCTACGATCCATCCTGGGTTGAACCTGCAGGCTGGATTGTTGACACTCCGACTGATGCTCCTACTGTTGTGGAGTGACTCATGCAGCCAGCTATGGCTGCAGAGTTTGGTAGTACATGTTGTTTACGTCGTTTATTGTGAAAATTCGGTCACAGTTCCTATGACCACTGTTTCATTGCTTTTATGGCTTTATTTTGGTGATTTTCGAAGTTTTTTGGTTTGGCCATGTTTGTTTGTTGTAGTAGAGTTAGACTGATGGCCTTAATCTAAGTTGTCTTGTGGTTGTTGTTGTTTGACTTGTATCCCACTGGGATATTTGCACAGGGTTTGGTGTACGGTGATTTTTTTCTACAATATTGTGCTGTCTTTTCTAGGATTTTTCTGTTCGCACATAGTCACTTTAAGATGTTTTCTTGTTCATGTTTTTGTTGCGGTTGCACCCGATTCAAGAGCCGAATGGCTCACAGGGCTATACCTAATAAATGAACTTTGTGTGGGGAGCTCGCAGATCCTTGAGAGATCTGGACACGGTCCCATCGGTGAGCTCCTCCGGCCAAGCGAGGCTGCGTTGGCTGGGTCACGTAGCCCCGCATGGCCCAGCAGCCATCGCATGCCCAAGCAGCTTCTGTTTGGCCGCATAGAGGGGGCTAAGCGGGCAAGGCACGGGCTCGAGAAGAGGTGGAGCTTATGGGCGAGTGGCTGAGTGACACGGGCTAGTGCTTATGTGGAGGAAAACCCACGTCCAGTTTACTATGAAATTCCAGTTTACGGTGGAAGTCCAGTTTACCATGGGAGTCCTCTTTACAATCGGGAGTCCAGATTACCATGAATATTTAAGTTTACCATGGAAGTCCAGTTTAACGTAACAGACAAATTCACTATGGGAGTCCAGTTTACCATGAAAGTCAAGTTTACCATGGGAGTCCAGTTTAGCATAAAAGTCCAGTTTACCGTGGGAATCCAGTTGACCATGAAAATCCAGTTCACCATAGCAGTCCCGTTAATCATGGGAGTTCAGTTCACCATGAAAGTCCAGTTCACCATAAAAGTCTAATTTACCATTAAAGTCCAGTTCACCATGGGAATCCAGTTTACAGTGGGAGTCCAGTTTACCATGGGAGTCCAGTTTACCATGAAAGTCCAGTTTACAATTCAAGTCCAATGTACCATGTGCAAGGCGTTTGGCAACCTGCAGTTCCGGAGGCTGCTGCTGCTTGCGGCTCGTTGGTGGCTCGTTGGTGGCTCGTTGGTGGCTCGTTGTTCATGTATTGAGCCGCCGCCGCCGCCGTCTCGCAATCACAAGGGCGTCATGGCGGCTCGAGGTTTATCGAGTCGTTCTTTTTTTTTAACCGATTTCGAAACCAACGTCTCCCCTTGTTGTTGTGTCGGCTGCCGAGCCCTGCCCCGGCTGTACCCCACCGAGTGACGGTCCACAAAGCAGCTTTCTGCTGCTCCACATGAGCATTGAGGCCTCGCCTGCCCTGCTCCTGCCTACAGCTCTGCGGGGCGCAGTGGGAAGGGGGATGAACACGTCGGGTTCATTGACAGCGGATGGGGGGGGGGTGGGTGATGGGCCGAGTGGCTCCCCCCAACCAGGGCTTGAGCTCTCGGCCCTTCCCGTCGTGAGCCGCCCACTCTATCGTCCGACCCCTGGGGATGGAGCGGCGAGCGACTCTGACGATGTGGAGCAGCCAGGCAGGGCACGCCGCACGGTGAACACAGCAAGAAACTTTATTGAACGAAACAGAATGTCCAAGTGGCCCCCTCTCTCCCTCAACGCAACGGCGTGTTGACAGTTTTCAAGAGCCCGTGGTGGAAATTACACGTTCCTGTGGTGGGTGTCGTGTGGACTGTCACGTTGAGCCCTTTTGTGGATTTGGGAGGCATTCATCCAGCCGTGGATTGAGCGTGGCAACGGCGGCCGGGTTGGCGGTGGTGGGAACAATCACGGCAAGAAGGGCCTGGGTTTGATTCCCGCGTGGGGCGCCTCTCTGTGTGGTGTTTATTCTCACAAATCGGTTTATACTCTGCGTGTGTCCCTCCGAGTGCCCGCGTGCTACAGAGAGCACGTGGCAGGAACCTCCTGAGAACGAGCCCTGATACTCGGCGAGGCTGAGTGGGTCAGCGGAGTTGTAGTCATGGCGATGACGAGCGAGTGAGGCTGGGTGAGCGAGTCGTCGTCATGGCGATGACGAGTGAGTGAGGCTGGGTGAGCAGAGTCGTCGTCATGGCAATGATGAGCAAGTGAGGCTGGGTGAGCGGAGTCGTCGTAGTCATGGCGATGACGAGTGGGGCTGGGTGAGCAGAGTCGTCGTCATGACAATGATGTGAGGCTGGGTGGGTGAGCGGAATTGTCGTCATGGCGATGATGGGAGGGGGGGGGGGACCGCGTGTGCTGGCGTCTCGCGCAGTACGTAGTTTATGACTCTGGAGGGGGATGATGGGTTTGAGTTGAATGAGGAGTGAGCGACGGGTGGGTTGAGTGCGGGGTGAGTTGAGTGCGGGGTGAGTTGAGTGCGGGGTGAGTTGAGTGCGGGGTGGGTTGAGTGCGGGGTGAGTTGAGTGCGGGGTGAGTTGAGTGCGGGGTGAGTTGAGTGCGGGGTGAGTTGAGTGCGGGATGAGTTGAGTGCGGGGTGAGTTGAGTGCGGAATGAGTGAGGCAGGGTGAGTTGAGTGCGGGGTGAGTTGAGTGCGGGGTGAGTTGAGTGCGGGGTGAGTTGAGTGCGGGGTGAGTTGAGTGCGGGGTGAGTGAGGCAGGGTGAGTTGAGTGCGGGGTGGGTTGAGTGCGGGGTGAGTTGAGTGCGGGGTGAGTGCGGCAGGGTGAGTTCAGTGCGGGGTGAGTTGAGTGCGGGGTGAGTGCGGCAGGGTGAGTTGAGTGCGGGGTGAGTTGAGTGCGGGGTGAGTTGAGTGCGGGGTGAGTGAGGCAGGGTGAGTTGAGTGCGGGGTGGGTTGAGTGCGGGGTGAGTTGAGTGTGGGGTGAGTGAGGCACAGTGAGTTGAGTGCGGGGTGAGTTGAGTGCGGGGTGAGTTGAGTGCGGGGTGAGCGAAGTGAGTGCGAGTCAGATTGAATGTCACTGCTGAGAATGTGGCTGGTGCATGAGGTGAGGCGAGTGAGACTGGTGGTGTGAGAGGTGAGTGTCCCATGGCCCCGGTGAGCGTGGCGCTCACAGCATGCGCTCAAGTGCCAGGGTGATCCGGTTGCGTGCCAGCTCCAGTTGGTGGACCCGGACCTCCACGCGGTCGCCGGGGCCCAGCAGGAAGCTACTTCGCCGGTCAGCACCCCCCTGACCTGCGAGACGACAACACCACCCCACACTCACCACGACACACTCACCACACCACCTTCGCCATGCCACAATCACCACACCACCCTCGCCATCCCCACCATCTTGGGCTCTCCTGTTGTGAAATGTTATCTCCCTCGCCTGGTCTACAGGAGGTCGTGGGGTCGATCCCATCCCTGACGCCTGCTGCTGTATATTTGTAGTTGCGTCTCTCTCTCTCTCTCTCCCCCCCGCGCCGTCGTGTGGATTTGTTTCCGGATCCCTCCTGTTTTCCCCTCCACAGTTAGAATCAACGTCATGGGATGAGATCATTTCCGCTGCTGTAAGATTTTCCCACGATGATACGGCCACTTCGTTGGGCCATCATTTGTGATGACCAGGTCGCTTCTGAATAAAGAGCCACACAGCTCAATGGGGCCATACCTGGGAAAAACGATCTTCTTCGGCTGATGTAGATGCAGAGACAACAACGACAATGTCACATTCAGGTGCTCAAGCCAGCAGATAGCCGCGTCAGCAGGAGCACTAGCGGAGTAGGAGTGCATCATCATGACTGTGATGATGTCTCCTCCTTCATATTTGTGGATCAGGCATCATTTCGGCGTTACACGTTGTACGGTCTCTCTATTCTGGGTGACCACAGTCACACCACTACTGAAGGGAGTTTTAAAGTGTGTACTTGTGCATCATTAGCTATTATCCGCCATGTACTGCTGCCATGGTTTGTGCAGTGGATGATGCGGTTTAGTTTAATGGATTTTAGTATTAGTTTGATTCACGATTCAGTTTGAGGATCGGGGGAGCAAAACACCACCACTGTCTCACCGTGGGGGAGGGCACCCGGACTCTACCACCACTGTCTCACCGTGGGGGAGGGCACCAGGACTCTACCACCACTGTCTCACCGTGGGGGAGACCACCCGGACTCTACCACCACTGTCTCACCGTGGCGGAGGGCACCCGGACTCTACCACCACTGTCTCACCGTGGGGGAGACCACCCGGACTCTACCACCACTGTCTCACCGTGGCGGAGGGCACCCGGACTCTACCACCACTGTCTCATCGTGGGTGAGGGCACCCGGACTCTACCACCACTGTCTCATCGTGGGTGAGACCACCCGGACTCTACCACCACTGTCTCATCGTGGGTGAGGGCAGCCGGACTCTACCACCACTGTCTCACCGTGGGTGAGACCACCCGGACTCTACCACCACTGTCTCACCGTGGGTGAGGGCACCCGGACTCTACCACCACTGTCTCATCGTGGGTGAGGGCAGCCGGACTCTACCACCACTGTCTCATCGTGGGTGAGACCACCCGGACTCTACCACCACTGTCTAATTGTGGGGGAGAACACCCGGACTCTACCACCACTGTCTCACCGTGGGGGAGGGCACCCGGACTCTACCACCACTGTCTCATCGTGGGGGAGAACACCCGGACTCTACCACCACTGTCTCACCGTGGGGGAGGGCACCCGGACTCTACCACCACTGTCTCATCGTGGGGGAGAACACCCGGACTCTACCACCACTGTCTCACCGTGGGGGAGACCACCCGGACTCTACCACCACTGTCTCATCGTGGGTGAGGGCACCCGGACTCTACCACCACTGTCTCACCGTGGGGGAGACCACCCGGACTCTACCACCACTGTCTCACCGTGGGTGAGGACACCCGGACTCTACCACCCGTGTCGCTACTCCCACTGCTGCGCCCGATATAATATTTGTCGTCTTCCCCCGCACCCCTGATTATAGCGCAGTTAACCACGTATTGCGCGAAAGAAGTTCAACGTACATCCATACGTACAATTCAGGGGAGATCAGCATTCAGGGCGATTGATGACCCAGCACTCCCCAATACACTCCGTCCACTCGCTCGCTCGCCGGTGGTAGGTCGTCTCTTCGTGACTCTTCTATCGCTACCACTGCCACGATTATTATTGGTTTCGTGAGATGTTAAAGGCTCTTTGCTGGCAGGGTGAGGTCACGGGACAGACCCAGCAGGTGCCATCGGTTGACCGACTGAGATGACCGGCAGATGAACCACCTGTGCTCCCCTGCTGTGCCAACTCGCTGCGTTTCAGCCGCCCGGCGCTCCGCTCATTGTTGTGAGTGCGAGCGACTGCTAACCCCTCCACCTGGCATGATTTTCTACCAAATACCATGGTGGACAAAGCCAACGCACACACGACCACACACACAGATCTCCCCTATAGCCTTAACAGGCTGTTTGGGGCAAATGCTGTTAGCGAGCAGCACCTATAAAGGCCGGCATGGCACACGAGGGGGTGGGTGGCCGCACCAGGTACTCATTTGAGGCTGAGTCGACCTAGGGGAGTCGACACACACACAGATACACATGTGCACACACGTGCACACATACACATGCACACACCCACACATGCACGCACGCACACACACACACACACACAGACACACAAGCACACATGGACACACAAACACACACACACACATGCAAAGGCACGCGCACATGCATGCACAAGCGCGTGCCACACACAACACTGAGCGTGCCACACACAACACTCTGCGTGCGTGCGTGTGTGCGGCCCACCTGTGGGAAGCATGTTCTGCGCGGTGATGAACCTCCTGGGAATGAGGCCTTTCTGGCCCACGCCGATATCGACGAAGGCGCCGAAGTCGGTGTAGCTGTCGACGCGGCCCTGCAGCGACATCCCCACGTGCAGCTCCTCGAGCGTCATCACCGTGCGCCGGAAGATCGGTTTCTGCAGCTCTGACACGGGGAAGACACGAGCGGGGGGGGGGTGTGATATACGGGGGGGAGATTCGGGTTACAGGGAGACACGGGGGGAGATACGGGGATGCAGGCAGTCACGGGGGAGATATGGCCATACGAGGAGACACAGGGGGAGATACGGAGGGAGACACGGTGTGAGATACGGGGATACAGGGAGTCACGGGGGAGATACGGGGATACACGGGAGAGAATGTGCGTGAGCGAGTACCGGCACGGATGTCGTGGTCTTGAGGCTGCTTGAGTCCGTCCAGCACAATCTGCAGCGTGGGCACTGTGGTGCCCACGGCCTGCGCCAGCGCCTCCACGGAGCCATGCTGGGCCAGCGCCGCCTCCACGCGGCCCCGCAGCTCGGGCCGCCCCACCTGGCGCCGCGCACACAAAGACAAAGCTCCCCGCTGTAGCCTTCGCGTGCCGTTGGCGCGCGGCAGCGGAGGTCGGCCACCTTCGTCCGCCCAGATGGCGACGTTTACTCGCCGCCACGCCGGTCGCTTGTTTGAGGTCGAGTCAACCCAGAGGAGGCCCGTGACCGCTTCGGAAGACGTTCGCCGTCGACGTTGCCGGTCAAGAGCGGGGATCGAACTCGGCTCGCCGGGTTCACGGGGTTGGGGCCGGCGCGCTGGTGCAACGCGGGCAACACGGACGCCGCGCTCGGTGGCGGCCGTCCCGATGAGCCCCGGCGAGGGGTGAAACCGCTGCCCTCCGCGTCGTCTCGGCACGGCCACGCGCGCCAGGAGGGTCGCCGGCGCAGTTCCCCTGAGCCGGTGGTCTGGGCAAGGCCGAATGCTTTTGTACACGCAGTGAGCGCACGCAGTGAGGGCTCGCTGGGGAGAGCATCGATAAATCAACCGCCCCCCCATGGTCCCCCAAGTTCCCACCACCCCCGCCCCGAGCCACTCCCCCCCACACCGATCCCCCCTAGCCTTGCACCATCACCCCCCCCCAAGCCCCCCACCTGCTCGGCGGAGCCCCCGATGAGGTGCAGGAGGCGATGGGCGATGCCGTACGACTCCGGGTGGATCCACGTGCGGTCCAGGGGGTTGGCGACTTCCTCCTCCCCCTCCTCGGGGCCCCCTCCCCGCCTGGTGCGCTTCTTCCGACAGGGAGCCGGAACGGGTTTAGCCTCCGGCTCGGAGCCTCCGCCACCGCCGCCGGCACCGACGCTGCTCGCGGAGAAAGGGACGTTGGGAAGGAGGGGGAGATGGAGCGACCGGAACGGCACGAGCGGATTAGCAACGCCGACTGTTGCCCTGCGGCACCCGGTGGAGCGGTCGCCTCCCAGTAGCAGCCGGGGGGGGTTGGCGAGGGGGGGTTGGACGAGCCGGGCCCCGGGGACCGTACCTTGCGGACGACGAGGTGGCGGGCCCCGTGGAGCCCGAGGAGGAGGGCGGGGGGTTGACGCGCACGAAGCCGGCGCACTGCAGGAACGTTTTGGGCCCCAGGCCCTTAACGCGGAGCAGCTGCTGGCGGCAGAGGAAGGGGCCTTGCTGCTCACGCCACTCCACCAAGCGGCGAGCCAGAACGCTGCTCAGCCCGGACACGTACCTACACGCACGCGTACACACACGCACGTGTACACGGGAACACACGCACGCACGTGTGGGAGTGTGGTCGTGCATTAGTGCAGTAGTCTACGAGCGCGGTAGTGAATGTGGTAGTTTTTGAGCGTGGTAGTGAGGGTGGTAGTGGTGGTGAGGGTGGTAGTGAGCGTGGTGGTGGTGAGCGTGGTGATGGTGAGCTTGGTGATGGTGAGTAAGCGCGGTGGTGAGCGTGGTCGTGAGCGTAGCGATGGTGAGTGTGGTGGTGGTGAGCGTGGTGGTGGTGAGCTTGGTGGTGGTGGGGACAGGCGTCCATGACGTCTCCTGATCAAACCCCATTTGGCGGAGCCAGGAGATTGAATCTTTACCCTCGGGGCTCCTCCAGAAACAGAAAAAAACCACTGCTGGTGGCCACGTGGAATGTTCGAACGCTCATTGCAGAGGAGAGACTGCCACTCCTATGCCGGGAGCTGGACCGGTACCGCCTGGATCTCTGTGGCATTCAGGAGGTCCGGTGGGCCGGTAGGGTGGACAGTCCTCTACTCGGGGCAGGAGACTACTAAACAACAGGGAGTAGCTATTCTTCTGAACAAAAGAATGAAGAGGGCGTGGGAGCGTGGCGGTGAGGTATCGGTATGGGAAGCTGTAAGCCCCAGGCTACTTTGGGCTCGCCTTCCCATCAACCAGAGGCAAGGAGTGGTGGTCGTGGTTACTTATGCCCCCACCGAAGATGAACATCCGTGGAGGGATGCAGGCAAGGCCAATGAGTCAGATGCCTTCTATGACCTCCTGTCACAGGTGCACGCTAAAGTGGCCCTTCGGGATAGGGTCATCTTGTTGGGCGACTTTAATGCCCGAGTTGGTCATGATGCTGGCACCTGATCTGGAGTGATTGGAAGGCATGGGCCAGATCAGCTCAATAACAACGGTAGGAGGCTGCTAGATTTTTGTGCAGCCCATGGGCTTGTAATTACTTCCGGCATCGGCGCATCCACACAACATGGATGCATGCCGGGTCCAAGCAAGAACATCTGCTGGACTACGTAGTGACGGAACAGCGGATGCGGGCCCATGTCCTTGACACCAGGACCTAACGTAGAACTAATCTGCCCACTGACCATCGACTTGTCATCTGTAAGATGCGCCTGCCATTCTTCCACTCCGGTGGTGGGTGTACACCCAGGACCCCATTCAAACCCAGTGGCCTGGTCTCAGTTAGCTGATGAAAGATGCAAGCGAGAATTACATCATTGCTTGCGGCTGGGGTTGGCATTGTCCCCCACTCCTGCTGATGTCGAGGGGAAATGGGCGAGGTTTAGGACTGTGGCTCATGCAGCTGGAATGGCTGCTTTCGGTATATGGTCCAGACCGCCCCAGAAACCCTGGCTAACAGAGGTGTTCAGGCTGGCTCAGAAAAAAGCGACAGGCCCACTCTCATTGTCTACAGCATCCCACGTCAGACAATGAGGAGGCTTACCGCAACCTTCGCTCGGAGGTTAGGAGGGTCGTGAGGCACTGCAAGGATGGGTGGTGGTTGCGGGTTGCTGAGGAGATGGAATCTGCCTCAATGGCCCGCGATCACATATCGCTCTTTAACTCCATTAAAAAAATTACTTGCAGCGCCACACCGATTACCATCATTAGGGGAAAGAATGGTGATCCAATCTCCGACTCTCAGGAACAGGTTTGCAGATTTGCTGAGCATTTCTGTGAGGTCCTTGGGGAGGGGAAATCCCTCAGCCTAAAAAACATCGGTGCCTCAAATATTGGAATAATAATTCACCCCCTGTGAGTGGCTGGCTGAGGTGCCATCTGTTTAGGAAGTACTGAAGGCGATCCAGAGTCTGAGACCAGGAAAGGCACCGGGCAGAGATGATCTCCGAAGCGAAATGCTGAGGGAGGGTGGAATTTGTGCACAGACTGCCCTACATGACATCATAACAACAGTCTGGACCATTGGACGGGTTCCGCAGGATTGGAAGGATGCCCTGGTGGTCCCCCTCTTTAAGAAGGAGGACCGCACAGACTGTAACAACTACAGGGGCATCTCACTCCTCAATGTGCCAGGAAAGGTCCTGGCAAGGATTATCCAACATCGCCTTGCTAGGCACGCTGAGAAGAGGCTTGCGGAGCCCCATTGCGGTTTCAGGAAAGGGCGTCCTGCACAAATGCCATATTTTCTGTCCGTCTGCTACAGCAGACCTGGTCAAGGCCTATGATACCATCAGTAGGCCTGGGTTCTGGGTTGTACTTTGTGCTTTCGGAGTCCCTGACCCTCTGCTCACGCTCATTAAGAACCTTCATGATGGTGAGCGGGCCCGGGTAAAACTACGTGGCCGGGAGTCAGAGCCATTCCCTGTTCACCTTGGAGTGCAACAGGGATGTCCTCTGGCTCCCACATTATTCAACGTAGTTCGTGAAGCTTTCAATGGCTGTACCGGAGGAATTTCCACCTGGTACAGATAAAATGAGAGGCAGATCGATGCCCGGGTGTGGTCAGGGGATGGCTCCCTATTGGTCAACCATGTTATGTATGCCGATGATCTGGTAATTGATGCTCACTCAAAGGAGGAGTTGGAGGTGCTGCTGCTGAACCTTGCCACTAAGAGGTGGGGCCTTACCATCAGTGCAACCAAAACTAGGCACCTGCCTGGTCATTTTGTACCATCAGACACTCCACCCCCACAACTCGCAATCGGAGATAGGGCAGTTGTGGAGGGAGTGGAGAGTTTCCCATACCTGGGCAGTGTGCTCATGACCGGCTCTGGTTTGACAGCAAAGGTCTCACTCTGAATCAGTCGAGCGGCATTATCTTTTCATCGGCGTCATCTGGTCCAACACCAATGGAGACTAGGCTCTAAGAAAAGCTGTCTCGGGTGTGGACCAATCAACTTCAAGGACAGTGCATATCATTATCATTATCAGAGTTGTTTCTTTTATGTTTGCATTTTGACTGCGTGTGTTGTGGTTATTGCAAACATGATGCCTTGTATAAAGGTGTCCGTTTTTGTACCAGTTGAAAGGGAAAAACCCTATCACTATATCTTTTCATCAGTTGCGTAACGCTGTGTGGATGCTACCTGGTCTGTCGTTCCACACGAAGCTTCAGGTCTTCTCGGCCACAGTCATTCCCTCCCTTCTTTACGCTTGTGAAATGTATTAGGACATCTTTGCCGATTAGAAACATTTAGGCTAGCCTGCCTATGATCCAACCTGGGTTTAACCAGGCTGGATTGTGTGAGGAGCTCCATCGGTGAGCTCTTCTGGCAGGTAAGGCTGCGTTGGCTGGGTCATGTAGCCCGTATGCCCAACCACCGCATGCCTAAACAGCTGTTGTTCGGCCGGATAGAAGGGGCTAAACGGGCACGGCACGGGCTAAAGAAGCGATGGAGTGATGTGGTACAGGAGGATGTGGAGGAGGCTTGTGAAGGACGCTAATGGGCAGTTGGAGGCAGTCGGCCTTCAACAACAATGGAGGGCGGAAGAGCGACGCTCACAACAACGAGCAGAGCGCCGGGTGGCTAAAGCACAGCAAGTTGGCACAGTAGGGCGCACAGGTGGTGCATCAGCCAGTCATCTCGGCAATCTCAGTCAATCGACCCGTGGCACCTGGGTCTGCCCCGTGACCTCCTGCCAGAGGGCGTTCGACACTTCACGTGGCCTCAACGTGCACATAGCCTGGCACAAGCGTCGTGGTGACATCACAGCCACTTGGTGGCGAATGGCGGTTGTTGTTGTTGTAGTTGTGGTGGTGAGTGTGGTAGTGAGTGTGGTGGTGAGTGCCGCACCCCAGCAGTGTGACGGAGCAGGCGTTGATGTCCACGCCCACGAAGCTGACGCACTCCTCTACCACGCCACGCAGCGCCACCTTTAGCTGCGCATCCGGCAGGTCGTGCTGCATGCCACCACCACATCAACAACAACCACCACCGCCACCATAACCACCGCCACTATAACCACCACCACATCAACAACAACCACCACAACCGCGACCACCACATCAACAACAACACCCAACACATCCAACCACAACCACCGTCACATTAACAACAACCACCACCATAACATCACCACCACAACGCAACAGATGAGTGAGCGTCCGCACACCTGGTACATGCCGATGCCGAGGTGCTTGGGGTCGATCTTCACCAACTCTGCCAGAGGGTCTTGCAGACGGCGAGCGATGGACACTGCAAAGACAAAGATCCCCCCCGCCCTGTTGTAGCCTCCGCAGACTGCTGGGTCACGTGCCGTTGGCGGGCGGCAGCCACGAAGGCCGGCACGGCGCACGGGGGGGGGGGGGGGGGAATTACTGCGGGGCAAGCGGCACGCGGGGGTCGCGGGGGTCGCGGGGGTCGCTGTGCGTCACCAGCGCTGCGCAGGTTGGGGTCCATGCCGGGCATCTCTTGCTGCGCCTCGGGGCTCACGCTGTAGATGGAGGAGCCGTTCTCGTTCACGATGCTGCGCACGGGGGGACACGCGGCGGGGGGGGGGGGCCACACGGGGTCACAGGGGAGTCACACAGGGGCGTATGGGGGGGCGTATGGGGGGGGGTCACACAAAGACACACGAGGGTCACAGGAGGGTCACAGGAGGGTCAAGGGAGGTGGAAGACGAGAGGGGTGGTCAAATTGGAAGGTGGGGAGGAAGGTGAGAGTAGGAGGTGAGTGTGTGAGGTGAGTATGAGGTGAGTGTATGAGGTGAGTGTGTGAGGTGAGTATGAGGTGAGTGTATGAGGTGAGTGTGTGAGGTGAGTGTGTGAGGTGAGGGTGTGAGGTGAGTGTGTGAGGTGAGTGTGTGAGGTGAGGGTGTGAGGTGAGGGTGTGAGGTGAGTGTGTGAGGCGAGGGTGTGAGGTGAGGGTGTGAGGTGAGTGAGTGAGTGTGTGAGGTGAGTGTGTGAGGTGAGGGTGTGAGGTGAGTGTGTGAGGTTAGGGTGTGAGGTGAGTGAGTGAGGTGAGGGAGTGAGGTGAGGGTGTGAGGTGAGGGTGTGAGGTGAGTGAGTGAGTGTGTGAGGTGAGTGTGTGAGGTGAGTGTGTGAGGTGAGTGTGTGAGGTGAGGGTGAGAGGTGAGGGTGTGAAGTGAGTGTGTGAGGTTAGGGTGTCAGGTGAGTGTGTGAGGTGAGGGTGTGAGGTGAGTGAGGTGAGTGTGTGAGGTGAGGGTGAAGTGAGGGTGTGAGGTGAGGGTGTGAAGTGAGGGTGTGAGGTGAGGGTGTGAGGTGAGTGTGTGAGGTGAGGGTGTGAGGTGAGAGTGTGAGGTGAGTGAGTGTGTGAGGTGAGTGTGTGAGGTGAGTGTGTGAGGTGAGTGTGTCAGATGAGTGAGTGAGTGTGTGAGGTGAGTGTGTGAGGTGAGTGTGTCAGGTGAGTGTGTGAGGTGAGTGAGGTGAGTGAGTGTGTGAGTGTATTAGGTGAGTGTGTGAGGTGAGTGTGAGGTGAGGGTGTGAGGTGAGGGTGTGAGGTGAGGGAAGGGACTGAGGTGAGTGTGGGAGTGACTGGGTGAGTGTGTGAGGCGAGTGTGTGAGTGTATTAGGTGAGTGTGTGAGGTGAGTGTGAGGTGAGGGTGTGAGGTGAGTGTATGAGGTGAGTGTGAGGTGAGGGTGTGAGGTGAGTGTGAGGTGAGGGTGTGAGGTGAGTGTGTGAGGTGAGGGAGTGAGTGAGGTGAGTGTGTGAGTGACTGGGTGAGTGTGTGAGGTGAGTGTGTGAGGTCAGTGTGTGAGGTGAGTGTGTGAGGTGAGAATGTGAGGTGAGAGTGTGAGGTGAGTGTGTGAGGTGAGTGAGTGTGTGAGGTGAGTGAGTGAGGTGAGTGTGTGAGGTGAGTGTGTGAGGTGAGTGTGTGAGGTGAGTGTGTGAGGTGAGTGAGTGAGTGTGTGAGGTGAGTGTGTGAGGTGAGGGTGTGAGGTGAGTGTGTGAGGCGAGGGTGTGAGGTGAGTGAGTGAGATGAGGGTGTGAGGTGAGGGTGTGAGGTGAGTGAGTGAGTGTGTGAGGTGAGTGTGTGAGGTGAGTGTGTGAGGTGAGTGTGTGAAGTGAGGGTGAGAGGTGAGGGTGTGAAGTGAGTGTGTGAGGTTAGGGTGTGAGGTGAGGGTGTGAGGTGAGTGAGGTGAGTGTGTGAGGTGAGGGTGAAGTGAGGGTGTGAGGTGAGGGTGTGAAGTGAGGGTGTGAGGTGAGGGTGTGAGGTGAGTGTGTGAGGTGAGGGTGTGAGGTGAAAGTGTGAGGTGAGTGAGTGTGTGAGGTAAGTGTGTGAGGTGAGTGTGTAAGCTGAGTGTGTGAGGTGAGTGAGGTTAGGGTGTGAGGTGAGAGTGTGAGGTGAGTGTGTGAGGTGAGTGTGAGGTGAGTGTGTGAGGTGAGGGAGTGAGGTGAGTGTGTGAGGTGAGTGTGTGAGGTGAGTGAGTGTGTGAGGTGAGTGTGTGAGGTGAGTGTGTGAGGTGAGTGAGTGTGTGAGGTGAGTGTGTGAGGTGAGTGTGTGAGGTGAGTGAGTGTGTGAGGTGAGAGTGTGAGGTGAGTGTGTGAGGTGAGTGTGTGAGGTGAGCATGTGAGGTGAGAGTGTGAGGTGAGTGTGTGAGGTGAGTGAGTGTGTGAGGTGAGTGAGTGAGTGTGTGAGGTGAGTGTGTGAGGTGAGGGTGTGAGGTGAGTGTGTGAGGTGAGGGTGTGAGGTGAGTGAGTGAGGTGAGGGTGTGAGGTGAGGGTGTGAGGTGAGTGAGTGAGTGTGTGAGGTGAGTGTGTGAGGTGAGTGTGTGAGGTGAGTGTGTGAAGTGAGGGTGAGAGGTGAGGGTGTGAAGTGAGTGTGTGAGGTTAGGGTGTGAGGTGAGTGTGTGAGGTGAGGGTGTGAGGTGAGTGAGGTGAGTGTGTGAGGTGAGGGTGAAGTGAGGGTGTGAGGTGAGGGTGTGAAATGAGGGTGTGAGGTGAGGGTGTGAGGTGAGTGTGTGAGGTGAGGGTGTGAGGTGAGAGTGTGAGGTGAGTGAGTGTGTGAGGTGAGTGTGTGAGGTGAGTGTGTGAGCTGAGTGTGTGAGGTGAGTGAGGTGAGGGTGTGAGGTGAGAGTGTGAGGTGAGTGTGTGAGGTGAGTGTGTGAGGTGAGGGAGTGAGGTGAGTGTGTGAGGTGAGTGTGTGAGGTGAGTGAGTGTGTGAGGTGAGTGTGAGGTGAGTGTGTGAGGTGAGGGAGTGAGGTGAGTGTGTGAGGTGAGTGTGTGAGGTGAGTGAGTGTGTGAGGTGAGTGTGTGAGGTGAGTGTGTGAGGTGAGTGAGTGTGTGAGGTGAGTGTGTGAGGTGAGTGTGTGAGGTGAGTGAGTGTGTGAGGTGAGAGTGTGAGGTGAGTGTGTGAGGTGAGTGTGTGAGGTGAGTGTGTGAGGTGAGGATGTGAGGTGAGAGTGTGAGGTGAGTGTGTGAGTTGAGTGAGTGTGTGAGGTGAGTGAGTGTGTGAGGTGAGTGTGTGAGGTGAGGGTGTGAGGTGAGTGTGTGAGGTGAGGGTGTGAGGTGAGTGAGTGAGGTGAGGGTGTGAGGTGAGGGTGTGAGGTGAGTGAGTGAGTGAGTGTGTGAGGTGAGTGTGTGAGGTGAGTGTGTGAGGTGAGTGTGTGAAGTGAGGGTGAGAGGTGAGGGTGTGAAGTGAGTGTGTGAGGTTAGGGTGTGAGGTGAGTGTGTGAGGTGAGGGTGTGAGGTGAGTGAGGTGAGTGTGTGAGGTGAGGGTGAAGTGAGGGTGTGAGGTGAGGGTGTGAAGTGAGGGTGTGAGGTGAGGGTGTGAGGTGAGTGTGTGAGGTGAGGGTGTGAGGTGAGAGTGTGAGGTGAGTGAGTGTGTGAGGTGAGTGTGTGAGGTGAGTGTGTGAGCTGAGTGTGTGAGGTGAGTGAGGTGAGGGTGTGAGGTGAGTGTGTGAGGTGAGTGTGTGAGGTGAGTGTGTGAGGTGAGTGAGTGAGTGTGTGAGGTGAGTGTGTGAGGTGAGGGTGTGAGGTGAGTGTGTGAGGCGAGGGTGTGAGGTGAGTGAGTGAGATGAGGGTGTGAGGTGAGGGTGTGAGGTGAGTGAGTGAGTGTGTGAGGTGAGTGTGTGAGGTGAGTGTGTGAGGTGAGTGTGTGAAGTGAGGGTGAGAGGTGAGGGTGTGAAGTGAGTGTGTGAGGTTAGGGTGTGAGGTGAGGGTGTGAGGTGAGTGAGGTGAGTGTGTGAGGTGAGGGTGAAGTGAGGGTGTGAGGTGAGGGTGTGAAGTGAGGGTGTGAGGTGAGGGTGTGAGGTGAGTGTGTGAGGTGAGGGTGTGAGGTGAAAGTGTGAGGTGAGTGAGTGTGTGAGGTAAGTGTGTGAGGTGAGTGTGTAAGCTGAGTGTGTGAGGTGAGTGAGGTTAGGGTGTGAGGTGAGAGTGTGAGGTGAGTGTGTGAGGTGAGTGTGAGGTGAGTGTGTGAGGTGAGGGAGTGAGGTGAGTGTGTGAGGTGAGTGTGTGAGGTGAGTGAGTGTGTGAGGTGAGTGTGTGAGGTGAGTGTGTGAGGTGAGTGAGTGTGTGAGGTGAGTGTGTGAGGTGAGTGTGTGAGGTGAGTGAGTGTGTGAGGTGAGAGTGTGAGGTGAGTGTGTGAGGTGAGTGTGTGAGGTGAGCATGTGAGGTGAGAGTGTGAGGTGAGTGTGTGAGGTGAGTGAGTGTGTGAGGTGAGTGAGTGAGTGTGTGAGGTGAGTGTGTGAGGTGAGGGTGTGAGGTGAGTGTGTGAGGTGAGGGTGTGAGGTGAGTGAGTGAGGTGAGGGTGTGAGGTGAGGGTGTGAGGTGAGTGAGTGAGTGTGTGAGGTGAGTGTGTGAGGTGAGTGTGTGAGGTGAGTGTGTGAAGTGAGGGTGAGAGGTGAGGGTGTGAAGTGAGTGTGTGAGGTTAGGGTGTGAGGTGAGTGTGTGAGGTGAGGGTGTGAGGTGAGTGAGGTGAGTGTGTGAGGTGAGGGTGAAGTGAGGGTGTGAGGTGAGGGTGTGAAATGAGGGTGTGAGGTGAGGGTGTGAGGTGAGTGTGTGAGGTGAGGGTGTGAGGTGAGAGTGTGAGGTGAGTGAGTGTGTGAGGTGAGTGTGTGAGGTGAGTGTGTGAGCTGAGTGTGTGAGGTGAGTGAGGTGAGGGTGTGAGGTGAGAGTGTGAGGTGAGTGTGTGAGGTGAGTGTGTGAGGTGAGGGAGTGAGGTGAGTGTGTGAGGTGAGTGTGTGAGGTGAGTGAGTGTGTGAGGTGAGTGTGAGGTGAGTGTGTGAGGTGAGGGAGTGAGGTGAGTGTGTGAGGTGAGTGTGTGAGGTGAGTGAGTGTGTGAGGTGAGTGTGTGAGGTGAGTGTGTGAGGTGAGTGAGTGTGTGAGGTGAGTGTGTGAGGTGAGTGTGTGAGGTGAGTGAGTGTGTGAGGTGAGAGTGTGAGGTGAGTGTGTGAGGTGAGTGTGTGAGGTGAGTGTGTGAGGTGAGGATGTGAGGTGAGAGTGTGAGGTGAGTGTGTGAGTTGAGTGAGTGTGTGAGGTGAGTGAGTGTGTGAGGTGAGTGTGTGAGGTGAGGGTGTGAGGTGAGTGTGTGAGGTGAGGGTGTGAGGTGAGTGAGTGAGGTGAGGGTGTGAGGTGAGGGTGTGAGGTGAGTGAGTGAGTGAGTGTGTGAGGTGAGTGTGTGAGGTGAGTGTGTGAGGTGAGTGTGTGAAGTGAGGGTGAGAGGTGAGGGTGTGAAGTGAGTGTGTGAGGTTAGGGTGTGAGGTGAGTGTGTGAGGTGAGGGTGTGAGGTGAGTGAGGTGAGTGTGTGAGGTGAGGGTGAAGTGAGGGTGTGAGGTGAGGGTGTGAAGTGAGGGTGTGAGGTGAGGGTGTGAGGTGAGTGTGTGAGGTGAGGGTGTGAGGTGAGAGTGTGAGGTGAGTGAGTGTGTGAGGTGAGTGTGTGAGGTGAGTGTGTGAGCTGAGTGTGTGAGGTGAGTGAGGTGAGGGTGTGAGGTGAGTGTATGAGGTGAGTGTGAGGTGAGGGTGTGAGGTGAGTGTGTGAGGTGAGGGAGTGAGTGAGGTGAGTGCGTGAGTGACTGGGTGAGTGTGTGAGGTGAGTGTGTGAGGTCAGTGTGTGAGGTGAGTGTGTGAGGTGAGAATGTGAGGTGAGAGTGTGAGGTGAGTGTGTGAGGTGAGTGAGTGTGTGAGGTGAGTGAGTGAGGTGAGTGTGTGAGGTGAGTGTGTGAGGTGAGGGTGTGAGGTGAGTGTGTGAGGTGAGTGTGTGAGGTGAGTGTGTGAGGTGAGTGAGTGAGTGTGTGAGGTGAGTGTGTGAGGTGAGGGTGTGAGGTGAGTGTGTGAGGCGAGGGTGTGAGGTGAGTGAGTGAGGTGAGGGTGTGAGGTGAGGGTGTGAGGTGAGTGAGTGAGTGAGTGTGTGAGGTGAGTGTGTGAGGTGAGTGTGTGAGGTGAGTGTGTGAAGTGAGGGTGAGAGGTGAGGGTGTGAAGTGAGTGTGTGAGGTTAGGGTGTGAGGTGAGTGTGTGAGGTGAGGGTGTGAGGTGAGTGAGGTGAGTGTGTGAGGTGAGGGTGAAGTGAGGGTGTGAGGTGAGGGTGTGAAGTGAGGGTGTGAGGTGAGGGTGTGAGGTGAGTGTGTGAGGTGAGGGTGTGAGGTGAAAGTGTGAGGTGAGTGAGTGTGTGAGGTGAGTGAGTGAGTGTGTGAGGTGAGTGTGTGAGGTGAGGGTGTGAGGTGAGTGTGTGAGGTGAGGGTGTGAGGTGAGTGAGTGAGGTGAGGGTGTGAGGTGAGGGTGTGAGGTGAGTGAGTGAGTGTGTGAGGTGAGTGTGTGAGGTGAGTGTGTGAGGTGAGTGTGTGAAGTGAGGGTGAGAGGTGAGGGTGTGAAGTGAGTGTGTGAGGTTAGGGTGTGAGGTGAGTGTGTGAGGTGAGGGTGTGAGGTGAGTGAGGTGAGTGTGTGAGGTGAGGGTGAAGTGAGGGTGTGAGGTGAGGGTGTGAAATGAGGGTGTGAGGTGAGGGTGTGAGGTGAGTGTGTGAGGTGAGGGTGTGAGGTGAGAGTGTGAGGTGAGTGAGTGTGTGAGGTGAGTGTGTGAGGTGAGTGTGTGAGCTGAGTGTGTGAGGTGAGTGAGGTGAGGGTGTGAGGTGAGAGTGTGAGGTGAGTGTGTGAGGTGAGTGTGTGAGGTGAGGGAGTGAGGTGAGTGTGTGAGGTGAGTGTGTGAGGTGAGTGAGTGTGTGAGGTGAGTGTGAGGTGAGTGTGTGAGGTGAGGGAGTGAGGTGAGTGTGTGAGGTGAGTGTGTGAGGTGAGTGAGTGTGTGAGGTGAGTGTGTGAGGTGAGTGTGTGAGGTGAGTGAGTGTGTGAGGTGAGTGTGTGAGGTGAGTGTGTGAGGTGAGTGAGTGTGTGAGGTGAGAGTGTGAGGTGAGTGTGTGAGGTGAGTGTGTGAGGTGAGTGTGTGAGGTGAGGATGTGAGGTGAGAGTGTGAGGTGAGTGTGTGAGTTGAGTGAGTGTGTGAGGTGAGTGAGTGTGTGAGGTGAGTGTGTGAGGTGAGGGTGTGAGGTGAGTGTGTGAGGTGAGGGTGTGAGGTGAGTGAGTGAGGTGAGGGTGTGAGGTGAGGGTGTGAGGTGAGTGAGTGAGTGAGTGTGTGAGGTGAGTGTGTGAGGTGAGTGTGTGAGGTGAGTGTGTGAAGTGAGGGTGAGAGGTGAGGGTGTGAAGTGAGTGTGTGAGGTTAGGGTGTGAGGTGAGTGTGTGAGGTGAGGGTGTGAGGTGAGTGAGGTGAGTGTGTGAGGTGAGGGTGAAGTGAGGGTGTGAGGTGAGGGTGTGAAGTGAGGGTGTGAGGTGAGGGTGTGAGGTGAGTGTGTGAGGTGAGGGTGTGAGGTGAGAGTGTGAGGTGAGTGAGTGTGTGAGGTGAGTGTGTGAGGTGAGTGTGTGAGCTGAGTGTGTGAGGTGAGTGAGGTGAGGGTGTGAGGTGAGTGTGTGAGGTGAGTGTGTGAGGTGAGTGTGTGAGGTGAGTGAGTGAGTGTGTGAGGTGAGTGTGTGAGGTGAGGGTGTGAGGTGAGTGTGTGAGGCGAGGGTGTGAGGTGAGTGAGTGAGATGAGGGTGTGAGGTGAGGGTGTGAGGTGAGTGAGTGAGTGTGTGAGGTGAGTGTGTGAGGTGAGTGTGTGAGGTGAGTGTGTGAAGTGAGGGTGAGAGGTGAGGGTGTGAAGTGAGTGTGTGAGGTTAGGGTGTGAGGTGAGGGTGTGAGGTGAGTGAGGTGAGTGTGTGAGGTGAGGGTGAAGTGAGGGTGTGAGGTGAGGGTGTGAAGTGAGGGTGTGAGGTGAGGGTGTGAGGTGAGTGTGTGAGGTGAGGGTGTGAGGTGAAAGTGTGAGGTGAGTGAGTGTGTGAGGTAAGTGTGTGAGGTGAGTGTGTAAGCTGAGTGTGTGAGGTGAGTGAGGTTAGGGTGTGAGGTGAGAGTGTGAGGTGAGTGTGTGAGGTGAGTGTGAGGTGAGTGTGTGAGGTGAGGGAGTGAGGTGAGTGTGTGAGGTGAGTGTGTGAGGTGAGTGAGTGTGTGAGGTGAGTGTGTGAGGTGAGTGTGTGAGGTGAGTGAGTGTGTGAGGTGAGTGTGTGAGGTGAGTGTGTGAGGTGAGTGAGTGTGTGAGGTGAGAGTGTGAGGTGAGTGTGTGAGGTGAGTGTGTGAGGTGAGCATGTGAGGTGAGAGTGTGAGGTGAGTGTGTGAGGTGAGTGAGTGTGTGAGGTGAGTGAGTGAGTGTGTGAGGTGAGTGTGTGAGGTGAGGGTGTGAGGTGAGTGTGTGAGGTGAGGGTGTGAGGTGAGTGAGTGAGGTGAGGGTGTGAGGTGAGGGTGTGAGGTGAGTGAGTGAGTGTGTGAGGTGAGTGTGTGAGGTGAGTGTGTGAGGTGAGTGTGTGAAGTGAGGGTGAGAGGTGAGGGTGTGAAGTGAGTGTGTGAGGTTAGGGTGTGAGGTGAGTGTGTGAGGTGAGGGTGTGAGGTGAGTGAGGTGAGTGTGTGAGGTGAGGGTGAAGTGAGGGTGTGAGGTGAGGGTGTGAAATGAGGGTGTGAGGTGAGGGTGTGAGGTGAGTGTGTGAGGTGAGGGTGTGAGGTGAGAGTGTGAGGTGAGTGAGTGTGTGAGGTGAGTGTGTGAGGTGAGTGTGTGAGCTGAGTGTGTGAGGTGAGTGAGGTGAGGGTGTGAGGTGAGAGTGTGAGGTGAGTGTGTGAGGTGAGTGTGTGAGGTGAGGGAGTGAGGTGAGTGTGTGAGGTGAGTGTGTGAGGTGAGTGAGTGTGTGAGGTGAGTGTGAGGTGAGTGTGTGAGGTGAGGGAGTGAGGTGAGTGTGTGAGGTGAGTGTGTGAGGTGAGTGAGTGTGTGAGGTGAGTGTGTGAGGTGAGTGTGTGAGGTGAGTGAGTGTGTGAGGTGAGTGTGTGAGGTGAGTGTGTGAGGTGAGTGAGTGTGTGAGGTGAGAGTGTGAGGTGAGTGTGTGAGGTGAGTGTGTGAGGTGAGTGTGTGAGGTGAGGATGTGAGGTGAGAGTGTGAGGTGAGTGTGTGAGTTGAGTGAGTGTGTGAGGTGAGTGAGTGTGTGAGGTGAGTGTGTGAGGTGAGGGTGTGAGGTGAGTGTGTGAGGTGAGGGTGTGAGGTGAGTGAGTGAGGTGAGGGTGTGAGGTGAGGGTGTGAGGTGAGTGAGTGAGTGAGTGTGTGAGGTGAGTGTGTGAGGTGAGTGTGTGAGGTGAGTGTGTGAAGTGAGGGTGAGAGGTGAGGGTGTGAAGTGAGTGTGTGAGGTTAGGGTGTGAGGTGAGTGTGTGAGGTGAGGGTGTGAGGTGAGTGAGGTGAGTGTGTGAGGTGAGGGTGAAGTGAGGGTGTGAGGTGAGGGTGTGAAGTGAGGGTGTGAGGTGAGGGTGTGAGGTGAGTGTGTGAGGTGAGGGTGTGAGGTGAGAGTGTGAGGTGAGTGAGTGTGTGAGGTGAGTGTGTGAGGTGAGTGTGTGAGCTGAGTGTGTGAGGTGAGTGAGGTGAGGGTGTGAGGTGAGTGTATGAGGTGAGTGTGAGGTGAGGGTGTGAGGTGAGTGTGTGAGGTGAGGGAGTGAGTGAGGTGAGTGCGTGAGTGACTGGGTGAGTGTGTGAGGTGAGTGTGTGAGGTCAGTGTGTGAGGTGAGTGTGTGAGGTGAGAATGTGAGGTGAGAGTGTGAGGTGAGTGTGTGAGGTGAGTGAGTGTGTGAGGTGAGTGAGTGAGGTGAGTGTGTGAGGTGAGTGTGTGAGGTGAGGGTGTGAGGTGAGTGTGTGAGGTGAGTGTGTGAGGTGAGTGTGTGAGGTGAGTGAGTGAGTGTGTGAGGTGAGTGTGTGAGGTGAGGGTGTGAGGTGAGTGTGTGAGGCGAGGGTGTGAGGTGAGTGAGTGAGGTGAGGGTGTGAGGTGAGGGTGTGAGGTGAGTGAGTGAGTGAGTGTGTGAGGTGAGTGTGTGAGGTGAGTGTGTGAGGTGAGTGTGTGAGTGAGGGTGAGAGGTGAGGGTGTGAAGTGAGTGTGTGAGGTTAGGGTGTGAGGTGAGTGTGTGAGGTGAGGGTGTGAGGTGAGTGAGGTGAGTGTGTGAGGTGAGGGTGAAGTGAGGGTGTGAGGTGAGGGTGTGAAGTGAGGGTGTGAGGTGAGGGTGTGAGGTGAGTGTGTGAGGTGAGGGTGTGAGGTGAAAGTGTGAGGTGAGTGAGTGTGTGAGGTGAGTGTGTGAGGTGAGTGTGTAAGCTGAGTGTGTGAGGTGAGTGAGGTGAGGGTGTGAGGTGAGAGTGTGAGGTGAGTGTGTGAGGTGAGTGTGAGGTGAGTGTGTGAGGTGAGGGAGTGAGGTGAGTGTGTGAGGTGAGTGTGTGAGGTGAGTGAGTGTGTGAGGTGAGTGTGTGAGGTGAGTGTGTGAGGTGAGTGAGTGTGTGAGGTAAGTGTGTGAGGTGAGTGTGTGAGGTGAGTGAGTGTGTGAGGTGAGAGTGTGAGGTGAGTGTGTGAGATGAGTGTGTGAGGTGAGTGTGTGAGGTGAGGATGTGAGGTGAGAGTGTGAGGTGAGTATGTGAGGTGAGTGAGTGTGTGAGGTGAGTGAGTGAGTGTGTGAGGTGAGTGTGTGAGGTGAGGGTGTGAGGTGAGTGTGTGAGGTGAGTGTGTGAGGTGAGTGAAGTGAGGGTGTGAGGTGAGAGTGTGAGGTGAGTGTGTGAGGTGAGTGTGAGTGTGTGAGGTGAGGGAGTGAGGTGAGTGTGTGAGGTGAGTGTGTGAGGTGAGTGAGTGTGTGAGGTGAGTGTGAGGTGAGTGTGTGAGGTGAGGGAGTGAGGTGAGTGTGTGAGGTGAGTGAGTGTGTGAGGTGAGTGTGTGAGGTGAGTGTGTGAGGTGAGTGAGTGTGTGAGGTGAGAGTGTGAGGTGAGTGTGTGAGGTGAGTGTGTGAGGTGAGTGTGTGAGGTGAGGATGTGAGGTGAGAGTGTGAGGTGAGTGTGTGAGTTGAGTGAGTGTGTGAGGTGAGTGAGTGTGTGAGGTGAGTGTGTGAGGTGAGGGTGTGAGGTGAGTGTGTGAGGTGAGGGTGTGAGGTGAGTGAGTGAGGTGAGGGTGTGAGGTGAGGGTGTGAGGTGAGTGAGTGAGTGAGTGTGTGAGGTGAGTGTGTGAGGTGAGTGTGTGAGGTGAGTGTGTGAAGTGAGGGTGAGAGGTGAGGGTGTGAAGTGAGTGTGTGAGGTTAGGGTGTGAGGTGAGTGTGTGAGGTGAGGGTGTGAGGTGAGTGAGGTGAGTGTGTGAGGTGAGGGTGAAGTGAGGGTGTGAGGTGAGGGTGTGAAGTGAGGGTGTGAGGTGAGGGTGTGAGGTGAGTGTGTGAGGTGAGGGTGTGAGGTGAGAGTGTGAGGTGAGTGTGTGAGGTGAGTGTGTGAGCTGAGTGTGTGAGGTGAGTGAGGTGAGGGTGTGAGGTGAGTGTATGAGGTGAGTGTGAGGTGAGGGTGTGAGGTGAGTGTGTGAGGTGAGGGAGTGAGTGAGGTGAGTGTGTGAGTGACTGGGTGAGTGTGTGAGGTGAGTGTGTGAGGTCAGTGTGTGAGGTGAGTGTGTGAGGTGAGAATGTGAGGTGAGAGTGTGAGGTGAGTGTGTGAGGTGAGTGAGTGTGTGAGGTGAGTGAGTGAGGTGAGTGTGTGAGGTGAGTGTGTGAGGTGAGGGTGTGAGGTGAGTGTGTGAGGTGAGTGTGTGAGGTGAGTGTGTGAGGTGAGTGAGTGAGTGTGTGAGGTGAGTGTGTGAGGTGAGGGTGTGAGGTGAGTGTGTGAGGCGAGGGTGTGAGGTGAGTGAGTGAGGTGAGGGTGTGAGGTGAGGGTGTGAGGTGAGTGAGTGAGTGAGTGAGTGTGTGAGGTGAGTGTGTGAGGTGAGTGTGTGAGGTGAGTGTGTGAAGTGAGGGTGAGAGGTGAGGGTGTGAAGTGAGTGTGTGAGGTTAGGGTGTGAGGTGAGTGTGTGAGGTGAGGGTGTGAGGTGAGTGAGGTGAGTGTGTGAGGTGAGGGTGAAGTGAGGGTGTGAGGTGAGGGTGTGAAGTGAGGGTGTGAGGTGAGGGTGTGAGGTGAGTGTGTGAGGTGAGGGTGTGAGGTGAAAGTGTGAGGTGAGTGAGTGTGTGAGGTGAGTGTGTGAGGTGAGTGTGTAAGCTGAGTGTGTGAGGTGAGTGAGGTGAGGGTGTGAGGTGAGAGTGTGAGGTGAGTGTGTGAGGTGAGTGTGAGGTGAGTGTGTGAGGTGAGGGAGTGAGGTGAGTGTGTGAGGTGAGTGTGTGAGGTGAGTGAGTGTGAGAGGTGAGTGTGTGAGGTGAGTGTGTGAGGTGAGTGAGTGTGTGAGGTGAGTGTGTGAGGTGAGTGTGTGAGGTGAGTGAGTGTGTGAGGTGAGAGTGTGAGGTGAGTGTGTGAGGTGAGTGTGTGAGGTGAGTGTGTGAGGTGAGGATGTGAGGTGAGAGTGTGAGGTGAGTATGTGAGGTGAGTGAGTGTGTGAGGTGAGTGAGTGAGTGTGTGAGGTGAGTGTGTGAGGTGAGGGTGTGAGGTGAGTGTGTGAGGTGAGGGTGTGAGGTGAGTGAGTGAGGTGAGGGTGTGAGGTGAGGGTGTGAGGTGAGTGAGTGAGTGAGTGTGTGAGGTGAGTGTGTGAGGTGAGTGTGTGAGGTGAGTGTGTGAAGTAAGGGTGAGAGGTGAGGGTGTGAAGTGAGTGTGTGAGGTTAGGGTGTGAGGTGAGTGTGTGAGGTGAGGGTGTGAGGTGAGTGAGGTGAGTGTGTGAGGTGAGGGTGAAGTGAGGGTGTGAGGTGAGGGTGTGAAGTGAGGGTGTGAGGTGAGGGTGTGAGGTGAGTGTGTGAGGTGAGGGTGTGAGGTGAGAGTGTGAGGTGAGTGAGTGTGTGAGGTGAGTGTGTGAGGTGAGTGTGTGAGCTGAGTGTGTGAGGTGAGTGAGGTGAGGGTGTGAGGTGACAGTGTGAGGTGAGTGTGTGAGGTGAGTGTGAGTGTGTGAGCTGAGGGAGTGAGGTGAGTGTGTGAGGTGAGTGTGTGAGGTGAGTGAGTGTGTGAGGTGAGTGTGAGGTGAGTGTGTGAGGTGAGGGAGTGAGGTGAGTGTGTGAGGTGAGTGTGTGAGGTGAGTGAGTGTGTGAGGTGAGTGTGTGAGGTGAGTGTGTGAGGTGAGTGAGTGTGTGAGGTGAGTGTGTGAGGTGAGTGTGTGAGGTGAGTGAGTGTGTGAGGTGAGAGTGTGAGGTGAGTGTGTGAGGTGAGTGTGTGAGGTGAGTGTGTGAGGTGAGGATGTGAGGTGAGAGTGTGAGGTGAGTGTGTGAGGTGAGTGAGTGTGTGAGGTGAGTGAGTGAGTGTGTGAGGTGAGTGTGTGAGGTGAGGGTGTGAGGTGAGTGTGTGAGGTGAGGGTGTGAGGTGAGTGAGTGAGGTGAGGGTGTGAGGTGAGGGTGTGAGGTGAGTGAGTGAGTGTGTGAGGTGAGTGTGTGAGGTGAGTGTGTGAGGTGAGTGTGTGAAGTGAGGGTGAGAGGTGAGGGTGTGAAGTGAGTGTGTGAGGTTAGGGTGTGAGGTGAGTGTGTGAGGTGAGGGTGTGAGGTGAGTGAGGTGAGTGTGTGAGGTGAGGGTGTGAAGTGAGGGTGTGAGGTGAGGGTGTGAGGTGAGTGTGTGAGGTGAGGGTGTGAGGTGAGAGTGTGAGGTGAGTGAGTGTGTGAGGTGAGTGTGTGAGGTGAGTGTGTGAGCTGTGTGTGAGGTGAGTGAGGTGAGGGTGTGAGGTGACAGTGTGAGGTGAGTGTGTGAGGTGAGTGTGAGTGTGTGAGCTGAGGGAGTGAGGTGAGTGTGTGAGGTGAGTGTGTGAGGTGAGTGAGTGTGTGAGGTGAGTGTGAGGTGAGTGTGTGAGGTGAGGGAGTGAGGTGAGTGTGTGAGGTGAGTGTGTGAGGTGAGTGAGTGTGTGAGGTGAGTGTGTGAGGTGAGTGTGTGAGGTGAGTGAGTGTGTGAGGTGAGTGTGTGAGGTGAGTGTGTGAGGTGAGTGAGTGTGTGAGGTGAGAGTGTGAGGTGAGTGTGTGAGGTGAGTGTGTGAGGTGAGTGTGTGAGGTGAGGATGTGAGGTGAGAGTGTGAGGTGAGTGTGTGAGGTGAGTGAGTGTGTGAGGTGAGTGAGTGAGTGTGTGAGGTGAGTGTGTGAGGTGAGGGTGTGAGGTGAGTGTGTGAGGTGAGGGTGTGAGGTGAGTGAGTGAGGTGAGGGTGTGAGGTGAGGGTGTGAGGTGAGTGAGTGAGTGTGTGTGTGAGGTGAGTGTGTGAGGTGAGTGTGTGAGGTGAGTGTGTGAAGTGAGGGTGAGAGGTGAGGGTGTGAAGTGAGTGTGTGAGGTTAGGGTGTGAGGTGAGTGTGTGAGGTGAGGGTGTGAGGTGAGTGAGGTGAGTGTGTGAGGTGAGGGTGAAGTGAGGGTGTGAGGTGAGGGTGTGAAGTGAGGGTGTGAGGTGAGGGTGTGAGGTGAGTGTGTGAGGTGAGGGTGTGAGGTGAGAGTGTGAGGTGAGTGAGTGTGTGAGGTGAGTGTGTGAGGTGAGTGTGTGAGCTGAGTGTGTGAGGTGAGTGAGGTGAGGGTGTGAGGTGAGAGTGTGAGGTGAGTGTGTGAGGTGAGTGTGAGTGTGTGAGGTGAGGGAGTGAGGTGAGGGAGTGAGGTGAGTGTGTGAGGTGAGTGTGTGAGGTGAGTGAGTGTGTGAGGTGAGTGTGTGAGGTGAGTGTGTGAGGTGAGTGAGTGTGTGAGGTGAGTGTGTGAGGTGAGTGTGTGAAGTGAGAGTGTGAGGTGAGAGTGTGAGGTGAGTGTGTGAGGTGAGTGTGTGAGGTGAGTGTGTGAGGTGAGGATGTGAGGTGAGAGTGTGAGGTGAGTGTGTGAGGTGAGTGAGTGTGTGAGGTGAGTGAGTGTGTGTGTGAGGTGAGTGTGTGAGGTGAGTGTGTGAGGTGAGTGTATGAGGTGAGTGTGTCAGATGAGTGAGTGAGTGTGTGAGGTGAGTGAGGTGAGTGAGTGTGGTGAGTGAGGTGAGTGAGTGAGTATGTGAGGTGAGTGTGTGAGGTGAGTGAGGTGAGTGAGTGTGTGAGTGTATTAGGTGAGTGTGTGAGGTGAGTGTGAGGTGAGGGTGTGAGGTGAGGGTGTGAGGTGAGGGAGTGAGGTGAGTGTGGGAGTGACTGGGTGAGTGTGTGAGGCGAGTGTGTGAGTGTATTAGGTGAGTGTGTGAGGTGAGTGTGAGGTGAGGGTGTGAGGTGAGTGTATGAGGTGAGTGTGAGGTGAGGGTGTGAGGTGAGTGTGTGAGGTGAGGGAGTGAGTGAGGTGAGTGTGTGAGTGACTGGGTGAGTGTGTGAGGTGAGTGTGTGAGGTCAGTGTGTGAGGTGAGTGTGTGAGGTGAGAATGTGAGAGTGTGAGGTGAGTGTGTGAGGTGAGGGAGTGAGTGAGGTGAGTGTGTGAGTGACTGGGTGAGTGTGTGAGGCGAGTGTGTGAGGTGAGGGTGTGAGCTGAGTGTGAGGTGAGGGTGTGAGGTGAGGGAGTGAGTTGAGTGTGGGAGTGACTGGGTGAGTGTGTTAGGCGAGTGTGTGAGTGTATTAGGTGAGTGTGTGAGGTGAGTGTGAGGTGAGGGTGTGAGGTGAGTGTATGAGGTGAGTGTGAGGTGAGGGTGTGAGGTGAGTGTGTGAGGTGAGGGAGTGAGTGAGGTGAGTGTGTGAGGTGAGAGTGTGAGGTGAGTGAGTGTGTGAGGTGAGTGAGTGAGCTGAGTGTGAGGTGAGGGAGTGAGGTGAGGATGTGAGGTGAGTGTGTGAGGTCAGTGTGTGAGGTGAGTGTGTGAGGTGAGAGTGTGAGGTGAGTGTGTGAGGTGAGTGAGTGTGTGAGGTGAGTGTGTGAGGTGAGAGTGTGAGGTGAGTGTGTGAGGTGAGTGAGTGTGTGAGGTGAGTGTGTGAGGTGAGTGTGTGAGGTGAGTGTGTGAGGTGAGTGAGTGAGTGTGTGAGGTGAGTGAGGTGAGTGTGTGAGGTGAGTGAGGTGAGTGAGGTGAGTGAGTGAGTATGTGAGGTGAGTGTGTGAGGTGAGTGAGGTGAGTGAGTGTGTGAGGTGAGTGAGGTGAGTGAGTGTGTGATGTGAGTGAGGTGAGTGAGTGTGTGAGATGCGTGTGTGATGTGAGTGTGTGAGTGTATTAGGTGAGTGTGTGAGGTGAGTGTGAGGTGAGGGTGTGAGGTGAGTGTATGAGGTGAGTGTGAGGTGAGGGTGTGAGGTGAGTGTGTGAGGTGAGGGTGTGAGGTGAGGGTGTGAGGTGAGTGTGTGAGGTGAGTGTGTGAGGTGAGTGAGTGTGTGAGGTGAGTGAGTGAGGTGAGGGTGTGAGGTGAGTGTGTGAGGTGAGGGTGTGAGGTGAGTGAGTGAGGTGAGGGTGTGAGGTGAGGGTGTGAGGTGAGTGAGTGTGTGAGGTGAGTGTGTGAGGTGAGTGTGTGAGGTGAGTGTGTGAAGTGAGGGTGAGAGGTGAGGGTGTGAAGTGAGTGTGTGAGGTTAGGGTGTGAGGTGAGTGTGTGAGGTGAGGGTGTGAGGTGAGTGAGGTGAGTGTGTGAGGTGAGGGTGAAGTGAGGGTGTGAGGTGAGGGTGTGAAGTGAGGGTGTGAGGTGAGGGTGTGAGGTGAGTGTGTGAGGTGAGGGTGTGAGGTGAGAGTGTGAGGTGAGTGAGTGTGTGAGGTGAGTGTGTGAGGTGAGTGTGTGAGCTGAGTGTGTGAGGTGAGTGAGGTGAGGGTGTGAGGTGAGAGTGTGAGGTGAGTGTGTGAGGTGAGTGTGAGTGTGTGAGGTGAGGGAGTGAGGTGAGTGTGTGAGGTGAGTGTGTGAGGTGAGTGAGTGTGTGAGGTGAGTGTGTGAGGTGAGTGTGTGAGGTGAGTGAGTGTGTGAGGTGAGTGTGTGAGGTGAGTGTGTGAAGTGAGAGTGTGAGGTGAGAGTGTGAGGTGAGTGTGTGAGGTGAGTGTGTGAGGTGAGTGTGTGAGGTGAGGATGTGAGGTGAGAGTGTGAGGTGAGTGTGTGAGGTGAGTGAGTGTGTGAGGTGAGTGAGTGTGTGTGTGAGGTGAGTGTGTGAGGTGAGTGTGTGAGGTGAGTGTATGAGGTGAGTGTGTCAGATGAGTGAGTGAGTGTGTGAGGTGAGTGAGGTGAGTGAGTGTGGTGAGTGAGGTGAGTGAGTGAGTATGTGAGGTGAGTGTGTGAGGTGAGTGAGGTGAGTGAGTGTGTGAGTGTATTAGGTGAGTGTGTGAGGTGAGTGTGAGGTGAGGGTGTGAGGTGAGGGTGTGAGGTGAGGGAGTGAGGTGAGTGTGGGAGTGACTGGGTGAGTGTGTGAGGCGAGTGTGTGAGTGTATTAGGTGAGTGTGTGAGGTGAGTGTGAGGTGAGGGTGTGAGGTGAGTGTATGAGGTGAGTGTGAGGTGAGGGTGTGAGGTGAGTGTGTGAGGTGAGGGAGTGAGTGAGGTGAGTGTGTGAGTGACTGGGTGAGTGTGTGAGGTGAGTGTGTGAGGTCAGTGTGTGAGGTGAGTGTGTGAGGTGAGAATGTGAGAGTGTGAGGTGAGTGTGTGAGGTGAGGGAGTGAGTGAGGTGAGTGTGTGAGTGACTGGGTGAGTGTGTGAGGCGAGTGTGTGAGGTGAGGGTGTGAGCTGAGTGTGAGGTGAGGGTGTGAGGTGAGGGAGTGAGTTGAGTGTGGGAGTGACTGGGTGAGTGTGTTAGGCGAGTGTGTGAGTGTATTAGGTGAGTGTGTGAGGTGAGTGTGAGGTGAGGGTGTGAGGTGAGTGTATGAGGTGAGTGTGAGGTGAGGGTGTGAGGTGAGTGTGTGAGGTGAGGGAGTGAGTGAGGTGAGTGAGTGAGGTGAGAGTGTGAGGTGAGTGAGTGTGTGAGGTGAGTGAGTGAGCTGAGTGTGAGGTGAGGGAGTGAGGTGAGGATGTGAGGTGAGTGTGTGAGGTCAGTGTGTGAGGTGAGTGTGTGAGGTGAGAGTGTGAGGTGAGTGTGTGAGGTGAGTGAGTGTGTGAGGTGAGTGTGTGAGGTGAGTGTGTGAGGTGAGTGTGTGAGGTGAGTGAGTGAGTGTGTGAGGTGAGTGAGGTGAGTGTGTGAGGTGAGTGAGGTGAGTGAGGTGAGTGAGTGAGTATGTGAGGTGAGTGTGTGAGGTGAGTGAGGTGAGTGAGTGTGTGAGGTGAGTGAGGTGAGTGAGTGTGTGATGTGAGTGAGGTGAGTGAGTGTGTGAGATGCGTGTGTGATGTGAGTGTGTGAGTGTATTAGGTGAGTGTGTGAGGTGAGTGTGAGGTGAGGGTGTGAGGTGAGGGTGTGAGGTGAGGGAGTGAGGTGAGTGTGGGAGTGACTGGGTGAGTGTGTGAGGCGAGTGTGTGAGTGTATTAGGTGAGTGTGTGAGGTGAGTGTGAGGTGAGGGTGTGAGGTGAGTGTATGAGGTGAGTGTGAGGTGAGGGTGTGAGGTGAGTGTGTGAGGTGAGGGTGTGAGGTGAGGGTGTGAGGTGAGTGAGGGTGTGAGGTGAGTGTGTAGTGAGGGTGTGAGGTGAGGGTGTGAGGTGAGGTGAGCGCGAGGTGAGCAGCCCCCTACCCCCCCACCTGTAGACGACATTGAGGGGCTGTAGGGTGTTGCTCTGGATGAGCTCCGACATGAAGCACTCCGCCTCACGGCAGCCACAGCCGTTGCCAATCGCCACGGTCTCACAGCTGCAGCACGGGGGGGCGATTATGAGTGAGTATGTGTGTGAGAGCGAGCGTGAGTATTTGTGTGAGCGTGAGTATGTGTGTGTGTGTGAGTGAGTGTGAGTATGTGTGTGTGTGAGCGTGAGTATGTGTGTGTGTGAGTAAGTGTGAGTATGTGTGTGTGTGAGCGTGAGTGAGTATGTGTGTGTGTGTGAGTGAGTGAGTGTGAGTATGTGTGTGTGTGAGCGTGAGTATGTGTGTGTGTGAGTAAGTGTGAGTATGTGTGTGTGTGAGCGTGAGTGAGTATGTGTGTGTGTGTGAGTGAGTGTGAGTATGTGTGTGTGAGCGTGAGTGAGTGTGTATGTGTGTGAGTGAGCATGAGTGAGTGTGTGTGTGTGCAAGTATGTGTGTGGGAGCATCGTCACTAGGGAGACAAAGGCGGCCGGGCGTGGTGTTGGCCACCCACCCCCTCGTGTACCGTCCCGGCCTTCATAGATGCTCGCTAACAGCACTTGCCCCAACAGTCTGTTAGGCTAGACGAGGGATCTTTTTTGTCTTTTTCTGTGTGAGTGTGAGTGAGCGTGTGTATTAGTGAGTTTGTGTGGTAAGCGAGTGTGTGAGCGAGTGTGTGTGTGAGTGTGTGAGTTTGAGCAAGTGTGTGAGTTTGAGCGAGTGTGTGAGTGAACATGTGAGTTTGAGCGAGTGTGTGAGTGAATGTGAGTTTAGGCGAGTGTGTGAGTGCGTATGAGTGAGTATGCGCGTGAGTGCGGGTGAGCGAGTGTGAGTGTCTCTTCCGTCTATCTCTCTCTTTGTCACTGTGTGTCTGTGTATCTGAGTGCGTCTCTGTGTATCCGTGGGTCCATATCCCCGTGTGTCTTCTCCGAGTCCCCGTGTCCCCGAGTCTCAACTCCCGAAGTCCCCGAGTTCCTGTGTTCTTGTGACCCCGAGTCCCAACTCCCCGACTCTCAAGTCAACGAGTTTCCGAGTCCCCGGTCTGTGAGTCCTGAATCACCGAGTCCCAAATCCCCGAGTCCCAAATCCCCGAGTCTCAACTCTCCGAGTCCCAAATCCCCGAGTCCCAAATCCCCAAGTCTCAACTCTCCGAGTCTCAACTCTCCGAGTCTCAACTCTCCGTGTCCCAAATCCCCGAGTCCCAAATCCCCGAGTCTCAACTCTCCGAGTCTCAACTCTCCGAGTCTCAACTCTCCGAGTCTCAACTCTCCGAGTCTCAACTCTCCGAGTCCCAAATCCCCGAGTCTCAAATCCCCGAGTCTCAACTCTCCGAGTCTCAACTCTCCGAGTCTCAACTCTCCGAGTCTCAACTCTCCGAGTCCCAAATCCCCGAGTCTCAAATCCCCGAGTCTCAACTCTCCGAGTCTCAACTCTCCGAGTCTCAACTCTCCGAGTCCCAAATCCGCGAGTCCCAAATCCCCGAGTCTCAAATCCCCGAGTCTCAACTCTCCGAGTCTCAACTCTTCGAGTCTCAACTCTCCGAGTCTCAACTCTCCGAGTCCCAAATCCCCGAGTCCCAAATCCCCGAGTCTCAACTCTCCGAGTCTCAACTCTCCGAGTCTCAACTCTCCGAGTCTCAACTCTCCGAGTCCCCAGTCTCACCGGTGCTGCAGCAGGAGGTTCCTCACGGTGGCCTGGCTGCATTTTGTGTTGTTCAAGAAGATCACGTCGGTTGCCACCACCTGGCCTGCACACCCTCAGCACCACCACCACGCTCACCACCACATCCTCACATCCACCACACTCACCACCATCGGTGTGGCGAGCGGGGGGGAGCCTCACCCGCGGGCGAGGTGAGCGCCAGCGTGCGGTGGCGAGCGTGCGGTGGCGAACACGCGGTGGGGAGCGTGCGGTGAGCCTCACCCGTGGGGGAGGTGAGCGCCAGCTTGCACCCGTGCCGGAACCCCGGGTCGATTCCGAGCACGGAGCGACCGCGCACCGGCGGCACCAGCAGCAGCTTGCGCAGGTTCTTAGCGAAGAGCGAGATGGAGGCGAGCTCCGCACGGCGCGTGAGACTCGCGCTGACACCGCACGCGGCGGTGGGAGGGGCGGAGGGACACAGGGGGGGTCACGGGGCGGAGGGGGTCACGGGGGTACACATGGGGTGGGGGGGTGTGGGGGGTCATGGGGGGACACGTGGGGGGACGCGTGGGGGGGGGCACGTGTGAGGGGACGCGTGGGGGGCGTGTGGGGGGACACGTGGGGGGGGCGTGTGGGGGGCGTGTGGGGGGCGTGTGGGGAGCGTGTGGGGGGGGGCGTGTGGGGGGCGTGTGGGGGGGGCGTGTGGGGGGGGGTGTGGGGGGACACGTGGGGGGACACGTGTGGGGGGCGTGTGCGCTCACCGGTAGTGGCGCGTGAGCAGCGGGATAATGAGGCGCTTCAGGGAGTCCTCCACGGAGTTGGTGAGCAGCTGCTGCACATAAGGCGGCACGAAGGGTACCTGCAGACGCCACCTACGAGCAGCAGACACAGGGGCCCAGTGTAGCCACCACCACCTCACTCAGGGGCCCAGTGCAGCCACCACCTCACTCAGGGGCCCAATGTAGCCACCACCACCTCACTCAGGCGCCCAATTCAGCCACCACCACCTCACTCAGGGGCCCAGTGTAGCCACCACCACCTCACTCAGGGGCCCAGTGTAGCCACCACCACCTCACTCAGGGGCCCAATGTAGCCACCACCACCTCACTCAGGGGCCCAGTGTAGCCACCACCACCTCACTCAGGGGCCCAATGTAGCCACCACCACCTCACTCAGGGGCCCAGTGTAGCCACCACCACCTCACTCAGGGGCCCAATGTAGCCACCACCACCTCACTCAGGGGCCCAGTGTAGCCACCACCACCTCACTCAGGGGCCCAATGTAGCCACCACCACCTCACTCAGGGGCCCAGTGTAGCCACCACCACCTCACTCAGGGGCCCAATGTAGCCACCACCACCTCACTCAGGGGCCCAATATAGCCACCACCACCTCACTCAGGGGCCTCGATCTCACTCAGGGGCCCAGTGTAGCCACCACCTCACTCAGGGGCAAGACCCGTGCCGGCGAGCGAACCGCAACGTGAACGTCTCCAGACTTACCCCTTTCTCTCTCTGTTCCCTGTTCCCTCTGTCCCCTCTCTCTCTCTGTTCCCTCTCTCTCATGCTCTCTGCTGCTCCCGATCTGATCCCCCCTCTCTCTCGTGCTCCCTCTCTTCTTCCTGCTATATGGCATCAACATTTGCCAAATTAAATACACACAGCAGCAACATCGGCCCTGCTACTGCTGTGCGAAGCTGGCAGGACCCTCCTGTGAGCGAGTCTTGAGACTCGGCGATGGTGGACGTAGTGATGGGCGCTGCGCTATGAACCCGGTGACCAAAGTTCGATTCCCTCTCATGGCCAAAACGAGTGACGATTATCCGAATCGTCACTGCTGTTGGCCTGGGCCTCCTCCCCTAGGTCGACTCAGCCCCAAACAAGTACCCGGTGCAGCATTGTGTAAACATCGCCACTGGGGAGACAAAGGCGGACGGAGGTGGTGCTGGCCACCCACCCCCTCGTGTGGCGTGCCGCCTTTGTAGGTGCTGCTCACTAACAGCACTTGCCCCAACAGTCTGTCAAGGCTACAGGGGGGTCTTTGTCTTTGTTCAGTGGGGCCCTGACCTCTGGTAGAGACACCAGCTGTGAAAGTTGGTCTTGACTTGCACGGGGATGTTGATCTTCACCGTCAGGATTTTCAAATTCTCTCCCCGATTCAGCGCCAACACCTGCAACGACAGAGATCAATCGTCGATTAAAACGCTCAGCGGCCGCTCTGGGTTCCCGCCTGACACCCGGGGGACGCGCACACTCGCACACATGCACGCACATTCACTCACAAGCACGCACACTCAACAACAACCACCATTCGCCACTAAGTGGCGGTGATGTCACCACGACGCTTGTGCCAGGCTATGTGCACGTTGAGGCCACGTGAAGTGTCAAATGCCCCGCTGGCAGGTCACGGGGCAGACCCAGGTGCCACGGGTCGACTGACCGAGATGACTGGCTGATGCACCACCTGTGCCCCCTACTGTGCGAACTTGCTGTGCTTTAGCCACCCAGCGCTCCGCTCATTGTTGTGAGCGTCGCTCCTCTGCCCTCCGTTGTTGTTGGAGGGCGACAGCCTCCAACTGCCCAGTAGCGTCCTTCACGAGCCTCCTCCACAGAGGCCGATACCAATCATCGGCAAGTCCACTCAGCTCCACATCCTCCTGTATCACATCGCTCCATCTCTTCTCCAGCCCGTGCCGCGGCCGTTTAGCCCCCTCAATCCGGCCGAACAAAAGCTGTTTGGGCATGCGGTGGCTGGGCATACGGGCTACATGACCCAGCCAACGCAGCCTTGCCTGCCGGAGGAGCTCACCGATGGGACTTTGTCCAGATCTTTCGAGGATTTGTAAGCTCCTCGCACAATCCAGCCTGGTTAAACCCAGGATGGATCGTAGGCAGGCCAGCCTAAATGTTTCTAACCGGCGAAGATGTTCCATTAGAGGGGGTCCACGTTTCGCAAGCGTAGAGAAGGGAGGGAATGACTGTGGCCGAGAAGACCTGAAGCTTCGTGCGGAGTGACAGACCAGGTAGCTTCCACACAGCGTTACGCAACCAATGAAAAGATAATGCCACACACACGAGCCCACTCACGCTCACACACGAGCACACACAGGCGCGAACACTCGTGCTCACACACATGAGCACACGCACACACGAGCGCAACACTCACTCACACTCCTCCCTCACTCACTCACACACACTCACCTCGTAGTTCTCCACCCTGGTGATGGGCTTCTGGAAGCTGAAGTATTTTGAAAAATTGTTGATGTCCTGGCCCTTGCCGTGGGGGGCCTTCCCGTGGAGGCTATGCGCAGAAAGGCCCCCCTCCCTGGCCCCCTCCTTGCCCTTGTGTAGTGACGATTCGATCATCACCATGGAATTCTCGCACCTGTGGGGGTCGCGGGCAGGACCGGATTCAGGTTCTTGTAGGCCCTAGGCACTCCTGTTTCGTAGGCCTTCAGGCAGGGCCGGATTAAGGTTCTTGTAGGCCCTAGACAATCCTGTGCTCTCTCCAGCTACCACTGCTGCTGCCCCATGTCACGACTACTGCCGCAGTCACTTCGCTTCTTCCCTGCGGTACTTGGTACAGCCGCTGGACAAGATGTCGTCACCGCTGACGCGTTCGCTACTTGGTCCTGCAAGCGAGTCTTCGACAGGAGCCGCCGCAGTCTGCCACGGGTAAGCGGATTTTACTTGAAATTATTGAGAGAGAAAAAAAAATCCAAGGTGAGCCCTAAAAATATAGAAAGCGAAAACGTCTTCAACTATCCATAATATATACTTAATTTGGAGCTTTCGTGACTGCAGGAATTTCTCTTTGGTTCTTTCGGTAAAGTCACGTATAAAGATAAAATAATAAATTAAATACTAGCATACGACGTTTCGATTGCAACACAAGCAATCATCATCAGGTATAAATGAAATAGAAACACAAATCTAGTATACTTAGAAATGTAACGTAATCTTTTGCACCTTGCCACTCACCGTGCCACTCATTGACATGCTAATTTCTGTAACCCCTCCCTCTCTCTCCGCCCCCGCCCCCCTCTCTCTATTTAAGGCCTCGACACAGAGGCGTGGTTTCTCTGTGTGCCTATCTTTGTCTCTCTCTATGTATCTCTGTGATATCTGTCTGCTTATATGTCTGTCTATATGTCTCTGGTTCTGTGTTTTATCTCTCTCTCAAATTTAGCATTCTCAGAAAGAACGTAATCAACCAGCTAGGGTGTTGACTGTTATGTTATCCGACTCTCTGTTGTATTACATTACATTTCTAAGTATACTAGATTTGTGTTTCTATTTCATGTATACCTGATGATGATTGCTTGTGTTGCAATCGAAACGTCGTATGCTAGTATTTAATTTATTATTTTATCTTTATACGTGACTTTACCGAAAGAACCAAAGAGTTATCCATAATATAGTTTTTTTGGGTTAGATTGCGTGTCGTTAAACCTGCCACCACCCGACACAACCAATTAGTAGGTTTGTCACGTAAACAAAATGTGCCAATTCGCTACTCGTACAGCACACCGGTGTGTTGGAGAGAAAATCCACAACATTTACAATCTGAGTACGACGTTACTACAATAATTACAACTAGCATCATCAGGCGACAGCCAGATTTGTGGATAAATCCTCCTGTTACTATGATTATAATATTGGATGAGGCAGCTTTAAAGGGATGTCGTTAATTTTATCATACAAATAAAAACATGTTTTTCCGTAGGCCCTAGGGCACAGTGCCTACTGTGCCCTGTTGGATAATCCAGTCCTGGTCGCAGGAAGCCGCAGAGGTCGCGGGGGTGGGGTCACAAGTGAACTAAACTCCGGCAGACTCTCGATTATCCGCGCTAATGACGGGGAGGATGGCCGTGGAGAATTCAACATCGCGATTCATCCAAAAACATAACCATTTTGAAACGAATCACAGCTAATGATTACGATTGTTACGCTTTCGATTTGGAAGGAATGCGGACGTTCAAGCAACCATCGATGCGCGTGCTCAGTGGTGATAGTGACACTTTCCTGGCTCCGCCCAGCAGCAGACTCTCGGCCCACGATGTGGATGACAGCAGTCACGGCAATCGATGTCAATCACACTCCTGTACTGACTGGAGAGGCGGTGGAGTGGATTTCGGATTCACCGAAGCACATACAGTTTTTGTTCGGTTTTAGCACCATGTGACTCGTAATACACATTTTCAAGAATAAAAATGTACAACTGTTCTTTAGGTTATTAATTTGGATTTGTATTGAGGGACTACTTTCGTTGTCTTGGTGTGGTCTGGGACTGTTTTTGCTGTCGTTTTACTGCCCTCTCCCCAGCTTTGAAATTGATGCCATTAGAACTTATACACTTAATTGATTTAAGGGGCACCACGTTAACTACCTCGCCTGGTATGGAGGAGGTTGTGGGATCGATCCCGACCCTGACGCCTGCTGTATGTCCCTCTCTCTCCCCATGGACTTCTTTTCTCCAGGTCCGGGTTTTCTCTCCCCATGTAGATTCAACATCACGCGTTTAAGATTATTTAAACTATTTGGCTGCTATACAACTCCACGTAATAAGCCACATGGTTAAATTATCATTTGTGATGGCCAGGTAGCGTCTGAAAATAAGCTAACAGCGCGGTGGGCCTTACTTGGTAAAATAAAATAGCTTCGTTGTATTTGTATATATTTTAAAGTGATTTGTTTACCTTTCCTATACTCTGCACTCCTATTGTGTTTTTAGATTGTTTGTTGTTATGTTCTGACCTGCCCATCCTGGACATCGATGAAAAAAGAGCCTCACAGCTCGTCAGATTCCTCCAGTGCAAATAAATATCCTGATTCCGATTCGTCGTGTGCCCATCGATTCCCAGAGCTGGAACCAAATTGACTGCGATTGGTTGTCTGTGAGGCTGAGACAATCAGCTCACTATCGTGAGAACCCCGTTTGATCACAGTTCACTCTGTGTGAGTTGGTGGGTCTCTGTGAGTCTGTGGGACTCTATGTGAGTCTGTGTGACTCTGTCTGAGTCTGTGGGTCTCTATGTGAGTCTACGCGTCTCTGTGTGAGTCTGTCTGTGTGTATGTGGGTCTCTGTGTGAGTCTGTGTGTCTCTGTGTGAGTCTGTGGGTCTCTGTGTGAGTCTGTGGGTCTCTGTGTGAGTCTGTGGGTCTCTGTGTCTCTATGCGAGTCTGCGTGTCTCTGTGTGAGTCTATGGGTCTCTATGTGAGTCTACGGGTCTCTGTGTGAGTCTATGGGCCTCTGTGGTTGGGGCTCCGGGTCTCGACCTCTGAGCGGCCCGGCTGACCCTCGTGGTGGAGAGGGGGACGGTTCGCGACCTCCGGGTGACCTCACATTTTGCGAGCCATGTCCATGGTGGCCCTGTCCTTGGCGATGATGTCGGCCAGGATGTGCTGCACGCCGGCCTCCACCTCGGCCAGAGTCGACAAGCCTGGGGCGGAAAATGGGGACACGGAGACGTGGGGAGTTACGGAGACATGAAGACACGGAGACGCGGGGAGTTACGGAGACACGGAGACATGAAGACACGGAGACACGGGGAGTTACAGAGACACGGAGACATGAAGACGCGGAGACATGAAGACACGAAGACGCGGGGAGTTACGGGGACACGGAGACACGGGGAGTTACAGAGACACGGAGACATGAAGACGCGGAGACACGAAGACACGGAGACACTGAGACACGGAGACACGGAGACACGAAGACACGGAAACACGAAGACACGGAGACACGGGGAGTTACAGAGACACGGAGACATGAAGACGCGGAGACATGAAGACACGAAGACACGGAGACACGGAGACATAAAGACACGGAGACATAAAGACACAGAGACACGAAGACACGGAGACACGAAGACACGGAGACACGAAGACACGGAGACATAAAGACACGGAGACACGAAGACACGGAGACACGAAGACACGGAGACACGGGGACACAAAGGGTCCCCTCCTCTGTGATGGCAGTGGTGGTGGTTGTACCCGGCTCTGCGGGCCGCACCAGTGCCACCATGTTGAGTGTGTGGGGCGCCGTGAGCACCGTCTGCGCCGCCGCCTCCAGGCCAAGACGCCGCGCCCGCTCAGCCTTGCTCTGCCTGCTGCTCGTCTTGAACGGCGCCACCTGCAAACAAAAAAGACAAAGATCCTCAGCGTAGCCTCAACAGACTGTTGGGGCAAGTGCTGTTAGCGAGTGGCCAGCACCACGACCAGCCGTCTTTTTACACACCGCACCAGGGACTCATTTGAGGCCGAGTCGACCTAAGGGAGATCCAGTACCGATTCGGATAATCGTCACACACGCGCGCACACGCACTCACGTACACACGCGCACGCACGCACGCATACACCTACACACACACGTACACACACGCACGCATGCATACACACACAGTGTGTGTACTGTGTATGGTGTGTACTGCGTGTGTAATGTGTATTGCATGTGTACTGCATACTGCGTTTGTACCGTGTACTGTGGACTGCATGTGTACTATGTACTGCATACTGAGTATATACTATGTACTGCATGTGTACTGTATACTGCGTGTGTAGTGTACTGCGTGTGAGTCTCACAAGGATCTCTAACTCCTGCACACAGCGACATTCCTGCAGCGCCTGCTGCAGCCGAGGAGTCAGCTGATCCTCCTTCTGCAGGGTCGCCACGGCGCTCTCCACCTTCTTCTGCACAGACCTGCAGCACACAGTACACACACACAGTACACACACAGTACACACACATACTATACACACACAGTACACACCCACAGTACACACACACAGTACACGCACAGTACACACACATACTATACACACACAGTACACACACACAGTACACATACAGTACACACACAGTATACACACATACTATACACACACAGTACACACACACACAGTACAAACACACACACACAGTACACACATAGTATACACATGTGTAGTGGTGATACGCGCTGGGTGTATATGTCGTGTGCCAGCGCGTATGTACGGGTGTGTGTGTGGTGACGCGCGCTGACGGGGAGGAGCAGGCGTCAGTGCGCGGGTGGGGGTAGTGCTGCTGATTGGCTGTGTGCCGGTGACGCGCCCAGAGGGAGTGATCGGGTAGCAGCGCGGTGTGATTGGTCGGGGAGTGGAAACACGCGCTGAGCGGAACCGGATCGTAGGGATAGCGCGTGGGGATTGGGTAACTGAGGAGCGGTGCCGACGTTGAGGTCCGCATCCGCTCCGTCTCCCGGGAAGAAGGGGTATATAAGGTGATGCACAGAGGAGCAGGGGCGGAAGTGGAACCATCTAAGAATGAAGACGAGGGTGCAGAGATAGAGCCCGGAGAGGAGAGTAATGGAGAGTAATGGAGAGTAATGGAGAGTAGAGGAGAGTAAGGTATAAGTGTGTAGCCAGCGAGAGAGAACGGTCTACACGAGCTGAGTAATGTATAGTGTGTAGCCAGCGAGAGAGAACGGTCTACACGAGCTGAGTAATGTATAGTGTGTAGCCAGCGAGAGAGAACGGTCTACACGAGCTGAGTGATGTATAGTGTGTAGCCAGCGAGAGAGAAAGGTCTACACGAGCCGAGTATGCATACGGTGTAGCCAGCGAGAGAGAAAGGTCTACACGAGCCGAGTATGCATACGGTGTAGCCAGAGAGAGAGATGCAAAGTCTACACGAGGCGAGTGGAGAGTGTAGCAGAGGCGCAGAGTCTACACGAGGCGAGAGAGGAGTGTAGCCGAGGCGCGGAGTCTACACGAGGCACAGAGAGCCGGCAGCACAAAATCCAGAGTCAAGAGAAGCGCATTGTGAAGAAGAGAGGCCACGCGTTGTATTGTTACAAGTCAAGATTTAATAAAAGAAGTGTGTTCCCGTCAAGGAGTTTCCTGCCGTCATTTTCCAATACTTCATCTGGCGTCAGAAGTGAAACGGGCTTCCAAGTATGGAGACGAGGAAGACCCGTAGGACCCACGGGATTGACCGCGAGGAAGACCTGGACGACTCGGGGCCGCTGGTGGCGGGGGGTGAGGAAGAGGACTTGCCCACGCTGCAGGGTCCGTCGACGGCGCCGGCCGAGCGACCGGGGACAGACGCCGGGCTTCGTGAGGCGCACTCCCGACTGGCGGAGCTGCTGCTCGCCGCCGCGTCCATCTTGGCGGAGATCAGCTCGTCGGGAGGAGCGGGGACGGTGGGGGACATTTTACAAGGTCGCCCCGCAGATTCCCGCCAAAACGAATGGGGGATTCCCGCCATTGCGCCTGGGCCTGCTTTTGGCGGGAACGGCGAGCGCCGCGTGGTGGTGGGTTCCCAGGCGCGCGCATCGACGTCATCAGCGCGCGAGGGGGTCCGCCATCTTACGTCTGCTGCTGGAGCCGCCATCTTAGACACCGACGGACAGGCGGAGAGGAACCACGAGGCGGATGACTTCATTTTTCAGCAGCGCCTGCCCACGTTGTCAGCCTTCAAGGCGGAAGGCGGAGACTGGGGCCAATTTCAGCGAAGGTTTTTGGCGCATCAAGAGATGTCAGCGTGGTCCGATGCTACGGCGCTGCGGGCATTGCCCGCCATGCTGGACGACGATGCGCTCGCGGCCTTCAGGGCTGCACGGAAGTCGGACCGCTCCACGCTGAAGGATGCGCTGGGTTTGTTGGCCAGGGTCTACGGGCCTCCCTCTACGTGCCGCCATCTGTTCTACGCAAGACGGAAAGCGGCCACGGAGACCGCGCTGGCCTATCGCACGGCGTTGCTGGCTCTTGCTGATGCTGCGTTCCCTCGGATGGACGAGGAGGGCCAAGACGCGATGGTTTTGGAGCAGCTGCTCAAGTTGGCGCAGGACCTGGGGGTCCCTATCAACACAGCTGACGAGATTGATATTTCTTCTTTGAGAGTCGCCACGAGTATTCAAGCGCACGAGGCCCTGCAACGGAAGCAAGGCGTTGGTTGCAACGCTGCTGTCGTCGCAGCCCCGGGTTTGGTGGTCGCCGAACCCCAAGTCGTCAGCCCACGAGAGGAGGCGTTCGCCACGGGACGACCAGGGGACTGGAGGCCGGGGGCCCGGTCGCCTCTGCGATCGGGCCGAAAGTCGGAGCAACCAAGATCTACTCCGACCCTCGTCACGTGCTATAACTGCGGCCTCCGGGGCCACGTGGCGTCCGGGTGCCGCGCTCCGCGGCAGCGCGCCATGGGAGCTCGGCTGGACGACGAACGAGAGCCCAAGTCATCTCTACAATCCCCGGCAAGTCGCGGCACCTCACACGCTCGGCCTGTTTATTCGGCACACATGGGACGCCGCGTTGCGGCGGAGGAGGGCCGGTTAAGGTTCGGGGATTCGGTTCGGCGAGGGGGGTTCGGCCAGGACCAGGGAGACATTGAATGGGCGGAATTGGGGCATAGAATTGTGGCTGCTTCGGCGGGTTCGTCCGTTGTTACGGGATCTATTGATGGGGTTGAGATTAGGGTGTTAGTGGACACGGGGGCATCGGCAACTATTATATCAGACCTCATTTATAATATTCTTCCGGTCCAATGTCGTCCGCTGCTTCCAGTGGATGTGCCATTTTACGCCGCTAATGGGGGATCGTTGGGCATTATCGGTCAGGTTAGGGCGTCCATTTGCATTGGAGATATCAAATTGTCGGGACCCGTTTTCGTTTCGTCTTCTTTGGCAGTTCCGTGTCTTTTGGGCACTGACTTTTTGGCTAAAATGCCCATTAAAATTCTTATCGATCAACGATGCATTGAACTGCCATCGGGTCGCCGGATTTCATTTTTGACGGGCCCTACTGACATTCGGACGGCGTGCGCTACGATACAAGCGGTGGCGACGCAGACAGTGCAAGTGCCCCCGGGTTCACAGATGTTGATTCCCCTCCGGTTGCGGAAACCATGGGTGAGGGAGGCTTCGGGACAGAGTATGCTTTTGGGTCCTTCTAACAAGGCTGTCGGGGGTCTTGATTTATCGGTGGCTCACACTTTGGTGCGGGCTGACAGGGATCCGTTTGTGATGGTTTTGAACGCGGGGTCGCGACCAGCTGTCATTCCGCAGGGCACCGTGCTGGCTCACGCGGCGCAGGTCCCTGGGGATGATGGGTTGGTTGCGCAGGTTGGCTCGAGCCCCGCGCGGAACGTTGAGCCAAGGGAAGACCTTGAGTGGGTCCATTCGTTATGTGCCGCCTCGGACGATTTGTCGGCGGCGCAGTTGGGTGCGCTGCGCGAGTTGCTCATTGAATTCTCTGATGTATTCAGTAAACATAAGTATGACATTGGGTGCACGGATTTGTTGCACCATCACATTGAAACGGGCGATGCGGCGCCGGTCAGGCTAAATCCCTTCCGACTGAGTCCCGTGGAGAAGGAACATGTTCAGTCGGCTGTTAACGATATGCTAGAAGCCGATATTATTTCGCCCTCCTCTAGCCCGTGGGGAGCGCCTATTGTGCTGGTTAAGAAGCAGGACGGGTCCCTGCGGTTCTGCGTTGATTTCCGTCGCCTGAATAAGATCTCTGTGGCTGACGCGTATCCGCTCCCCAGGATGGATGAGTCCCTCGATGCATTGTCTGGTGCGCGATATTTTTCGACTCTTGATTTGTTATCGGGGTTTTGGCAGTTGCCGCTCGACGAAGAGTCGAAACCTAAGACAGCATTTCGGACTCCAGGGGGGCTGTTCCAGTTTAACCGGTTACCCATGGGACTTCACTCCTCTCCAGCGACGTTTCAGCGACTTATGGAGCTGGTTTTGTCGGGCTTGCAGTGGGATACATGCTTGATTTATATGGACGATGTCATTGTTTTCAGTAAAACGTTTGAGGAACACCTCCGGCGATTGAGAGGGGTGTTCTTGCGATTGCGATCGGCTAAGTTGAAATTTAAACCGGCCAAATGTCACCTCCTTCGTAGGTCCGTTAGATACTTGGGTCACATTGTCGATTCTTCGGGGATCTCCACCGATCCCGCGAAGACGGATTGTGTCGGTTCGTGGCCGACACCTACGTCCGTTTCCGACGTGCGTAGTTTCATCGGGTTTGCTTCTTATTATCGGCGGTTCGTTGAGCACTTCGCCACTATTGCAAAACCCTTGCACGCTCTAACGGCGAAGGGAGTGAAGTTCAAATGGGGACCGGAGGAGGAGGCCGCGTTTCGCTCCCTCCGGGACGCCTTGGTGGGTGCCCCACCCTTGTGTTATCCCGATTTTGCCAGTCCCTTTTTGCTGGACACGGATGCTAGCAACACGGGCATTGGGGGGGTGCTATCCCAAGTCGTTGGGGGTGTCGAAAGAGTTGTCGCCTACGGTAGTAGGGTGTTGTCTCCGGCGGAGCAGCGCTACTGTGTCACCCGTCGCGAGCTGCTTGCCATTGTTTTTTTTGTGCAGCAGTTTAGGCCATATCTTTATGGTCGTCACTTTACAGTCAGAACGGACCACGCGGCGCTGCAGTATTCATTGAGGGTCGCCCAGCCCTCGGGCCAGTTGTCGCGTTGGTTGGAAGTCCTCCAGGACTATCAGTTTACGACTACGTACCGTAAGGGGTTGCGACACACGAATGCCGATTGCTTGTCGCGGTTGTTGCCTTGTGATGAATGCGCGTGTTTGACGGGATCGGCGCGCTGTAAACCGACGCTTGCGGGGGAGATGGGGGCACTGGCTGCGACAGCGGGCGCACCGATCGGGGATGATTCCACTGCCTCTCAGGGTCGGGACTCGCTGCTCTCGCTGTCGCTCAGCGAATGGGGCCGCCTCCAGATGGCGGACAGCTCGCTGCTAGCATTGCGCCGCAAGGTTGGGGGTCCCGAGGGGGACCAGGAGCGTACCGGCTCCTATGTACTTGAGCGGGGCGTGTTATTGAAATGGGACAGTTTGTCCCGGCGGAACGCACTCGTGGTGCCTTCTGCTGTGAGGGGGAGGGTTGTCTTGGCGGCACACGAACGCCTCTTGCACTTGGGAGTTAACAAGACGCTTGCCCTGCTTCAGCGTGACTATTACTGGCCGGGAATGGGAAGTGATGTGGTGCATATTCTGAAGGGGTGCGTTGAGTGCGCCAGGCGTAAACCACCGGCCGTGGCAGCTAATCCACCGCTGCAATCCATTCAGGTCTCGCGTACCAACGAGCTCGTTGCACTCGATATTTTGGGGCCCTTCCCAGTCACGCCGAGAGGGAATAAATATTTGTTAGTGGGGGTCGAATACTTTACCCGATGGCCTATGGCGTGGCCTCTCGCTAACCAGTCGGCAGCGGCTGTGACGGATGCCTTCGTCCAGGGCTATGTCCTGGACAAGGGGGCTCCCGAACGCCTGCTGACCGACCAAGGTAAAAATTTTTCGAGTAAATTGCTGCAAGAGGTGTGCGATCTGTTGGGTACCAAGAAGGTGCGTACCTCCCCGTACCACCCGCAGACTGACGGGATGGTGGAGAGACTCCACAAAACCTTGACTTCCATGCTGTGCCAGCAGGTGTGCGAGGCACATGTAGATTGGGACCTGCAGGTCCCGGGAGTCCTTGCCGCGTATAGAATGGCCCCCCATGCAGCTACGGGGTTTTCCCCATTCTATTTGATGTACGGTCGGGAAGCTGACCCGCCAATAGAAACGCAACTTGGCCTGTCCGCTCCACGAACTAATTCTAATTTGGCAGAACATATTAAGTTTAATATTCACAAGCTGACAGAGGCGAGGGAGGCCGCGCGGCTTAATTCGCGGGCTCGCCAAATTGCTAATGAACGGTTGCGGGCACGGAAGGTGTCCATGCACGAATGGAAACCAGGTGACAGGGCCTGGCTGCATTGCCCTCAGGCACCCTTGGCTACGTCGCCTAAATTGTTGAGACCGTGGAGGGGACCCGTGGAGGTCGTGCGCGTTGCACGGCCCCAGTGCGTTCAGATAAAGTGGGGAAAGCGCCGGTGGTACGTTCACCCCTCCCGACTGAAACCGTTCTCGCCTCCATATGGCCTCCCCTTGTGTCGTGATGGCCGGGCGTGTGACGTGACCGGCGACCCAGAGGGGGAAATGTCTCTGCCTGATCCACACGTATTTTCGCCTGATCTGCTCCCAGGTGTCTCGGAACTGACAGCTGCCGATCACCGGCGGCCGGATCTCCGCGGCGGGGCCGGCCCTTTCAGGCCCGTTCCGCGCCGTCTGGAGCAGCCGGAACCGCCGGACGGTCGTCAGTGTCCCGCCCCATACGATGGACCAGCCAGACGGACTCGCGCCAGGTCGTGCTACTTTGCATGACCTGCCTCGTGAGGAGTCGGGGCAGTTGGAGCGCCTCGTCACTGCGTGTAGTCGCAGGGACGTGGGGCGCGTTCGTTTCGAATTTGCTCGTATCGTGTTATTGTTGACTTTTCGGGTTCATTGTCAATCTGTACATAGTTATTCTTGTTGTTGTTGTTGTTGTGTTATGTTACGGGGCACACTCGGGGGGTTACGGGGTTTTTTTTTGTTGGTTGTCGTTTTATCGTCGCGGTTGGTTGTTGTTAGCAGCCGGGCCGGCTGCGAGCTATGTGGGAGGGGGTGATGTAGTGGTGATACGCGCTGGGTGTATATGTCGTGTGCCAGCGCGTATGTACGGGTGTGTGTGTGGTGACGCGCGCTGACGGGGAGGAGCAGGCGTCAGTGCGCGGGTGGGGGTAGTGCTGCTGATTGGCTGTGTGCCGGTGACGCGCCCAGAGGGAGTGATCGGGTAGCAGCGCGGTGTGATTGGTCGGGGAGTGGAAACACGCGCTGAGCGGAACCGGATCGTAGGGATAGCGCGTGGGGATTGGGTAACTGAGGAGCGGTGCCGACGTTGAGGTCCGCATCCGCTCCGTCTCCCGGGAAGAAGGGGTATATAAGGTGATGCACAGAGGAGCAGGGGCGGAAGTGGAACCATCTAAGAATGAAGACGAGGGTGCAGAGATAGAGCCCGGAGAGGAGAGTAATGGAGAGTAATGGAGAGTAATGGAGAGTAGAGGAGAGTAAGGTATAAGTGTGTAGCCAGCGAGAGAGAACGGTCTACACGAGCTGAGTAATGTATAGTGTGTAGCCAGCGAGAGAGAACGGTCTACACGAGCTGAGTAATGTATAGTGTGTAGCCAGCGAGAGAGAACGGTCTACACGAGCTGAGTGATGTATAGTGTGTAGCCAGCGAGAGAGAAAGGTCTACACGAGCCGAGTATGCATACGGTGTAGCCAGCGAGAGAGAAAGGTCTACACGAGCCGAGTATGCATACGGTGTAGCCAGAGAGAGAGATGCAAAGTCTACACGAGGCGAGTGGAGAGTGTAGCAGAGGCGCAGAGTCTACACGAGGCGAGAGAGGAGTGTAGCCGAGGCGCGGAGTCTACACGAGGCACAGAGAGCCGGCAGCACAAAATCCAGAGTCAAGAGAAGCGCATTGTGAAGAAGAGAGGCCACGCGTTGTATTGTTACAAGTCAAGATTTAATAAAAGAAGTGTGTTCCCGTCAAGGAGTTTCCTGCCGTCATTTTCCAATACTTCACATGTAATAAATGACGTTGACGACACACAGCTTGGTCTCCGTCTCTGTCTTTATTCTTGTTATGCCGCTCACACTCCGCCGGTCCTGACCGTGGAGCGGCTGTTCCACTGGCGCGCCCCGCGCGCTCTTCCCGTCAGTTGCACTCCCCTCTCCTCCCGCACAGCGCTGGCTGACGGTGTGCTTGGGAGTCGTCTCCAGCCACGTGGCCGATGGTGCCGGAGACCTCCCACGGCTCGACGCGGTCCCACTTCGAGTCTATGCCAACTGCCCCGAGCCTCTTCCGGATCCCCCTTATATTCCCCTCTCTCGTCATCCCGTCTCCACCTTCCACCACGCCCTTTCCGAACCTTCCAGATCACGCCCTTCACTTAGCGCCCCCCGGCTCCGCCCCTAGGCTCCGCCCCTGATCATCCGGGCATCCGATTGGACTGGAGGTGGGCGGAGGACCTCCCCATATGCCCACCTTACTGGGCCCCGCCCCCAATACTCCGGGCCGTCCGATTGGCCCAGAGCTGAGCGGCGAAACCTCGCTTACGCTCGCATTACACACACATAATATACACACACACAGTACACACATAGTATACACACATAATATACACACACATAATATACACACACAGTACACACAGCGTATACACACACAGTACACACAGCGTATACACACACAGTACACACAGCGTATACACACACACCGTACACACACAGCACACACAAACAGTACACACACACACACACACAGTACACACTCAGTACACACACTCACTACACACACTCAGTACACATACTCAGTACACACACACATACAGTACATACTGCACATACACACAATACACATACAACACCTACACAGTACACACACACAGTACACACACAGTACACGTACACACAGGACACCTACACAGTACATAGACGTACAGCCCTTCGAGGAGGAGTAGGGACATCGTCAAAGCCAGCAGGAGGAGGAGGAGGAGGTGTGCGACGATGTTTAATTACCGCAGCTGGTGGACGCTCTCCTCCACCTGCCTCAGCATGTCGGCGTCCATGTCGTTTGTGAGCTCACGGCGGTAGCGTGCGATGAAGGGGATCGTGAACTCCTCGTCCAACAGCCGCACCACCTGCTGTACCACGCCCTCCGACAGGACCAACTGCCTCGCCACCGTCTGTGCCAGCGAGGGTGAGCAAGAGAACCCGTCAGCCTCACCACCGCCTGTGCCAGTGAGTGTGAGCAAGAGAACCCGTCAGCCCCTCCACCGCCTGTGCCAGCGAGCGTGAGCAAGAGAACCCGTCAGCCTCACCACCGCCTGAGCCAGCGAGGGTGAGCAAGGGAACCCGTCAGCCTATTTTGAACCTATCTGCGTGACTTTACCAAAAGGCCCAAACAATATTAATTCCTGCAGTCACAAAGCTTTAAGTCAAGAGTTATTATAATTTGTCTGGGCCAATGGTCAAACATTGAGTCCATTACTAATCGTATGCAATCGTGAATATCACAGCGAGCAGAGTGGCTGCATTCTAATAACCCGAGAGAAAAAAAGTGGTCAGTGCAATTGGGTTGTTAACCGGTAACCGTTCTCAGAAACTATTAACCGGTTTCCGAAAGTCAAAACCGGTACAGAATGCGATGGAATGTTGGCGATCGAACGTGCCAGTTGGCACGCGCCAATAACTGCATGCCCGCGCAATTGCCGGCGGCAGAGCCTCCAATTGAGGGAGCTCTACGGGGTGTTTGGCCGACTCTTTTGCGCTGACGAGGAGGGGAGAAGGGTGGGAACGGTCTGAGCGCCACTGCTCATTCTCACCTGAGCGACCGTCCAGCTCACAGCCACCGGCTCCCTCTTCACGTGGGGCCCAGTGGCAGAGCCCGTGTGTGGCTCCCCCTTCACGTGGGGCCCAGTGGCAGAGCCCGTGTGTGGCTCCCCCTTCACGTGGGGCCCAGTGGCAGAGCCCGTGTGTGGCTCCCCCTTCACGTGGGGCCCCGTGGCAGAGCCCGAGTGTGGCTCCCCCTTCACGTGGGGCCCCGTGGCAGAGCCCGTGTGTGGCTCCCAGTTCGTGCTGGTGTGAGGATCTGGTTTGATCGCCAGAGCCTGGGGGTGAGGGGGGAGTCATATGCACAGCATTAGACAACACGGTGGGTGGAGGAGGGGGGGTGAGCGTCACGGCTAGGTTGAGGATTTGGGTCGGGGTTAGGGGTTAGACCGAGTTAGACTGGGTTAGTGTTGGCTTGAGGTGTGTTTTGGTTAAGTCAGGTTACGGCCATATGACCAAGTTCAATGCTGGAACAGGAGAAACATCCACGGTGAGTGAGCGAGCGAGTGGTGAGCGAGTGCGTGGTGAGCCAGTGTATTACTGGGTGAGCGAGTGTGTTACTGAGTGAGCGAGCGAGTGGTGAGCGCGCAAGTGGTGAGCGAGTGTATTAGTGTGAGCGAGCGAGTGGTGAGCGAGTGTGTTACTGAGTAAGCGAGCGAGTGGTGAGCGAGTGTATTAGTGTGAGCAAGCGAGCGGCGCTCCCCACACCCTCCCTCACCTGCCCTGCGTCCCCGATGGCGATCCCAGCGAGAGCACCCCTCCCAGGAGACCACGGTGGCTCCTCCTTCACTGCCACGAGCTTCCTTGGCGAAAGGGGCTCAGGCTTCTCTCGGGCCTTCGTTGCCTTTGGGACCTTGGGGGCCTTGGGTTCCTTGGGGGCCTTAGGGACTCTGGGAGCCCTGGGGGCCTTGGGTTCCTTGGGGGCCTTAGGGACTCTCGGAGCCTTGGGTTCCTTGGGGGCCTTAGGGACTCTGGGAGCCCTGGGGGCCTTGGGTTCCTTGGGGGCCTTAGGGACTCTCGGAGCCCTGGGGGCCTTGGGTTCTTTGGGGGCCTTAGGGACTCTGGGAGCCCTGGGGGCCGCCGGTCTTTTGGCCCTCTTGGCTGGGGTCTCGGTGTCGTCGCTCCCCGAGTCGGTGTGGAGCCGCCTCTTGGTGCCGCCGGGCGTCTTGGACCTGCTGGGAGCAACAACGGTCAGAGGCACGAGAGGGCGGAGGGTGATGCTGAACGGGGAGTTGTAAAAGTGAAACTGCAACTCGGCATGGAACCCATGTGCCCATACGTGTGTGTGTGTGGATGTGTGTGTGTGTCTTTGTGTCTGTGTAGGGGTTATTACGGGAGAAACGGCGGACGAGAAACATAGGGGTGTGTGCACTCACACACACGGGTGGTCGCACCGACGTCCGCATCCGTGATCCCCCACGCCCCCAGCCCTCTGAGGGGATCCCTATAAAAGGCGGGGAGCCAGAGAGCTCGGGGCAGTACGACACGAAGCTGACCAGTGAAGATTGAAGACTCGGAGATTAGGCCCTGGGACTCCCCTGTCTCGCTGCCCTTGTCAGGGCCGAGCTGGGTAAGCCAGCGGCGCGGCCCAAGAGCTCCCGGACCTCTGCCCTTGTCAGGGCAAGGCCGGCTTAGCTGGTGCCGAGATCTGTGCTTGCCAGGGCCAGATCAGTCAGCCTCCCGTAGCCCAGTAGAGGAGGACTGAGGAACAGGACAGAGGGCATAGTACTAGGGTGGGTTTCCCATAGTACGGGTGAAGGGGCCGTTACCCCTTCAACTATTGTGCCTGTCACTGAGTTAATAAACAGAGTGTGCTTCAACTCCGACCTCGTCTCCTCGAACTTACTACATCTGGCGTCAGAAGTGGTCCAAGCATGGATACGAGACGGACGACTCGTGCCCAAGACCCAGGAGAGGATGACGACGAGGGAGAGGCGGTGCAAGACGTCGCCGCCGGCGTACCTGCACAACCGCTGCCGGCTCCAACACCTGCGGGGTCGTCGGAGAGGCTCGGGACGTCGGCTGACGAGTTGGCGTTGGCCCACTCGCAACTGGCGGAGCTCCTGTATGCAGCGGCCGCCATGCTGGAGCGGATAACTCGCCTGGGGCCGGGAGGAGCGACGCGGCGGGAAGATGGGCAACGCCCGCCAGAAACTCCCGCCTCTGCGATGGTCGGGAGGCTTGGAATTCCCGCCACAGGGACAGTAGGGGCCGAGGGAGGGGCACCAGCTCGTCACGCGGGTGGCGGGGCCCAACCAGCGGGCGCCACGTCATCGGCGGGGGCGGGTCGCAGTGGCTGCCTATCAGGGGTTGCCACGTCACCACCAGTGGACGCCGGCACCGACCAAGCTGGAACCAGCGCGTCACGGACGGCGCGACCTCCAGTAGGGGCCGCCATTGCTCATACTGTTCATGGGGACGGTACGAGTGCTGCGAGAGGATCGGAGACGGAGCCGACATTTCAACAACGCCTGCCCGCCCTGCAGGTGTTCGTAGCAAGCGGCGGCGATTGGGGTGGGTTCCAGCGCAGGTTCCTCGCCCACCAAGAAATGGCTGCGTGGACAGACAACGAGGCGCTGTGTGCTCTTCCGGCGATGCTGGATGGCGACGCCCTGGGCACCCTCACTGCTGCACCCAGGTCGGCACGCTCCACGCTTCAGTCGGCGCTGCAGCTGCTGGCCACGGTGTATGGGCCGCCTTCTGATTGTCGCCAGCTCTTCTACGAGCGACAGAAGGGCGACAAGGAATCACCACTTGCTTATCGCACGGCCCTGCTGTCATTGGCGAAGGAGGCCTTCCCGCGTATGGACGAAGAAGGGATCGATGCGATGGTGGCCGAGAAAATTTTGCTGCTGGCCGACGACTTGGACTTCGTCATCCTAGCACAGGATGATGCGGACATGTCGTCATTGCAGGCTGCAAGGCACATTCATGCCAATCTCATTTCCCAGCGGAGGAAGGCTAACAAAGCAGCTGCAAGACACACTTCCGACTCTGAGGGAGCCTTCGCCGTGGACCGTTCTGCGGGATGGCGATCTACCGAGCGACCGGCTCGGGACGTACCGAGCCACCGAGAGCAGCCCAAGTCTCCGGGAGCGCTCGTCACGTGCTACAATTGTGGCCTCCGGGGACACGTGGCGTCGGGACGCCGGGCTCCTCGACAGCGTGGAGCGAGACCTGGGGCTGCGGACGGTCCTCTTCACAAGCCTTCGCTACATCCTCGGGCAAGTCATGGCACCCCACACGTTCGGCCTGCACGCACACCCACTTCCCTCTCACATGGTCCGACACACGAGTCTCGGGGTTTGGGTGCTGGTGCGTCGGATCGCGGCTTGTCGGGGAGGGCGCTCCAACCGGGCCAATGGTCCGAGTTGGCTCACAGGGTTGTAGCTGCGTCGGCGGGGTCGTCCGTTGTCACGGGGCATATTGACGGGGTGGAGGTACGGGTACTGGTCGATACGAGAGCTTCGGCGACTATCATTTCGGATTTGATTTATAATATCCTGCCCGTTCAGAGTCGCCCATTGCTCTCTGTCGACATACCGTTTTACGCTGCGAACGGGGGCTCGTTAGGTATTATCGGCCAAATTCGAGCGCAAATTTCTATCGGGGACATTAAACTATCTGGCCCGGTATTCGTCTCCTCCTCGCTGGCAATTCCGTGCCTGTTGGGGACAGACTTTTTGGCCAAATTGCCCATGAAAATTTTGATTGACCAGCAATGCATCGAGCTTCCATTGGGCCGACGTATAACGTTCCTGCCTTCCACCCCTGCCTTGCATACTGCCTGTGCAACGGTACAGGCGCTCGTGGCTCAAACGGTGCGCGTACCCCCGGGGGCACAGATGCTGGTGCCCCTGCGGTTGCGTCGACCATTCGCTAAAGGGGTCTCAGACCAGGGCATTATGCTGGGCCCGTCTAGGGCCGGGGTGAATGGCCCAGATTTGGTGACGGCCCAGACTATTGTTAAAGGGGATGCGGACCCGTTTATCGCGGTCCTAAATGTCGGAACACGGACGGCGGTGGTTTCGCAGGGAACCGTGTTCGCACATGCAGTCCCGGTACCTGCGGAGATGCCGATCATTGGCCAGGTGGCCACCGATTCTCAGTCGCGGCTGCCCTCAGACATTGACGAGGGTTGGCTCGAGGCGCTGTGTGCTGAGTCACCTGACCTGTCCGACTCACAACGTGCTAAATTGCGCACCCTTTTGCGGGAATTTTCCGACGTCTTTAGTAAACATAAATACGATATCGGATGTACCAATTTGCTGCGCCACCATATTGACACCGGTGACAACGCTCCTATCCGACAAAATCCTTTTCGGTTAAGTCCCGCCGAAAAGGATCATGTCAAATCGGCTGTAGATGACATGTTGACTTCTGACATCATTTCTCCCTCGACCAGCCCTTGGGGTGCACCCATAGTGTTGGTTAAAAAGCACGATGGGTCCCTAAGGTTCTGCGTTGATTTCCGGCGGTTAAATAAGATCTCGGTGGCCGATGCTTACCCGCTTCCTCCAATGGACGAATCGCTGGATGCCCTCGCGGGATCGCGATTCTTCTCCACTTTGGATTTACTCTCAGGATTTTGGCAACTTCCCTTGGACGACAAGTCTAAGCCCAAAACAGCTTTCAGAACGCCGCACGGCCTCTTCCAATTCAATCGGTTACCCATGGGGCTCCACTCCGCTCCCGCGACGTTCCAGCGCCTGATGGAATTGGTTCTCGCTGGCTTGCAATGGGAGGTGTGTTTGATTTACCTAGACGACGTTATCGTATTCAGTAAGACGTTCGAGGAACATCTTGATAGGCTTCGGGCCGTCTTTCTCAAAATGCGCGCAGCTAATTTGAAATTCAAGCCACAAAAGTGCCATTTGCTGTGCGAATCTGTAAAATATTTGGGTCACATCGTCGGCCGGTCAGGCATCTCAACCGATCCCGCCAAAACGCGTTGTGTCAGCTCCTGGCCAACTCCCACCTCGGTGGGGGAGGTTAGAAGCTTCATCGGATTTGCTTCATATTACCGCCGGTTTGTCGCGGAGTTCGATTCCATCGCTAAGCCATTACATGCTTTAACGTCCAAAGGGGTCAAATTTCATTGGGGGCCGGAGGAGGAGGCCGCTTTTAACTCTCTTCGGGACGCCCTGGTGGGGGCCCCGCCATTAAGCTACCCCGATTTTTCTATGCCCCTCGTGCTCGACACGGACGCGAGCAATACCGGGATTGGAGGCGTGCTGTCACAAATTGTGGGTGGCGTGGAGCGCGTTGTGGCTTATGGTAGTAGAGTATTGTCTCCGGCCGAGCAGCGATACTGCGTCACCCGCCGCGAACTGTTGGCTATTGTTTTCTTTATCCAACAGTACCGGCCATATCTGTACGGCCGGCATTTCACCGTCCGTACAGATCATGCGGCGTTGCAGTATGCCCTGCGTATTCACCAGCCATCGGGGCAGTTGTCCCGATGGCTGGAGATCATTCAGGATTTCGATTTCGAAACAACTTACCGTAAGGGGATTCGCCACACCAATGCCGATGCCCTGTCACGCCTGCAGGTCGCTTCTGATTGCACCTGTTTCTTGGGCTCGGGGCGTTGCAAATCGGCAAACGACGGCCACAATCCGGTCCTAGCGGCCGCTGTTGAGGCCCCTTCGGACGTTGACCCTATTGCGGTGGGAGGGAAGGATTCCCTGTTGGGCTTGTCATGTGCGGAGTGGGGGCGCCTCCAAATGGAGGATGCTTCCCTCCTGGCGCTAGGGCGTCGCGCGGAAGGATCCGCTCAGGGAAAGTCGGGCGTTGACTCATGGGGGTTGTGCCAGGGCCTCCTCATGCATTGGGACGGTACGATCCGCCGCCACAGGCTGGTGGTGCCTTCCGCGTTGAGGGGTAGGGCTGTATGGGCCGCTCACGAGCGGCTCCTGCACCTGGGCACCCTCAAAACCCTTGCCATGCTCCAGCTTAATTTCTTTTGGCCGGGCATGGCAAGGGATGTGGACGATCTCTTGCAATCTTGTACCCAGTGTGCCCAACGCAAACCGCCGGCGAGGGGAGCCTGCCCACCACTCCAGTCTATTTCGGTCACCCGGGTTAATGAGCTTGTCGCCCTCGATATTTGGGGCCGTTTCCCTCCACGCCGAGGGGTAATAAGTACCTGCTGGTTGGCGTCGAGTATTTCACGCGATGGCCTATGGCTTGGCCCCTCGCCAACCAGTCAGCAGCGGCCGTTGCAGAGGCTTTTGTTCACGGATATGTCCTTGACAAGGGCGCTCCGGAACAGTTGTTAACCGATCAGGGAAAGAATTTCACTAGTGCCCTTTTACACGAGGTGTGTGAGCTTCTGGGTACGAAGAAAATTCGTACTTCGCCTTACCACCCACAAACGGATGGGATGGTAGAACGCCTGCATAGGACTCTTACGTCCATGCTATCCAACCAGGTATCTGAGTCCCAAACCGACTGGGACCTTCAGATTCCTGGAGTCCGAGCAGCATACAGAATGGCTCCTCACGCGGCGACCGGATTCTCGCCGTTTTTTTTAATGTATGGCCGCGAAGTTGACCCGCCTGTCGCGACTCAGCTGAAATGTACCGCGCCGCACGCTAAATCTAAGTTGGCGGACCATGTTAAGTTTAACGTCCTCCGGTTGGCTGAGGCACGGGAGGCGGCCATGCAAAACTCTGCCTCGCGCCAGAAGCAAAACGAAAAGTTGCGATCGCGCCGGTCACACACGCACGAATGGCACCCGGGTGACAGAGCGTGGCTGCACTGCCCCCAGGTGCCATTGGCCACCTCGTCGAAGTTGTTGAGGCCATGGAGGGGCCCCGTGGAAATTGTGCAGGTTATGCGGCCGCAATGTGTTCGCATTAAATGGGGGAAACGTCGGTGGTTTGTCCACCCTTCACGGTTGAAGCCGTTCTTTGCTCCACATGCTTCCTCTCATGACTATGGCCGAACATGTGGGGGGTCCACTGACTCCGGGAGGGCGGGGTCGCCGTCTGCCTCTGATCCGCTGCTAACTGTTCCGTCTTCAGGGGTCCGAGGACTGATGCCCTCTCTGCCGCCAGCCTCCTCAACGGAGGTCGACGCTGGCTCGTCCAGGATGCCGGTGCGCCGCGCACCTGTACATTTACCACCTGCCGCCGACCCTACCAGGTCGGGCCCTTGTGACGGGCCCGCTGCACGGACACGCGCCAAGACGCGCCGGTTATTGTGTGCTTTCCACGCGCGTTCCGCTGCTGGTGGGCTCACTCACCTGCGTTTTTTTTCCTGTTGGGTGCATGGGGATGGGGAACCACGTTCGGTATATATGTTGCATTTTGGGGAAGTGGGTACGTATAGGGGACCGTCGGTTGTTGTTGTTGTAGTTGTTGTGTTGTTGTTGTTACACTTGTTCTTGTTATTGTTACGGTTACGAGGCACACGCGTGTTGACGGGGGTTAATCCTTATTCTTGGGGGTTGAGGAATTGTTGCAGCCGGGACGGCTGCGAGCTGTACAGGGGGGGGTGATGTAGGGGTTATTACGGGAGAAACGGCGGACGAGAAACACAGGGGTGTGTGCACTCACACACACGGGTGGTCGCACCGACGTCCGCATCCGTGATCCCCCACGCCCCCAGCCCTCTGAGGGGATCCCTATAAAAGGCGGGGAGCCAGAGAGCTCGGGGCAGTACGACACGAAGCTGACCAGTGAAGATTGAAGACTTGGAGATTAGGCCCTGGGACTCCCCTGTCTCGCTGCCCTTGTCAGGGCCGAGCTGGGTAAGCCAGCGGCGCGGCCCAAGAGCTCCCGGACCTCTGCCCTTGTCAGGGCAAGGCCGGCTTAGCTGGTGCCGAGATCTGTGCTTGCCAGGGCCAGATCAGTCAGCCTCCCGTAGCCCAGTAGAGGAGGACTGGGGAACAGGACAGAGGGCATAGTACTAGGGTGGGTTTCCCATAGTACGGGTGAAGGGGCCGTTACCCCTTCAACTATTGTGCCTGTCACTGAGTTAATAAACAGAGTGTGCCTCAACTCCGACCTCGTCTCCTCGAACTTACTACATCTGTACATGTGTCTTATATGGGGAGCGGCGGTGGAGCGGTGGCGCGCTGCGCTACGAACCTGGTGACCAGAGTTCGATTCCCGCTCACGGCCAACACCATTGACGATTATCTGAGCCGGTCATGGGCCTCCCCTAGGTCGACTCAGCCTCAAATGAGTACCTGGTGTGGTGTGCAAACATCGCCACTGGGGAGACAAAGGCGGCCGGGTGTGGTGCTGGCCACCGACCCCCTCATGTGCCGTGCCGGCCTGCATAGGTGCTTGCTAACAGCACTTGCCCCAACAGCCTGTTAAGGCTAAATATGTGTAGTGATATGGAATTGGTCACTACGAAGCATAGTGCTGGTTGATGGCACAGAAGGGGACCTGCAGTTGCAGCAGCCTGTCTGACAGTAGGTCACGTAATAAACCAGAGAGAGCGATGTAGGGGAAAGGTCACAGAAGGGGCCCATCGGGGAGCCCCGGGAACCCACCAGTAGGTTCTAGAAGGGAGGTGTTGCGGGGGCGGAGCGAGGCCACGCCGGGAGGATAAAAGGGGACCCCGAGCGAAGGCTCGGGGCTGTTGCCTGGAGTGAGGTCCCCTCGTCGTGCTGCTGGAGTCTTCGCCGCCATCTTCATCTGCTCGGTGCCGTCAGTCAGGCACCCTGCCAGCTGTCCTGACTGGGGGCTGTAGTTACTCTGTGTGGACCGTGAATAAATAGAGTGCCTCCTACTCTTAGTGTCTCTGTGTCAGTCACTACAAATGTGTAGTGACTTTGTTGGTGTCACTATGGTGCTTAGCGCCAGCTACTGTCGCAGGAGTGGAAACGCACGTCGGGAGTCCTCTCTGCCACCAGACCAGAGGTTGATATAGAAGCTGGCCATCGGGGGCATGGTTTTAGTGAGGGTTTAAGGAGAGCAAGTGAGGATGTGATACTCCGTCTGAACCAGAGTGGGCAGATGACCTAGACACGGTAGCAAGGGGGCCGAAGGGGGCTCGAGGGATACGTGACGTGGAGCCGAGAGCCTTGTAGCAAGATCCAGAAGGGGGCGTAGCCGAGGGCGGAGCGAGGCCACGCTCGGAGAGGATAAAGGGGAAGCCCTGAGAGCGATCGGGGCTCGTCTGTGGAATCAACCCTGGCTGCTACGTCTCTTCGGTCTTCGCTCAGCATTGTGGGTGAGGCAGCATGTAAGCTGGCTGACCCGTTCGTGTAGTTAACCCGCTGCTCACATAGTTAACCGTGCAGCTATCACCTAGCAGTAGAACCAGTGTACATTTGGGAGTTGTAATAAACGTTGCCTCCAAGTTCAAGTGTGTGTCTCCATGATCAGCACTACACGTAACCATACATGTGTGTGTGGATATAAGTGTGTTTCTGTGGGTGTGTACGTGTGTCCGACAACACAACCCCCGACATCCTCGGGGGTGCCGAACGGTAACGCTGTGATGAGCAGTGCCATGGGGGGAAGGCCAAGTCAATTGGCCATTCCCCTCATGGCGTTTGTAGCCACCACAGCGGCCAAAGGGGGCTCTGCATGGGTGCGAGGGGCTGGTGACCCCTCCACCTTCAACCTAACTACCACTAAACTACATGGAAAAAATCTAACTAAGCAAGTACCTGAGGCCCCGGTGGGACGGGCGTCTATGACATCTCCTGGCCAAATCCCACTTGGCGGAGCGAGGAGACTGAATCTTACCCTCGAGGTTCCTCCAGAAACAGAAAAAAGCCATTGTGAGTGGCCACGTGGAATGTTCGAATGCTCACTGCGGAGGAGAGGCTGCCACTCCTCTGTCGGGAGCTGGACCTGTACTGCTTGGATCTCTGCAGTTTTCAGGAGGTCCGGTGGACCGGCTCTGGCTCCTGCCACCATGAGGGGTGGACAGTCCTCTACTCGGGGCAAGAGACTGCCAAACAACAGGGAGTGTCTCTTCTGAACAAAAGAATGAAGGAGGCGTGGGAGCGTGGCGGTGAGGTGTGGGAAGCTGTAAGCCCCAGGCTACTTTGGGCTCACCTTCCCATCAACCGGAGGCAAGGAGTGGTGGTTTCTTATGCCCCCACCGAAGATGAACATCAGTGGAGGGATGCAGTCAAGGCCGATGAGCCAGATGCCTTCTATGACCTCCTGTCACAGGTGCTTTCTAAAGTAGCCCCTCGGGATAAAGTCATCCTGTTGGGTGACTTTAATGCCCGAGTTGGTCATGATGCTGGCACCTGGTCTGGAGTGATTGGAAGGCATGGGCCAGATCAGCTCAATAATAACGGCAGGAGGCTGCTAGATTTTTGTGCAGCCCATGGGCTTGTAATTACCAACACGCTGTTCCGGCATCGACACATCCACACAACATCATGGATGCACGCCGGATCCAAGCAAGAAAATCTGCCACACTATATAGTGATGGCAGAGCGGATGCGGGCCCATGTCCTTGACACCAGGACCTACCGCAGCTTTCACTCTGAGGTTCGGAGATCCGTGCAGCGTTGCAAGGATGTGCGATCGTCACGATTTGCTGAGGAGATGGAGTCTGCCTCAGTACCCCGCGATTCCAAATCACTCTTGAACTCCATCGAAAAAGTAACTTGCAGCACCACACCTATCACCATCATTATAGGAAAGAACGGTGATCCAATCTCCAACCCCCAGGAACAGGTTTGCAGATTTGCTGAGCATTTCTCTGATGTCTTGGGGAAGGTTAAATCCCTCAACCTGGAAAACGTCATGGGACAATGTGGGGATGACCCTGCTGAGGCCTCAAATATTGGAAGTAGTCACCCCCTGCGAGTGGCTGGCTGAGGTGCCATCTGTTGAGGAAGTACAGAAGGCAATCTGGAGTCTTAGACCAGGAAAAGCGTGGGGCAGAGATGACCGCTCAAGCAAAATGCTGAGGGAGGGTGGCGTTTGTGCACAGACTGCCCAAAATGACACCGTAATAACAGTCTTGACCATTGGGTGGGTTCCACAAGATTGGAAGGATGCCCTGGTGATCCCCCCTCTTTAAGAAGGGGGACCACACAGACTGTCACAACTACAGTGGCATCTCCCTCCTCATTGTGTCGGGAAAGGTCCTAGCAAGGATTATTCAACATCGCCTTGCCAGGCACGCTAAGTAGAGGCTTGACGAGACCCAATGCGGTTTCAGGCCAAGGCAGAGCTGCACAGATGCCATATTTTCTGTCCGTCTGCTACAGCAGAGGTGCAGCGAATTCCAACAGGACCTATATCTCTGCTTTATTGACCTGGTCAAGGCCTATGATACAATCAGTAGGCCTGGGCTCTGGGATTGTTCTTCGTGCTTTCTAAGTCCCCGACTCTCCGCTCACAATCATTAAGGACTTTCATGATGGTGGGCAGGCCCCTGGAAAAACTACGTGCACCACCAGGGCATCCTTCCCATCGACGCAGGGCAGGCAGCCCAATCGCGTCACCAGCTGGAAAGACAAAGGTAACTTGCAACAACGGGATCGCGGTCGCAACGCCTTGTCCGCGACCCCGCGGCGCCGTGTCTGCGACCCCGCGGCGCAGTCTCTGCAACCAGCCGCTTAAAAGCGTAAAAAAAAACTATTAAAATGTTTTATTTTACCGTTATGGAAAGAGTGGAGAAGTTTTCGTATTTGGGGCAGTGCGCTTATGACCAGCTCTAGTTTGGCAGTTGAGGTCTCACTCCGAATCGAGTCGAGCGGCATTATTGTAACGCTGATGTCGAAATTTCCTGACCCTGTCGCTCCATACAAAAGCTGTCTTCTCACCCACGGTCATGCCTTCCCTTTTCTATGCTTGCAAAACGTGAGGCCCTCTAAAGGAACGATCGAAGTATTGTTTATTTTACCACGTAAGGCCCCACTGAGCTGGGCAGCTCTTTGTTCAGAAGCGACTTGGCCATCGCAAAGAGATAGCCCTAAACAAAGTGAGCCTTATAGTGGCCAATTGCTCTAAGCACATAGTAATGTTGATTATAATTGTGGAGGGAAAAAGCGGAGGACCCGGAGAAAAATCCACACGACCACAACTCCAAATATACAGCAGGGGTCAGGGTCGCGATCAAACCCACGACCTCTTGTGTATCGGTTGAGGTAGTTAACATATCCCAGCCACTGTGTCACCAAAACGATGGCATTCACAGTTCCCCAGATCGTCCCCACATCCTCACGTGTCATTGTCGCTTGGCATCCATTCGTCGCTGTCCGACATCGACTCTTGATCGTCATCCTCGTCGTGGAGGATGATCGCTGCCTTCCTGTTTGGCCGCAGTCGCTCCATCAACGCCACCAGCAACGTCTGCTCAGGGAGACGCTTACAACACACGACAAACCACAATCATCATCACCACCACCATCCTCATTATCATCATCACCATCATCACTGCCAACATCCTCATGATCATAATTACCATCACCACCATTATTATGATTATCATCATCAGTGCTGGTAACACACGTGCCTCATAGAAAAAAGATCCTGGGTTCAACTCCAGACTTGGGTGCCTCTCTCTGGCGAGATGTTAACTACCTCGCCTGGTATACAGGAGGTGGTGGGCTCGATCCCGACTCTGATGATGCCTACTGTATATTTGGAGTCTGTGTCTGTCTCTCTCTCCCCGTGGTTGCGTGGTTTTTTTCTCCGGGTCCTTCAGTTATTCCCTCCACATTTAGAATCAACATCACGCGTTGAGAATATTTTGGTCGCTATAAATGTCCACGCGATGATGTTGATAGCCACTTCATTGAGCTATAACTTGTGATGGCCAGGTCACTTCTGAAAGAAGTGCTACACAGCTCAGCGAGGCCTGACACCTGACAAATAGAACAAAGTTTAGCACAATAACCCCACCAATAATAGATATCCATTGTAATGTATTCGAATACATACTCTTTGGTTCTTTCGGTAAAGTCACGTAGGTATAAAATAAAATAAATCACGACGTTTCGGGCGCAACACAAGCGTCCGTCATCAGATGGGAAAGCATGGCCTGCTGCTGAGGCAGCTGAGGCAGCAGACCGAAACGTCGTGATTTATTGTATTTTCTACCTACGTGACTTTACCGAAAGAACCAAAGAGTTTGGATTCCTGCAGTCACGAAAGCTTCAAATCAGGATTATTCGAATACATTCACCCCCACCATCCGGGTCTTGGCAACTGATTGGCTCACAATTGACGACATCACATTGACCACCCCCCCCCCCCCGTCTGTTTAAGACCGAAACAGGAGGAGGATTTCTCTGCAACTCCTGGCTGTGGCCTGATGATGCTACTGCTCGTTGTTATTGTTTTAATTACTGGCGAAAAGTCACGGTACTCGAATTGTAAATGTTGCTGTGGGCTTACTCTCCAACACACAACCGGTTTAGTGCTGAAATTTTAACGAATTTCCACCTTTTGTTTGACATGACAAACCCTTTCTGATTGGCTGTGTGGGGTTTAAAGGCACATCCATATTAACGCAATTTAACCGAACACAAAAAAACACCTCTATAATGGAAAAAAATGGTTAAGTTGGTATGTTTTCCCCTTGTTCTACGTGGGCTTTCTCCAGGTGCTCCCCTAGCTAAAATAAAAGCCACAACTCTCTAACAGCCATTGGCCAAACCACATCCCTAATGCTCAAAAGTTCCCTCCAAAACCCCACAATTGGGGTCACGCAGCCACAGTAGAAGCAGAGACGTCGCCCACCCCCCAGCACCACCACCCCCCAGCACCACCACCACCACCCCCCAGCACCACCACCACCACCACCTCCCAGCACCACCACCACCACCACCACCCCCCAGCACCACCACCACCCAGCACACCACCACCCAGCACACCACCACCCCCCAGCACCACCACCACCAGACCCCCCAGCACCACCACCACCAGACCCCCCAGCACCACCACCACCACCACCACCCAGCACCACCACCACCCCCCAGCACCACCACCACCACCACCACCCCCCAGCACCACCACCACCACCCCCCAGCACCAACACCACCACCACCCCCCAGCACCACCACCACCCCCCAGCACCACCACCACCACCCCCCAGCACCACCACTACCACCCCCACCACCACCACCACCACCACCACCCAGCACCACCATCACCCCCCAGCACCACCACCACCACCCCCCAGCACCACCACCACCACCCCCAGCACCACCACCACCACCCCCCAGCACCACCACCACCACCCCCCCCAGCACCACCACCACCACCCCCCAGCACCACCACCACCACCCCCCAGCACCACCACCACCACCCAGCACCACCACCACCAACCAGCACCACCACCACCACCCAGCACCACCACCACCACCACCACCACCCCCCAGCACCACCACCACCAGCACCCAGCACCACCACCACCACCCCCCAGCACCACCACCACCACCCCCCAGCACCACCACCACCACCCCCCAGTACCACCACCCCCCAGCACCACCACCACCACCCCCCAGCACCACCACCACCACCACCACCCCCCCCCAGCACCACCACCACCACCACCCCCCAGCACCACCACCACCATCCCCCAGCACCAACACCACCACCACCCCCCAGCACCACCACCACCCCCCAGCACCACCACCACCCCCCAGCACCACCACTACCACCCCCAGCATCACCATCACCACCACCACCCAGCACCACCATCACCCCCCAGCACCACCACCACCACCACCACCCCCCAGCACCACCACCACCACCACCACCCCCCAGCACCACCACCACCACCCCCAGCACCACCACCACCACCCCCAGCACCACCACCACCACCCCCCAGCACCACCACCACCACCACCACCCCCCAGCACCACCACCACCACCCCCCAGCACCACCACCACCACCCCCCAGCACCACCACCACCACCCCCCAGCACCACCACCACCACCCCCCAGCACCACCACCACCACCCACCACCACCACCCCCCAGCACCACCACCACCACCCACCACCACCACCCCCCAGCACCACCACCACCCAGCACCACCACCACCCCCCAGTACCACCACCCCCCAGCACCACCACCACCACCACCCCCCAGCACCACCACCACCACCCCCCAGCACCACCACCACCACCCAGCACCAGCACCACCCCCCAGCACAACCACCACCACCACCCCCCAGCACCACCACCACCACCCCCCAGCACCACCACCACCACCCCCCAGCACCACCACCACCCAGCACCACCACCACCACCCCCCAGCACCACCACCACAACCACCACCACCACCACCCCCCAGCACCACCACCACCACCACCCAGCACCATCACCACCACCCCCCAGCACCACCACCACCACCCAGCACCACCACCACCCAGCACCACCACCCCCCAGCACCACCACAACCACCACCCCCCAGCACCACCACCACCACCCCCCAGCACCACCACCACCCCCCAGCACCACCACCCCCCAGCACCACCACCCCCCAGCACCACCACCACCACCCCCCAGCACCACCACCACCACCACCCAGCACCACCACCACCACCACCCAGCACCACCACCCAGCACCACCACCACCACCACCACCCCCCAGCACCACCACCACCCCCCAGCACCACCACCACCCCCCAGCACCACCACGACCACCCAGCACCACCACCACCACCACCCAGCACCACCACCACCACCACCCCCCAGCACCACCACCCCCCAGCACCACCACCACCATCCCCCAGCACCACCACCACCACAACCACCACCCAGCACCACCACCACCACCCCCCAGCACCACCACCACCACCCCCCAGCACCACCACCACCACCCCCCAGCACCACCACCACCCCTACCCAGCACCACCACCACCACCCCTACCCAGCACCACCACCACCACCCCCCAGCACCACCACCACCACCCAGCACCACCACCACCACCCCCCAGCACCACCACCACCACCCCCCAGCACCACCACCACCACCCCCCAGCACCACCACCCAGCACCACCACCCCCCAGCACCACCACCACCCCCCAGCACCACCACTACCACCCCCAGCATCACCATCACCACCACCACCCAGCACCACCATCACCCCCCAGCACCACCACCACCACCACCACCCCCCAGCACCACCACCACCACCACCACCCCCCAGCACCACCACCACCACCACCCCCAGCACCACCACCACCACCCCCAGCACCACCACCACCACCCCCCAGCACCACCACCACCACCACCACCCCCCAGCACCACCACCACCACCCCCCAGCACCACCACCACCACCCCCCAGCACCACCACCACCACCCCCCAGCACCACCACCACCACCCCCCAGCACCACCACCACCACCCACCACCACCACCCCCCAGCACCACCACCACCACCCACCACCACCACCCCCCAGCACCACCACCACCACCACCCAGCACCACCACCACCCCCCAGTACCACCACCCCCCAGCACCACCACCACCACCACCCCCCAGCACCACCACCACCACCCCCCAGCACCACCACCACCACCCAGCACCAGCACCACCCCCCAGCACAACCACCACCACCACCCCCCAGCACCACCACCACCACCCCCCAGCACCACCACCACCACCCCCCAGCACCACCACCACCCAGCACCACCACCACCACCCCCCAGCACCACCACCACAACCACCACCACCACCACCCCCCAGCACCACCACCACCACCACCCAGCACCATCACCACCACCCCCCAGCACCACCACCACCACCACCCAGCACCACCACCCCCCAGCACCACCACAACCACCACCCCCCAGCACCACCACCACCACCCCCCAGCACCACCACCACCCCCCAGCACCACCACCCCCCAGCACCACCACCCCCCAGCACCACCACCACCACCCCCCAGCACCACCACCACCACCACCCAGCACCACCACCACCACCCAGCACCACCACCCAGCACCACCACCACCACCACCACCCCCCAGCACCACCACCACCCCCCAGCACCACCACCACCACCACCCCCCAGCACCACCACCACCCCCCAGCACCACCACGACCACCCAGCACCACCACCACCACCACCCAGCACCACCACCACCACCACCCCCCAGCACCACCACCCCCCAGCACCACCACCACCATCCCCCAGCACCACCACCACCACAACCACCACCCAGCACCACCACCACCACCCCCCAGCACCACCACCACCACCCCCCAGCACCACCACCACCCCTACCCAGCACCACCACCACCACCCCTACCCAGCACCACCACCACCACCCCCCAGCACCACCACCACCACCCAGCACCACCACCACCACCCCCCAGCACCACCACCACCACCCCCCAGCACCACCACCACCACCCCCCAGCACCACCACCCAGCACCACCACCCCCCAGCACCACCACCACCACCCCCCAGCACCACCACCACCACTACCCAGCACCACCACCACCACCACCACCCAGCACCACCACCACCCCCCAGCACCACCACCACCACCACCACCCCCCAGCACCACCACCACCACCCCCCAGCACCAACACCACCACCACCCCCCAGCACCACCACCACCCCCCAGCACCACCACCACCACCCCCCAGCACCACCACTACCACCCCCACCACCACCACCACCACCCAGCACCACCATCACCCCCCAGCACCACCACCACCACCCCCCAGCACCACCACCACCACCCCCAGCACCACCACCACCACCCCCCAGCACCACCACCACCACCCCCCCCAGCACCACCACCACCACCCCCCAGCACCACCACCACCACCCCCCAGCACCACCACCACCACCCAGCACCACCACCACCAACCAGCACCACCACCACCACCCAGCACCACCACCACCACCACCACCACCCCCCAGCACCACCACCACCAGCACCCAGCACCACCACCACCACCCCCCAGCACCACCACCACCACCCCCCAGCACCACCACCACCACCCCCCAGTACCACCACCCCCCAGCACCACCACCACCACCCCCCAGCACCACCACCACCACCACCCCCCAGCACCACCACCACCATCCCCCAGCACCAACACCACCACCACCCCCCAGCACCACCACCACCCCCCAGCACCACCACCACCCCCCAGCACCACCACTACCACCCCCAGCATCACCATCACCACCACCACCCAGCACCACCATCACCCCCCAGCACCACCACCACCACCACCACCCCCCAGCACCACCACCACCACCACCACCCCCCAGCACCACCACCACCACCCCCAGCACCACCACCACCACCCCCAGCACCACCACCACCACCCCCCAGCACCACCACCACCACCACCACCACCCCCCAGCACCACCACCACCACCCCCCAGCACCACCACCACCACCCCCCAGCACCACCACCACCACCCCCCAGCACCACCACCACCACCCCCCAGCACCACCACCACCACCCACCACCACCACCCCCCAGCACCACCACCACCACCCACCACCACCACCCCCCAGCACCACCACCACCACCACCCAGCACCACCACCACCCCCCAGTACCACCACCCCCCAGCACCACCACCACCACCACCCCCCAGCACCACCACCACCACCCCCCAGCACCACCACCACCACCCAGCACCAGCACCACCCCCCAGCACAACCACCACCACCACCCCCCAGCACCACCACCACCACCCCCCAGCACCACCACCACCACCCCCCAGCACCACCACCACCCAGCACCACCACCACCACCCCCCAGCACCACCACCACAACCACCACCACCACCACCCCCCAGCACCACCACCACCACCACCCAGCACCATCACCACCACCCCCCAGCACCACCACCACCCAGCACCACCACCACCCAGCACCACCACCCCCCAGCACCACCACAACCACCACCCCCCAGCACCACCACCACCACCCCCCAGCACCACCACCACCCCCCAGCACCACCACCCCCCAGCACCACCACCCCCCAGCACCACCACCACCACCCCCCAGCACCACCACCACCACCACCCAGCACCACCACCACCACCCAGCACCACCACCCAGCACCACCACCACCACCACCACCCCCCAGCACCACCACCACCCCCCAGCACCACCACCACCACCACCCCCCAGCACCACCACCACCCCCCAGCACCACCACGACCACCCAGCACCACCACCACCACCACCCAGCACCACCACCACCACCCCCCAGCACCACCACCCCCCAGCACCACCACCACCATCCCCCAGCACCACCACCACCACAACCACCACCCAGCACCACCACCACCACCCCCCAGCACCACCACCACCACCCCCCAGCACCACCACCACCCCTACCCAGCACCACCACCACCACCCCTACCCAGCACCACCACCACCACCCCCCAGCACCACCACCACCACCCAGCACCACCACCACCACCCCCCAGCACCACCACCACCACCCCCCAGCACCACCACCACCACCCCCCAGCACCACCACCCAGCACCACCACCCCCCAGCACCACCACCACCACCCCCCAGCACCACCACCACCACTACCCAGCACCACCACCACCACCCCCCAGCACCACCACCCCCCAGCACCACCACCACCACCACCCCCCAGCACCACCACCACCACCACCCCCCAGCACCACCACCACCACCACCCCCCAGCACCACCACCACCACCACCCCCCAGCACCACCACCACCACCCCCCAGCACCACCACCCAGCACCACCACCCCCCAGCACCACCACCCAGCACCACCACCACCACCCAGCACCACCACCACCCAGCACCACCACCCCCCAGCACCACCACCACCACCCAGCACCACCACCACCACCCAGCACCACCACCACCCCCCAGCACCACCACCACAACCACCACCCAGCACCACCACCACCCCCCAGCACCACCACCACCACCTCCCAGCGCCACCACCACCCCCCAGCACCACCACCACCACTATCCCCAGTACCACCACCACCGCCCCCCAGCACCACCACCACCACCCCCCAGCACCACCACCACCACCCCCCAGCACCACCACCACCCCCCAGCACCACCACCACAACCACCACCCAGCACCACCACCACCCCCCAGCACCACCACCACCACCTCCCAGCACCACCACCCCCCAGCACCACCACCACCACCACTATCCCCAGTACCACCACCACCACCCCCCAGCACCACCACCGCCAGCACCACCACCACCACCATCCCCCAGCACCACCACCATCCCCCAGCACCACCACCACCCCCCAGCAGCACCCCCCCCCCCCCAGCACCACCACCACCACCGCGAGGCCATCATTGTGTAGTAATTACTCAGGAGGCTTGACGACGGGATCGGAGGCACACTTATTTATTAACACAACTTGTATACAGTTAGCGAGTATACACAGGACCTAAGGGGTAACGTCCCCTTACTCGGCTAACAGGGAAACACAACATCTAAGCCCCGCTAACCTAAGCCCAAGTCCTCCACTAGGGAGCTAGGGGAGGCTACCTGTCCCAGCCCTGGTCAAGCTGGGATCCGACCCCCTGAGTTCCCAGACCTGCTCGTCAGTCTGGGCTCTCGGGGCCACGCCACCGGCTTGCCCTGGTCGGCCCTGATAAGGACAGCGAGCCAGGGGAGCTCCGGGGCCTATTCTAGCTTGTCTTCCGTCTTCGCTGGTTAAAGCTGATACCTCGACCTCGAGCCCTCCGGCTCACCCCCTCTTATAGTCCGCGGCCCCCCCGGGAGGGGCCCGTGGGGGATGCAGGTGCGGACGTCGGTGTGGCCACCTCCTATGTGTACGGCCCTAACCACGCCCCTTGTGTTTGTTTGCCATCCGCTCCCATACACAATTACACCTCTACATCACCCCCCCCTGTACAGCTCGCAGCCGTCCCCGGCTGCAACAAAATCAGAATAAAGGTGCATGCCTCCCCTAAACCGTGTGTGCCTCGCGTAAATTTAACAAGAACAATAACAGTCATAACAACAACAACAGGAAACAGGTAGAAGAAGAAAGAGAAAAAAATAACCCGGCGCACCCTCCCGAATAAATACCCCATTCCGCAAACCCAACATATATACACGCGCTCCGGATGCCCCTCCCCCACTGTCCGCAAGGGCCCCCCAACGGCCGACCTCACAATAGTCTGCGCGTTTTGGCGCGCGTTCTCGCGGCGGGCCCGTCACAAGGGCTCGACCCGGCACGCTCAGTGGTGGTTGGTGACGGTCCGGGTGCAAGAGAGTCTGGCGTCGCTGCCGAGTGACCCCCGACCCCTCCGGGAGGGGTTGGCGGGCGTGGACCCGTCACTCCTGTTGCACCTGGAGATGGAACAGTTGATGTCATGTTAGGCGAGAGCAGCGACGTCGGGGAGTCGGCGGACCCCTCACACGTTTGGCCATGCGTGTGTGTGTGTGAACCACGGGCCGGCGCAATGAACGGTTTCAACCTTGAGGGGTGCACGTACCACCGACGCCTCCCCCATTTGACGCGAACACATTGCGGCCGTAAGACCTGTACGACCTCCACTGGCCCCCGCCACGGCCGTACCAACTTTGACGAGGTTGCCAGTGGCACCTGGGGACAGTGCAACCATGCCCTGTCCCCTGGTTTCCATTTGAACACATGTACCCGCCCCAGCCGAAGCCTCTCGTTCGCCTTCTGGCGGAGTTCAGAATTTTGCACGGCCGCTTCCCGCGCCTCAGACAATTTGCTGATGTTAAATTTAACGTGTTCGGACAAGGTAGACTTCGCCTGAGGCGCCGAGAGCTTCAGCTGGGTCGTCACAGGGGGGTTAGCCTCGCGGCCATACATTAAAAAGAAAGGGGAAAATCCGGTGGCCGCATGGGGAGCCATCCTGTAGGCCTGCAACACACCGGCTATGCGAAGGTCCCAATCTGTCTGGGATTCGGACACCTGTTGGGACAGCATAGACGTGATGGTCCGATGCAGCCGTTCCACCATCCCGTCAGTTTGAGGGTGATACGGGGAGGTCCGAATTTTCTCCGTACCCAAGAGGTGTTTTCCCTAAAAATTCTTACCCTGGTCAGTAAGCAGCCGTTCCGGAGCACCTTTGTCGAGGACATAGCCCTGGACAAAGGCCTCCGCGATGGCTGCTGCCGACTGGTTGGCCAGGGGCCAGGCCATAGGCCATCTCGTGAAGTATTCGACCCGTCAATAAATACCTATTCCCCCTGGGTGTAGCGGGAAATGGCCCGAGTATGTCTAGCGCAACGAGCTCGTTAACCCGGGAAACCTTTATGGACTGCAGCGGAGGGTTGGACCCCCTAGCTGGTGGCTTTCGCTGCGCGCATTGCGTGCACGACCCCAGGAGATCCCCCACGTCCTTTGCCATGCCCGGCCAGAAGAAATCGAGCTGGAGCGTGGCAAAGGTCTTGTGAACCCCCAAGTGCAGAAGCCGCTCATGAACAGCCCATACCACCTTACCCCTCAATGCTGCAGGCACCACGAGCTGCTGGCGGCGGGTTTTTCCGTCCCAGTGCATTAAAAGACCCTGGAACAACCCCCACGAGTCAATGTTCGCCACCCCCTGCCCAACCCCCCCTGCGCGACGGCGCAGAGCGAGGAGGGAGGTGTCCTCCATTTGGAGGCGTCCCCATTCCGCGACCGACAACCCCAGCAACGAATCCCTCCCTTCTTGCTCGATAGGACCCGAAGCCGAAGGCGCATCGGCGGCGGCCACGAGGACCGAATCGGTGGTGACGTTCGGGGGCCTACAACGCCCCGAACCCAGGAGGCAAGCGCACTCCGAAGTGGGTGGCAACCGTGACAGGGCGTCAGCGTTCGTGTGGCGGACGCCCTTACGATATGTGGTGACAAAGTCGTAGTCCTGGAGAATCTCCAACCATCGAGACAACTGGCCCGATGGTTGTTGAACCCGCAGAGCGTACTGTAGGGCCGCATGATCTGTACGGACGGTGAAACGCCGACCGTACAGATATGGGCGGTACTGCTGAATGAAATAAACAATTGCCAATAATTCCCGACGGGTAACGCAGTACCGTTGTTCCGCTGGAGACAGTACCCGACTACCGTAAGCCACCACATGCTCTACGCCCCCAATGAGTTGGGACAGCACGCCCCCGATGCCCGTGTTACTTGCATCTGTATCGAGCAAGAAGGGTTGTGAGAAGTCGGGGTAATTCAACGGCGGAGCCCCCACCAGGGCATTCCGGAGGGCGTGAAAAGCAGCCTCCTCCTCCAGCCCCCAATGAAACCTGACTCCCTTGGACGTCAAGGCATGCAATGGTTTCGCGATCGTAGCGAAGTCAGCCACAAACCGTCGATAGTACGACGCGAACCCAATGAAACTCCTGACCTCTCCCACCGAGGTGGGAGTCGGCCAGGAGCTGACGCATTCCGTTTTGGCGGGATCAGTGGATATCCCCGAGCGCCCAACAATGTGACCCAAATACCGCACCGATTCGCGGAGCAAATGGCACTTCTGCGGTTTAAATTTTAAATTGGCAGCCCGCATTTTGAGAAAAACAGCACGCAGCCTCTGGAGGTGTTCCTCGAAGGATTTGCTAAAGACGATGACATCGTCCAAGTAAATTAAACACGAATCCCATTGCAAGCCTGCCAAGACCAGTTCCATTAACCGCTGAAAAGTTGCCGGCGCAGAATGTAAGCCCATCGGCAAGCGGTTAAATTGGAAGAGACCTTGCGGTGTCCGAAAAGCAGTTTTAGGTTTTGATTCGTCATCCAGAGGAAGCTGCCAGAATCCAGATAGTAAATCGAGGGTGGAAAAGAATCGCGCCCCCGCCAAGGCATCGAGCGACTCATCCATTCGAGGAAGCGGGTACGCATCTGCCACAGAAATTTTGTTCAATCGCCGAAAGTCGACACAAAACCGCAGTGAGCCGTCGTGTTTTTTCACCAAAACGATCGGTGCGCCCCACGGGCTGTTGGAAGGGGAAATGATATCGGCGGCTAGCATGTCATCAACAGCCGATTTGACATGATCCTTTTCGGCGGGACTGAGCCGAAAGGGATTTTGGCGGATTGGCGCGCTGTCACCCGTGTCAATATGGTGTCGCAGCAATTTAGTACAACCAATATCAAATTTGTGTTTACTAAAAACGTCGGCAAATTCTTTCAGGAGAACTCGCAGCTGCGCACGCTGCGTGTCGGACAGATCCACAGATCCCGCGCAAAGTGCATCCACCCATCCGTCATCACAGTCCGAATGCGGTCGCGACGGAGGATCGGTGGTTACCTGACCCACGAGTGGTTCCTCATAGGGCGCCGGCGTTGCGTGTGCAAGCACGGTCCCTTGAGGAACCACGGCCGTTCGCGATCCTACATTAAGGACAGCAATGAAGGGGTCCCCATCCCCTTTCACCATGGTCTGAGCCGCTAGCAAATCGGGTCCATTGACCCCGGCTCGAGATGGTCCCAACAAGACCCCCCGATCCGCAACCCCTTCAGCAAACGGCCGACGCAACCTAAGAGGGACGAGCATCTGAGCCCCCGGGGGTACGCGCACAGTTTTTGTCACGAGCGCCTGCACGGTGGCAAACGCCCGACGCTCCGTGGTGGGGGAAGACAAAAATGTAACACGTCGGCCCGATGGGAGCTCGATGCACCCCTGGTCAATCAAGATACGGATGGGCATTTTGGCCAAGAAATCCGTCCCCAACAGGCACGGAACCGCGAGTGAGGAGGAAACCAAAACAGGCCCGGATAATTTAATGTCTCCAATGCAAATTTTGGCGCGGATTTGCCCAATAATGCCCAGCGAGCCCCCGTTAGCAGCATAGCATGGCACGTCAACAGGGAGCAAGGGACGACTTTGAACGGGAAGGATGTTATAAATCAAATCAGATATAATGGTCGCCGATGCCCCTGTGTCAATTAAAATCCGCACCTCTACCCCATCAATATGACCGACCACAACCGATGATCCCGCCGACGCAGCAACGACACGATGGGCGAGCTCCGACCACTGACCCGGTTGGAGCGCTCGCCGCATTTCAGAACAATCGCGCGCGATGGGCGGCGATTTTCGAACCCTGTTCAGTTGAGCGCGTGAGTGTGTGTCGGATGTGTGCATGGGCCAAACGTGTGAGGTGCCACGACTCGCCGTATTTCTCTGCTGGAGCTTGGGTGGAGACGGCGTGGCGTCCTGACGAGGTGTCGCTCCGCGCTGACGGGGAGCCCGGCATCCTGACGCAACGTGGCCTTGCAGGCCACAGTTGTAGCAGCGTGTGAGCGCCCCAGATGGCCTGGGCTGCTCCTGGCGGCTCGGTCCATTCCGAGCCTGCGGTGCCGCCGATCTCCATTCCCCCCGCCGCTCCACCCCGCAGACCTCCTCTGATGGGAGGGCGGTGGCCGCCATGGCATGGCCGGCCACCCCCTTGGCAGCCTTGCGACGCAGGGACCGCAAGCCCCCGTGGATGTGGCGCGCGACCAGCAGGGACGACATCTCTCCGTCGTCTTGAGCCAAGACGGCGATGTCCAGCTCATCGGCGAGTAGCAGCAGCTTTTCAGCCACCATGGCGTCCACTCCATCCTCGTCCATCCGCGGGAAAGCTGCCTTTGCCAGGGCCAGGAGAGCCGTTCGGAAGGCCAGGGGCGATTCGTTGGCGCCCCGATGCCGATCGTGGAACAGCTGCCTGCAGTCCGAAGGCGGCCCATAGACGGCTGACAGCAGCTGCAGCGCCAGGTGCAGCGTGGCGCGCTTTTCCTTAGGCGCCGAGGTGAGGGTAGCCAGGGCGTCGTCGTCCAGCATCGCCGGCAGCGCGCATAGTGCCTCGGCGTCCGTCCAGTTCGCCATCTCTTGATGAGCGATGAACCACCTTTTGAAGCCGCCCCAATCTCCATCCGCTCCCACGAACTCCTTGAGAGGCGGCAGTCGCTGTTGTAAGGCGACGTCCGTGGCTGCGGATCTCGCTCCCTCGTTCCCAGCCGACGTTACAGTGTGGGCGGGCTGTGAGCATGGCATCGCCGGTCGCTCCGTTGTTGACGCGCTGGCCGGCGTTGATGATGTCACGGCTCGTGCTTGGCCCTCAGCAGTCACCTGACGCAGGCCGGCCCCGCCCTCTGCTCGCACTGTAGTGATGGCGGGAAATTTAACCGCGAGCCGCGTCGGGGTGGCGGGAAATGCCGGCGTGCGTCGGCTGCTGCCGTCTTCCCGCGCAGCCCCTCCAGCTCCCAGCCGCGTGATCTCCTCCAACACGGCGGCCGCGGCGTAGAGCAGCTCCGCCAGGCGGGAGTGAGCCAGCCGAAGTCCCTCGGCCGACGCATCCCCCCCCTCCTGTCGTAGCGGCGCGGGTGTACTCGGCCCCGGCTGCTCCGATCCGACCTCGGCCATCTCTGGTGGTGATTCGGCCGCGGTGTCCTCCCTCTCCGACTCCCTGGTACGTGTCGTCCCTCGTGTGTCCATCTTTGGACGTTTTACTTCTGACACCAGATGTAGTAATTACTCAGGAGGCTTGACGACGGGATCGGAGGCACACTTATTTATTAACACAACTTGTATACAGTTAGCGAGTATACACAGGACCTAAGGGGTAACGTCCCCTTACTCGGCTAACAGGGAGACACAACATCTAAGCCCCGCTAACCTAAGCCCAAGTCCTCCACTAGGGAGCTAGGGGAGGCTACCTGTCCCAGCCCTGGTCAAGCTGGGATCCGACCCCCTGAGTTCCCAGACCTGCTTGTCAGTCTGGGCTCTCGGGGCCACGCCACCGGCTTGCCCTGGTCGGCCCCTGATAAGGACAGCGAGCCAGGGGAGCTCCGGGGCCTATTCTAGCTGGTCTTCCGTCTTCGCTGGTTAAAGCTGATACCTCGACCTCGAGCCCTCCGGCTCACCCCCTCTTATAGTCCGCGGCCCCCCCGGGAGGGGCCCGTGGGGGATGCAGGTGCGGACGTCGGTGTGGCCACCTCCTATGTGTACGGCCCTAACCACGCCCCTTGTGTTTGTTTGCCATCCGCTCCCATACACAATTACACCTCTACAATTGCATTCTCAGCAACCACGTGTACACAGCAGCACACAGCAGCCACGTATACACAGCAGTACACAGTAGCTACGTGCACACAGCAGCACACAGCAGTACACATCTGCATACAGCAGCACATAGTAGCACACAGCAGTACACACACAGCAGTAGTCACGTATACACAGCAGTACACAGCAGTACACAGTAACACACGGCAGTACACACGGCAGTACACAGTAACACACGGCAGTACACAGTAACACACACGGCAGTACACACACAGCAGTAGCCACGTGTACACATCAGTACACGGCAGTACACACGCAGCAGTACACAGTAACACGCAGCAGTACAAAGTAACACGCAGCAGTACACAGCAACACGCAGCAGTACACAGCAACACGCAGCAGTACAAAGTAACACGCAGCAGTACACAGCAACACGCAGCAGTACACAGCAACACGCAGCAGTACAAAGTAACACGCAGCAGTACACAGCAACACGCAGCAGTACACAGCAACACGCAGCAGTACAAAGTAACACGCAGCAGTACACAGCAACACGCAGCAGTACACAGTAACACGCAGCAGTACAAAGTAACACGCAGCAGTACACAGCAACACGCAGCAGTACACAGCAACACGCAGCAGTAGTCACGCAGGAGACATTCACTGCTGGGCGATCTTCCTGCCGATGGACACCGCAGGGAAGTGAACCTAGGGAGGCCTTCATCCAGCAGTGGATAAACCATAGCCGATGATGGATGATGATGATCACAACAATAACAACAATAACAACAATAACAACAATAACATCGGCAACAGTAAACCTTGACGCGGGTTCTAGGAGGCGTTGCGGCCTAGAGGCTCGGCCGGGGCGAGGCGCGTCCCGGCCCCGCAGAGGAAGGTCCCCGTCACCCTCTCCCCCACCCCCCACTAGGGTCCCCTCTCCCCCCCCCCCCCTCGGGGTCCCCTCTCTCCCCCCCCCCCTCGGGGTCCCCTCTCTCCCCCCCCCCCTCGGGGTCCCCTCTCTCCCCCCCCCCCTCGGGGTCCCCTCTCTCCCCCCCCCCCCTCGGGGTCCCCTCTCTCCGCCCCCCTCGGGGTCCCCTCTCCCCCCCCCCCTCGGGGTCCCCTCTCCCCCCCCCCCCTCGGGGTCCCCTCTCCCCCCCCCCCCTCGGGGTCCCCTCTCCCCCCCCCTCGGGGTCCCCTCTCCCCCCCCCTCGGGGTCCCCTCTCCCCCCCCCTCGGGGTCCCCTCTCCCCCCCCCTCGGGGTCCCCTCTTCACCTGCACCCCGCGAGGAGTCCGGTCGCCGCGTCTCGAGCTCCGTTCAAATTCCCACGCTGACAATCCCCTAGCGCGGATAAGCGCAGGGCAATTGCAATTCCCAACGTTGATGGAGCGCACTGGCTGTTCGCCCGCCTACCCGCCCACTCGCCCACGCACCCGCCCACCGATTCACGCACTCACCCACCCACCCACTCACTCTCCCACCCACTCACTCACTTAACCACTCACCCACCGACCTATTCATTCACTCACCGACTCACCCACTCGCCCACCCACCCACTCATCCACACACCCACCCATTCACTCACTTACCCACTCATTCATCCATCCACTCGCCCACACACCCACCTATTCACTCACTCACCCACTCACTCACTCACTTAACCACTCACCCACCGACCTATTCATTCACTCACCGACTCACCCACTCGCCCACCCACTCATCCACGCACCCACCCACTCACTCACGTATCCACTCATCCACCCACTCACCCACCCACTCGCCCACGCACCCACCCACTCACTCACTTACCCACTCATCCACCCACTCACTCACCCAATCACCCACCCACTCACTTAACCGCTCACTCACCGAACTATTCATTTACCCACCGAACACCCACTCACCCACCCACTCACTCACCCACTCACTTACCCACTCACTCACTTAACCACTCATCCACCGACCTATTAATTCACTCACCGACTCACCCACTCGCCCGCCCACCCACCCACTCATTCACGCACCCACCCACTCGCCCACCCACTCATCCACCCACTCGTCCACTCGCCCACCCACTCGCCCACGCACGCACCCACCTATTCACTCACCCACCGACCACCCACTCACTCACTCACTTACCCACTCATCCACCCACTCACCCACCCACTCACTCACTTACCCACTCATCCACCCACTCACCCACCCACTCACGCATCCACCTATTCACTCACCCACCGACCACTCACTCACCCACTCACCCACTCATCCATCCACTTATTCACTGACCCACCCACCCACTAACTCACCCACTCACTCACTTACCCACTCACCCAGCCACCTACCCATTCACTCACTCACCCACTCACTTAACCACTCACCCACCAACCTATTCATTCACTCACCGACTCACCCACTCGTCCACCCACCTACTCATCCACGCACCTGCCCACCCACTCACCCACCCACTCACTTACCCACTCATCCACCCACTCACTCACCCACCCACTTACCCACTCACTCACCTACTCACCCACCCACTCACCCACTCATTCACGCACCCACCCACTCACCCACTCATCCACCCACTCGTCCACTCGCCCACGCACCCACCTATTCACTCACCCACCCACCGACCACCCACTCACCCACCCACTCACTCACCCACCCACTCACCCACCAACTCACTCACCCACCCACTCGCCCACGCACGCCCCTATTCGCTCACCCACCGACCACTCACTCACCTACTCAATCACTTACCCACTCATCCATCCACTTATTCACTGACCCACTCACTCACCCACCCACTCACCCAGCCACCTACCAATTAACTCACTCACCCACTCACTTAACTACTCACCCACCGACCTATTCATTCACTCACCGACTCACCCACTCGCCCGCCCACCCACCCACTCATTCACGCACCCACCCACTCGCCCACCCACTCATCCACCCACTCGTCCACTCGCCCACCCACTCGCCCACGCACGCACCCACCTATTCACTCACCCACCGACCACCCACTCACTCACTCACCCACTCACTCACTCACTTACCCACTCACTCACCCACTCGCCCACACACCCACCCACTCACGCATCCACCTATTCACTCACCCACCGACCACTCACTCACCCACTCATCCATCCACTTATTCACTGACCCACCCACCCACTAACTCACTCACTTACCCACTCACCCAGCCACCTACCCATTCACTCACTCACCCACTCACTTAACCACTCACCCACCGACCTATTCATTCATTCATCGACTCACCCACTCGTCCACCCACCTACTCATCCACGCACCTGCCCACCCACTCACCCACCCACTCACTCACTTACCCACTCATCCACCCACTCACTCACCCACCCACTTACCCACTCACTCACCTACTCACCCACCCACTCACTCACTCACCCACTCATTCACGCACCCACCCACTCACCCACTCATCCACCCACTCGTCCACTCGCCCACGCACCCACCTATTCACTCACCCACCGACCACCCACTCACCCACCCACTCACTCACCCACCCACCCACTCACCCACCAACTCACCCACTCGCCCACGCACCCACCCACGCACGCCCCTATTCGCTCACCCACCGACCACTCACTCACCTACTCACTCACTTACCCACTCATCCATCCACTTATTCACTGACCCACTCACTCACCCACCCACTCACCCAGCCACCTACCCATTAACTCACTCACCCACTCACTTAACTACTCACCCACCGACCTATTCATTCACTCACCGACTCACCCACTCGTCCACCCACCTACTCATCCACGCACCTGCCCACCCACTCACCCACCCACTCACTCACTTACCCACTCACTCACCCACCCACTTACCCACTCACTCAGCTACTCACCCACCCACTCACCCACCCACTCACTCACTCACCCACTCATTCACGCACCCACCCACTCACTCACCAACTCATCCACCCACTCGTCCACTCGCCCACGCACCCACCTATTCACTCACCCACCGACCACCCACTCACTCACCCCCTCACTCACTTACCCACTCATCTACCAACTCACTCACCCACCCACCCACTCGCCCACGCACCCACCCACTCGCCCACGCACGTACCTATTCGCTCACCCACCGACCACTCACTCACCTACTCACTCACTTACCCACTTATCCATCCACTTATTCACTGACCCACTCACTCACTCACCCACTCACTCACTTACCCACTCACCCAGCCACCTACCCATTCACTCACTCACCCACCCACTTAGCCACTCACCCACCAACCTATTCATTCACTCACCGACTCAGCCACTCGTCCACCCACCTACTCATCCACGCACCTGCCCACCCACTCACCCACCCACTCACCCACTCACTCACCCACCCACCCACTTACCCACTCACTCACCTACTCACCTACTCACCCACTCACTCACCCACCCACTCACTTAACCACTCACCCACCCACCTATTCACTCAATCACCGACCCACCCACTGGCCCACCCACCCACTCAACCACCCACCCGCCCATTCACTCACCTACCCACTCATACACTCACCCACCCACTCACTCACCGACCCACTCATCCACCCACCCACTCACCAACCCACCCACCCACTCCGGCAGGCGAGGCTGTGTTGGCTGGGTCATGTAGCCCACATGCCTAGCCACCTTATGCCCAAGCAGCTTCTGTTTGGCCGCATCGAGGGAACTAAATTGGCATGATGTGGGCTACAGAAGAGATGGACTGATTCCGTACAGGCGGATGTGGAATTGAGTGGACTTGCCGATGATCGGTACCAGCAGTGGTGTCAAGATCGGACTCTATGGAGGAGGAGGCTCGTGAATGACGCTGCTGGGCAGTTGCGAGGCGGTCGCCCTCCAGCAGCAACAACGGAGGGCCAAGAGGACCGACACTCACAACAACGAGCGGAGGACCGTGCGGATAAAACACAGGAGAGTTGGCACAGTATGGGTACAGCTTGTGCATCTTGCCAGTCGCCTCAGTCGGTCAACGCCATAGCATTTTCTGGGTCTGTCCCGTGACCTCCTACCAGCAGCAAGCCTTCGACGCTTCACGTGGTCTCAAAGTACACCTAGCCTGACACAAGGGTCGTGGTGACGTCACCGCCACTTCGTCAACCCTGATGCTCTATAAACATCGCCACTCGGGAGACAAAGACGGCCGGGTGTGCGTGATGTTGCCCCTCCCCCCTCCTTGTGTGCGTGCCAGCTTGAATCACAACTGCTACTCACTATACTAACAGCACTGTCTTTCTGCTCACAATCATTAAGGGCCTTCATGATTCTGGGGCAGGCCCGGGCAAAGTTGCGTGGCCGGGTGTTGGAGCCATTCCCTGTTCACTTCAGGGTACGACAAGAATGTCCTCTGGCCTCTAAACTGTTGAGCATCGTCTTTGACCACCTCGTTCGAAAAGCTTTCCATTCTCATACTCTTTGGTTCTTTCGGTAAAGTCACGTAGGTAGAAAAAATAATAGATCACGACGTTTTGATCGCAACACAAGCAACTATCAGGTGTGAAACAAACACAGCAGGAGGACTGCTGACGCAGCTTTCCATTGAAGTATACCGGTTGAATTCCAATCTGGTACAGATGTAGTGGGTTCTACGGAGGCACACACTTGAACTTGGAGGCAACACGTTTATTCTCAAACCCCAACAGGGTAACTACATAAACGTAACAACGGGTTCTCCATATAGGTGATAACTACACGGTTAACTAGACCACTTCGGAGTAACTACATAACCAGGACAGTTAGTAACACACTGCCTGACCCACGATGCCGAGTGTAAAGACCGAGGATCGAAAAGACGTAGCACTGACGGGTTCCATTCCAACACAGCCGCGATTGTTCTCGGAACCTCCCTTTAATGCTCCCGAGCGTGGCCTCGCTCCGCCCTCAGTCACGCCCAATTCTGGATATTACCAGAAGGTTCTCGACCAAGCATCACGTGTCTCTCAAGCCACCCTTTGGGCCCCCTCGCTACCCTGTCCTGGTCACGTGCCCTCTCGGGTTCACCCAGACTGTCACGTCCTCACTTGCCCTCTCTCTGACCATCACCAAAACAATTCCCCCGAGGGCCTGCTTCCATGCCTACCTACTCTGGTGCCAGAGAGGCTCAAGACACACAGTTCCGCCCTTGTGACAGTAGCTGGTGCTAGACGCCATAGTGACTCCATTTACGACACTACACAGATATAATGGGAGGCTGATCGATGCCTGGGTGTGGTAAAGGGATGGCTACCTATTGGTCCACCATGTTATGTATGCGGATGATCTGGTGATTCATTTTAACACGTAGGATTTTGCGACTAATATTATCCATACTAGAGGTATGTTTTGGGTTAGATCGCGTAAATATAAATGTGTCGTTAAACCCGCCACAACCCAACAGCCAATTATTAAGGTTTGTCACATAAACAAAACATGGCAATTAGTTACTCGCACACGGGTGTGTTGGAAAGTAAACCCATTACAACATTTACGACGTTTTGCCAGCAATTACAACCAGCCGCATCAAGCGACAATGCTGGCTGTTTAACGACACATTTATATTTCGATTTAAAGCTTTCGTGACTGCAGGGATTCATCTTCTTGGTTCTTTCGGTAAAGTCACGTAGAAGGGAAATAATAAAATAATCAAAATAAAACATAAAATAATTCTCACGTTTCGGCCACAATTCAAGCAGCTGTCCTCAGGTGAAGAACAGGTCTGTCGGGAAGACAGCGTTTGAATGGGCACCACCATGCTTGGCAGCGTATATTTAAGCTGGGTTGGAAGGGGGAAGGGGCGCCTTGACAAAGGAATTTGCATATCAAGAGGAATTTTGCATATTTATGGGAAATGCAGATATTGGATTAGTGGCAACTTGTGGAATGCATAGGAGGTGGGGGGGGTTTCAAAGTCATATTATGCCCGTGCATTATGCAGTATTAGAAGCATCAAAGGGAGGGAGTAGGGTTAGCAGTAATAGAGGGAAGGAATTTTAATAGTAAGGAGCTGCAGCAGCTAAACCACCACATAAAAAAAACTAAAATATAAAGTACATCAGTATCATCAATATACTAAATGTACTCTCCAATAAGCATAATATGACTTTGAACCCCCCCCCCCCCACCTCCTACGCATGAGTGGTGGTTGTGACGGTGAGTGGTGAGGGTGAGTGTGAGTCTGAATGGTGAGGGTGAATGGTGAGGGAGAGTGATGAGGGTTAGTGGTGAGGGTGATTGGTGAGGGAGATTGGTGAGTTGTGAGGGTGAATGGTGAGGGTGAGTGTGAGTGGTGAAGGTGAGTGGTGAGTACAGTCAACATGCACTACTGTAATCATAGCAGGTACCACCACCACAGTATGTACTGCTCTCATCAGAGCAGGTACCACCACCACCACAGTATGTACTGCTGTCATAGCAGGTACCACCACAGTGTGTACTGCTGTCGTTATAGCAGGTGCCACAACACTCAGTATGTACTGCTGTCATCATAGCAGGTACCACAACCACAATATGTACTCCTCTCATCATAGCAGATACCACCACAATATGCACTGCTGTAATCATAACAGGAACCACCACAGCAGTATGCACTATAATCATAGGTACCACTACAGCAGTATGCACTGCTGCAATTGTAATGCGGGCGTAAATGGGCGGGTCGGATGTGACGATCCGAGAGGGAGGAGTCAGGGTCACGTGGGGGGAGGTGTTATAGAGAGGAGACAGGAAGACATCTGGGTCAGTCGGGGGAGTGAACAGTGGAGAACACGTTGGGTGGTCGCCGTGCCTCAGCCTGGTGGCTGAGGGGCTCATGACGGCGCCAGCCAGTGGGGTGGAAGAGAGAGTGTGGGAGACAGAGTTAGAGTGAGGCCACGCAGGGCGGAGGTCGAGGAGTGGCGAGATCGCCACACACACGGGGGAGTATGACTTGGCACCGTCGGCCAGCGGTGACCAAGCGCGGAGGAACGACGGGCAGCGGTGGAGCTGCAGTGAGGGCAGCCGGAGGACTGCAAAGGGGATCTGCAGCGGAGCTGCAGAGGTGTGGAGGCTACGGGAGCGAGAGCAGCTATGGAGCTGCCAAGGGGAGAGCTCTGAGCGAGGGCTGTGTCGGAAAAGTGTAAGAACCCGAATAAAGGACAACGGAGACAGACCCAGGATCGAGTCCTTTATTACACTGGTGTCAGAAGTGAAACGGCATGTCAAAACAGCTCAGAAGAAAGAATATTCCTACGCCATCATCTGCTACATCATCCGACTTATGATTGAGACAGATGGCGGCGCAGCTGGAGACCTTGAAAATCGTGCTGGCGCAACTGTGTGAGCTCACCACGCCGAGGACGGCGTCGGGGAGGCCCGGTGGTGATCCGCAGGCCTCCGCCTTTCCTGCGCTGCCTGCGCCATCTGCCACGCGGCACGAAGACGCCATCTTGGGCGTGGCAGGGGAGAAACGGCGGGAAGCCGCCATCTTGTCTTCACCGCGGCGGGAAGACGCCGCCATCTTCAACATCGCGGCGGAGAGGCAGCCTTGCGCTGCCATCTGGAGGTGCCGCGGGGTGAGCAGCCTGCTGTGAGCTGCTGTTTTGCGAGGAGGAGCTGCGAGGAGAGGACGCCGACGCTGCAGCTGCTGGGGCGGGAGCTCTCCCATCCTGGCTCGGGTGCGAGACAACGGAGCAGTCAAGTCGCCGAACGAGTTCTGCGAGGCGTCTCAAGTTACCACCCTGCCGTCCTCTGCTCGCTGCAGCACCGGGCGAGTCGTAACGATACGCACCCGGCCTTAACACACACCTCACCCATCTTTCGTGTGCCGGGGGGCGATTTTAGTCATGTCTCGAGCGTGCGGAGCGCGGTTCGGGCTGTGTGTGTGTGTTCTGGATGAACGCGCTATTTGCTTGTTGCTCGGTGTCAATTAGTGTGTATGTGTGTTTGTGTTGAGGATGGACGGAGAGTTTGCTGTGCTTGCTGAGTGTCAAATAGTGTGTGTGCGCTGCGGCGTGGAGTTGTTATCTTGATGGCGAAGTTAATTATTAACTCGGGAGCGTCGGGTATCCTGCGCTGTACCATCTCGTGGGTTACCGTGTGCGACGGGCTTAATTGAAAAATATTTTGTTTTGGTGTATTGTGCTGCGAGGTGCTATGTGCGATGTGGTTGTTGCAAGAGAGAGAATGTTTGTGTTGTTGCTGCAAAGTTACGACAGGATTAATGGTGTGTTGGTTGCCTGCAGATCTGCTTGCTATTGTGCTTAAACGTACGCGTGTGATCGCGATATGCTGACTGCATGTGCTGTTACACCGTTCTGTACGGTTATGGGGTGCGATGCATTGGTTGACTATTGGGGTTGGGATTGTTATTAATTGTGCGTACCTGTTTGGAAATTGGTAACAAATTCGAGGGGGACCCAAAAATTTGGTTGTATGGGTGTTTATGCACACGAGATTGCGTGTATATTATATGTAATTGAGTTTTTTTAAAATGAGGGTGCGCGATGACGCCGTTGTGGGTGGCTCAGATGTTAATGGTGATGGGGCCGTAAATTGGCGCCAAGTGGCGTCGCTCATTCGGTTGATTGCATGCAGCCAGGAGTTGCTTTGCGGGTTGGTGTGTGTAACCAATGTGTTTTGGTCAAATATTGGTTAAAATTTCCCCGATATGACTGCTGTGCGCAGCAAGCTGGGGCTGTGCGTCTATCGTTGGTGGGGTTGTTACAACGTGACGGGGGATGCGTCTTGTGACCCCCAGCAAAGGGCAGCTTGGGTGCACGCACGGAGAAAACTGGCCACGTGTTCGCACGTTGGGCCGCCATTTTGCGTGCACGCGGGGTATGGCGACGATGCGCTTTGCGCAAAGGGCCGCCATTTTGAGTGCGCGCGAGATATTGCGAGAACGCGCTTGGCGAAGGGGGCCGCCATTTTGAGCGCGCGGGAAAAACCTCGGTGGGGCAAATATTCCATCTGTTATGCCTGCCATTGTTGATTGGGTGATGCACGAGTTGTGGTCACATCGGCCTATGGCTGATGGCTGACCTGACAGCCCGGAGTGGAAACCTCCGTGGTATGTCTCAAACTAATGGGCCGTGTGCTCATATGGCTCGGGGAGTCATGGTTCAGTTGTGCGGTGGCAGACTGAACCTGGTGTGCCGGGGGCTCATGGGATTTGGGTTAGGGCGTTATTGTCTCTATAAGAGAACATTACCCCGTGGGGGGGGGGGGGGTCGTTGGTGTCTGGCCTTGCCGAGGGATTGATCTTCCCTTGGCTATAAAGCGTCAGACTATAAGATGCTGGTGTGTGTCCATCGCTGATGGGATAGTAAGGGAGGAGCATGGCCGAGTTGCTGCTCATCCCCGAAATTGCACTAGCCGAGAGTATGATCAGTGGATGTTGCTGTGGTTTGACGACCACGGTGAGGGTTAGGGCGAGTTAAACGTTACCGCTGGGGAGCGTGGCTCTCTCCACGCGAGGGTGTGTGACTGGGGGGTTTGTTGAGAGTGACCGTGGGTACATGCTGTGTACGTGTGATGTCTGTGCTGGTCCTCAAGGGAGGACTGCTGGTGGGCAAGAGCAGAACTTTTTTGTTGTTGTTGTTGTCACGTGTAAATAATATTGTGGTTAAAATGTAAATACTGGGGCATCCATCGCGTTTATTTTGGGTAATTATTGGGGTTTCTTAAGCGGGCGGGATTTACATCATCTCCACTACCCTGGGGCCGGGTGGCTGTCGTGTACGACATGCGGATGTGCGTTGTTGTGCTGTGCCTTAGGGGATTGGATTCTCCTTCTCGTCACAGATCTTCGGCGCCTGCCACACTGGGTGTTACCTGGTGTGCTAACTGGATGAGGACTTAAAGGAGCAATTGAGCGCCCGTTCGTCATTCTGCTCTGCCACTTGCTCTTTGATATTGGACTTGAGCCGAGCGGATGGAACAACAACATAGACACGCTCTAAGACACCACATTTCTGGGTTGTGCGCGTGTGCCATTCTTGCGTGTCGGTTGCCGTTGTTGTGCTTTGTGCTATTATTATTCTTGTTGTTCTGTTCCGGTTCCTGATACCTCCCCTTTCGTTACTTGTGTTGTTGTTATAATCTCCGTTGTGTCTGGGGGACTCCTGATTGTGATGCCTTCGCCCGCATTATTTTGTTCTGTTTCAGCCGAGGACGGCTGGAATTTTCTCTACGGGGGAGGGTGGTGTAATGCGGGCGTAAATGGGTGGGTCGGATGTGACGATCCGAGAGGGAGGAGTCAGGGTCACGTGGGGGGAGGTGTAATAGAGAGGAGACAGGAAGACATCTGGGTCAGTCGGGGGAGTGAAGAGTGGAGAACACGTTGGGTGGTCGCCGTGCCTCAGCCTGGTGGCTGAGGGGCTCATGACGGCGCCAGCCAGCGGGGTGGAAGAGAGAGTGTGGGAGACAGAGTTAGAGTGAGGCCACGCAGGGCGGAGGTCGAGGAGTGGCGAGATCGCCACACACACGGGGGAGTAAGACTTGGCACCGTCGGCCAGCGGTGACCAAGCGCGGAGGAACGACGGGCAGCGGTGGAGCTGCAGTGAGGGCAGCGGTGGAGCTGCAGTGAGGGCAGCCGGAGGACTGCACAGGGGATCTGCAGCGGAGCTGCAGAGGTGTGGAGGCTACGGGAGCGAGAGCAGCTATGGAGCTGCCAAGGGGAGAGCTCTGAGCGAGGGCCGTGTGGGAAAAGTGTAAGAACCCGAATAAAGGACAACGGAGACAGACCCAGGATCGAGTCCTTTATTACACAATCATAGCATGTACCATCACAGTCAGTATGCACTGCTGTAATCATAGAAGCTACCACCACAGTCAGTATGCACTGCTGTAATCATAGCAGATATCACCACAGCAGTATGCACTGCTGTAATCATAGCAGGTACCACCACAGCAGTATGCACTGCTGTAATCATAGCAGGTACCACCACAATATGCACTGCTGTCATCATAACAGGTACCACCACAGCAGTATGCACTGCTGTCATCATAGCAGGTTCCACCACAATATGCACTGCTGTCATCATAACAGGTACCAACACAGCAGTATGCACTGCTGTAATCATAGCAGGCACCACCAGCCACTATGCACTGCTGTAATCATAGCAGGTACCACCAGTCAGTATGCACTGCTGTAGTGATAGCAGGTACCACCTCAGTCGGTATAAACTGCTGTAGTGATAGGAGATACTGCTATCGAGTTGGTAGATACTGCTATATAGAGTTAGTAGATACTAAAACAGTCAGTATATACCACTACAGTCAGTCAATACTGCTACAGTCAGTATATACTACTATAGTCAGTACATACTACCACGGTGAGTAGCTACTAGAGTCAGTAGATACTATTATAGAGTGAGTAGATACTGCTATAGAGTTAGTAGTTACTACTATAGTCAGTGGATACTACTATAGAGTCAGCAGATACTATACAGTTAGTCGGTACTACTATATAGTCGGTAGATACTACTGCAGGCCCAGTCAATACTACTATGGTCAGTAGTTACTACAGTCACTAAATACTACTACACAGTCAGTAGCTACTACTGGCTCAGTAGATACTACGGTACAGTCAGTAGATACTACTACAGAGTCAATAGATACTACTTCCTCTGTTGTATGTAAGGTGTGTAGGTATATGTCCTAAACCCCACGGCCCGAGCGCCAAATCCCTCGCAAGCGAGCGTACACAGATGGACAGACAGACGGACAGACAGACAAAAAGTGACGTTTATAGGCAAGATTATTTTATTGTTTCCCTTGTACGTGACTTTACCGAAAGAACCAAGAATATAATGGCATAGTAGTTACATTATCCGTGGTGTAATAACTACATTATCAGTGGCGTAGTAGCTAGATTATCAGTGGTGTAGTAACTACATTATCAGTGGTGTAGTAGCTACATTATACGTGGCGTAGTAACTACATTATCTGTGGCATAGTAACTACATTATCAACAGTGTAGTTACATGGCCTAGTAACTACATTATCAGTGGCGTAGTAGCTACATTATCAGCGGTGCAGTAACTACGTTATCTGTGGCATAGTAACTACATTATCAACAGTGTAGTAGTTACATGGCCTAGTAACTACATTATCAGTAGCGTAGTAGCTACATTATCAGCGGTGCAGTAACTACATTATCTGTTGATGTATATGCCGGATTATGCATTTTTGATAAAAATAATAAAAATGTAAAAAATTCAGAAAAATGCGTAAATCGCATCAATTATGTTATTGTATGCAATTATATGCATAAAGTATGATAATCATGGAGATAATCGTAGTAATTTATGCAAATGCTTGCGATTATGTTAATGTGTGCAGTTATGATAATTAGGCTTAGCTTCGTTATCCAGTTGTATCAATCAGGATAAACGATTATCTTTGCTTAAACATTTATTGATTATCTTAGTGTGTTTATGTTATGTTAGGTCTCCAAATTCATATCTCTTCACAGGTTACAGTTCTAATGAATAAGACAGTTTTGCATGGACTGGGAAAGAAGCACTCGAACACTTTGTGTTAAGCAATTTTAATTTTAAACAACATATGACACTCTAATATGCAAAGGCAAAAGTATAGGTCATTAGATTCATCGGCAAGATTATGCAATTAACGAAAATAAATGACTAAAACATTTCTTATTCATGTAACTCGACGGCAGCAACTGCTTTGCACGATCAGTTGATATTGAATGCACCACCTTGAAATGGCAACCCTTTTTGAAACACAAAGATAACTTTTTGAGAGTCTTATTCGTGTGCGTTGTATTGTTCCCTTGATAATTACTATTTTAAGTAGAGGCATGGCGCTGTGTCTACTGCTGGATTGAGCGGCGTTGGCACGATGTTCCTTGAAGAAACTTGCTTGCTTGGCGCTTGATGGTTCCGGGGGCTTGGTGCTGCTCGTGCACTCTCTCTCTCCACTGCTAGATTGAGCGGCGTTGGCACGACGCTCGCCGTCGTGATGCGCGATGTTTCCGTTGTCGGATAGCGCGCAGCTCCTCCACTGCTGGATGACGAGTCGGCACGACGCTCGCCGTCGTGGTGCGCGATGATTCTGTCGTCGCTGCTGGACGTCTTGTCTGTTCTCACTGGGTGTTGGTCGGTGTGTGTGTGTATCAAACACACGGCGCATTCGATGGCGCTCTCTCTCTCTCTCTTTGTGGCAGCTCCAGTCTTCTCCACTGAGTCGGCACGATGCTCGCCTTCGGCAGTGCCCAATAGCGCTCGCAGCTCATCCGCAGGTCGTCAGTGCTGACTCTTTTTCTCCCTTGGCGTGCAGCTGACAGCTTCACGCGGGTACTCGCTGATGCCTCTCCCGCCCTCACTTCAGGGGTTTCGCTGGTTCAGGTTCTCTCACGAGAATGATAGCTGGAATTTCGCAAGCTTCACTCGCACTTAACCACACCTCGCCACTTCGTTCTGCGAGAAGCGACACCGGCCATCGGTATCGGTGTTTGCTCCCTCACGACGCTCCGCCAGCCGGAGCACGGCTGAAACCCAGCCTCGACCTAGGCTGAACTCAGACTTCTGCGACTCGAACGACCCCTCCTCGTTCCATCTCTCCTCGAGGCACGACGCGCCCCAGCTCCCTTGCGAGCCCCGTCGCAATGCTGCGTCGCAAGCCGAGTTGCGAGACTGAGCGTGACTCGAACCAGACTGCTCATTCGTGATGTGCGCTTGTGCTTAAACTAAAAAACGTGAACACCCTCTCCTCTCTGCGCGTCTCTTGCGAGAGGAAAACAAACAACAAACCGAAAGAGAAAAACCAGACAGCCTCCCGACCCCTCCTCGCGACCCTTTCTAACCCCCTAAGTATTTATGGTGCCATCTGTTTGTGCCGGACCGTTGGAGACAAAGGTGGCTGAGGAGATTTTTGCAATACATTTATGTGGTCCTGTGTGTTACATTTATTCTTGATATTTCTTATGAGTTCCCTCAGTCTTAGTATATCGTGGTTATTATTCGGTCTATGTTTAATGAATATTCGTAATGATCCTCGTTACATCATTATTTTGAGGGCTTTGCCAAGTTTGGTTATGCGTTTGTTTCCAGGGATTGGTGTTTTATTCTGAGTTATATTTAATGTCCTGAGGTTAAGTGTAACTAAGTTTCCACTTAAGCTTTCTGGAATTCGTATTCTTTAGTTTTTGGTAAGGTCATGTAGATAGAAACATACAATACAAAATAATATATATGCGGTGAATACGAGTAAGATAAGGGAATATCTAATAACAAGCCCCTATTGTAGGCTGGTTGATTCGTTTTGTTAAGTTTCTACTTTTCGTTAAAGAAAACGCGAGTTGCAACAGTTGTTTTTCTCTGCTCTGCACGATATCCGTGCATCTCCAGATGTCTTGGGAAGGTTAGGCCATCGACCTTTTGTCCATCTGGATGTCTCTGACCTCTCTGTGCTCTGAAATCTTGCCGTTTAATGGCCCTCCCCGTTTCACAGATTCCTGGTGTGCTTGTGAGGAGTAGGGGCTGTTATCATTATTTAATTTAAAAAATATATAGATATAAAAAAACACAAATTTGTTTTGGCCTAATTATTCTTAATATTAATTTTTGGAAAACAGGGCATAGATACAACACTGTGGCATAGTAACTACATTATCAACAGTGTAGTAGTTACATGGCCTAGTAACTACATTATCAGTGGCGTAGTAGCTACATTATCAACAGTGTAGTAGTTACATGGCCTAGTAACTACATTATCAGTGGCGTAGTAGCTACATTATCAGCGATGCAGTAACTACATTATATGTGGCATAGTAGCTACATTATCAACAGTGTAGTAGTTACATGGCCTAGTAACTACATTATCAGTGGCGTAGTAGCTACATTATCAACAGTGTAGTAGTTACATGGCCTAGTAACTACATTATCAGTGGCGTAGTAGCTACATTATCAACAGTGTAGTAGTTACATGGCCTAGTAACTACATCATCAGTGGCGTAGTAGCTACATTATGAACAGTGTAGTAGTTACATGGCCTAGTAACTACATTATCAGTGGCGTAGTAGCTACATTATCAACAGTGTAGTAGTTACATGGCCTAGTAACTAGTCAGTGTTACACACACACTTGGACTTACACACCTAAAAAAATGTTTAAAATAAACTGAATGTATTGTCCTTATGTTTCAATTTACGTGACATTACCGAAAGTGGCAAATAATAATTGAAAGGCACCTGTTTTATATAATAAATTAAGTACGATAATCCATTTTCCACCATTTTGATTTTTAAATTTACCGCGAGCGAAAGTGTGAAATAAAAAGTTACTCATATCAATAAACTCATGTTACCTATAACTATGTCCAAATGCACACAAATTAACCCGAATCAACAAACCTCACTGACCAACCCCAGCAGGGAGGAGGGAAGTGTGAATAAGCTGGAGCGAAAAAGAAAGAGATTTATTTATTATTTATTTTAAAAATGAAAAATGTCGAAAAAGATCAAATTTTGATTCGTTAATAAACACTGTGCAAAGGAAAAGTGATGATTTTTTAGTCCCTGGGTAGTCAGTGTTACACACACACTTGGACTTACACACGTAAAAAAAATGCTTAAAACAAACTGAATGTATTGTCCTTATGTTTCTATTTACGTGACATTACAGAAAGAGGCAAATAAAAACACCCGTTTTAAATAATAAATTAAGTACTATAATACATTCCGCCATTTTGATTTTTAAATTTACCGCGAGCGAAAGTGTAAAATAAAAAGTTACTCATATTAATAAACTTATGGTACCTGTAAATAAGTCAAAATTCACACAAATTAACCCGAATCAACAAATATCACTGACCAACCCCCGCAAGGAGGGAAGCGTGAATAAGCTGGAGCGAAAAAGAGATGTATTTATTCTTTATTTAAAAAGATGAAAAAAGTCGAAAAAGATCAAATTTTGATTCGTTAATAAACACTGTGCAAAGGAAAAGTGATGATTTTATTAGTCCCTGGGTAGTCAGTGTTACACACACTTGGACTTACACACCTAAACAAATGCTTAAAACAAACTGAATGTATTGTCCTTATGTTTCTATTTACGTGACATTAACCGAAAGAGGTAAATAATAAAAGGTACCCGTTTTAAATAATAAATTAAGTACGATAATATATTTTCCGCCATTTTGATTTTTGAATTTGCCGCGAGCGAAAGTGTGAAATAAAATTTACTCGTATTAATAAACTTATGGTACCTGTAACCAGTGGCGGCTCCTGCAAAATCTCTCAGGGGGGGCAAATGTCTGGATGATTGATAAGGATAAGGTCCACCCATGCAATGAATAAATTAACAGCTTAAGCATGTAAAGGCAACTTCACTTCTTTAATATTAATGAAAAATAAAGTGACTCTTACAATACATCTTGTTTGTTTATATACTCACTATTAAAACAAACCACTCAAGTTTATTTTATTAAAGATTCCACTAGGTGGCGATAAATTATATTGTTGGATGAAACGTGCTTACGTATGATGACGTTAGCACGTATGATGACGTAAGCACGTTAGTGCATGCCCTCCCGGAAGCCATAGAGAATGCATTGCAGCGCCCCCGTTCGAAAAAAAACATCTTTGAATGTAAGTCTATGGGGCCACTCGGGGCGATTCTCAGCCGTAGTGAAATCGCCCAAAAAGAGGCGGTACTCCACAGAACGTGACATGACGCTGATTGGACTATATCCAGAGGCTGACAGTGACGGCTAGCGTGACTCTGTGGTTGAATGACATTGGTGGTGCGTCGCCCAATCGCCCTAATGAAGAAACCGCCCCTGCCTGTAACTATGTCCAAATGCACACAAATTAAACCGAATAAACAAATCTTACTGACCAACCACCGCAAGGAGGAGGGAAGTGTGAATAAGCTGGAGCGAAAAAGAGATTTATTTATAATTTATTTAATAAAAACTCTTAAAAGATCAAATTTGTATCGATAATAAACACTGTGCAACAGAAAAGTGATGATTGGTTTAGTCCCTGGGTAGTCAGTGTTACTTTTTACATGCTTATGCCTCAAAAGCACCAAAAAGGCTATAATTCCCCATAAACTTAGCTTTTGTGACAAGGACAGTGATATTTAGAAATATAGCTATTTTCAATGATAAAACGCGGTGTGCATTTGTGTCATTCCTTCATGTAAAGTCCTGGTCACAAAAGCAAAGTTTGTGGGGAACTATAGCCTTTTTTAACTTTTGAGGCATAATAAGCACGTAAAAGGCAACATTTATACTGGTAGGAACGAAGTGGACCAGACCACCAATAGATTAATGTGTCCGTCCGTCCGTCCGCGTTTGTCCGTCCGTCCGTCCTCGTTTGTCCGTCCGTCCGTCTGTCCGCGTTTGTCCGTCCGTCCGTGTATCAACATCGCCCCCTACTGCAAACACTTGGCATGACCCTGTCCGACAAGATGGCCGCCCGCTCCCCCTGCGATCTGTGAATTAAACAAGATGGCCGTCGCTTCCGGCGCATCACGGCAAAACTTTAAACTTCGCTTCAAAATTACTTTACTGAAACGCAGCACGTTTATTTAAAAAATTACTTTACTGAAACGCAGCACGTTTTTTTAACACAGAGACAAGAAACATTTATTAACACAGAGACGAGATACATTTAATCGCCTTATTTGTGCACGAAAAGCACGGCGCGAGGCCTAGTGCGGCAGGCTTCGCGAGGCCTAGTGCGGCAGGCTTATTAACACAGAGATGAAATGCAGCACGTTTATTTTAAAAAAATTACTTTACTGAAACGCAGCACGTTTTTATAACACAGAGACAAGAAACATTTATTAACACAGAGACGAGATACATTTAATCACCTTATTTGTGCACGAAAAGCACGGCGCGAGGCCTAGTGCGGCAGGCTTCGCGAGGCCTAGTGCGGGAGGCTTATTAACACAGAGATGAAACGCAGCACGTTTATTGTTGTTGTTGTGCATATTGGCAGTGGTGCCTGACTCGGCTGAATCTGCAGCCCGGCAGCGGCAGAGCAGAGGCAGCGAGAGGCCTCGTCGCTGCTGCTATTCACTCGCTTATAGTTCTACCGTGTTCACTACATCTCTGTCGTGTTCACTATATCTCTGTCGTGTTCACTACATCTCTGCCGTGTTCACCACATCTCTGCCGTGTTCACCACATCTCTGTCGTGTTCACCACATCTCTGTCGTGTTCACCACATCTCTGCCGTGTTCACCACATCTCTGCCGTGTTCACCACATCTCTGCCGTGTTCACTACATCTGCTGTGTTTACTACATCTCTGTCGTGTTCACTATCATCTCTACATCTCTGTCGTGTTCACTATATCTCTGTCGTGTTCACTATCATCTCTACATCTCTGTCGTGTTCACTACATCTCTGCCGTGTTCACCACATCTCTGTCGTGTTCACTACATCTCTGCCGTGTTCACCACATCTCTGTCGTGTTCACTACATCTCTGCCATGTTCACTACATCTCTGCCGTGTTCACTACATCTGTTGTGTTCACTACATCTGCTGTGTTCACTACATCTGCCGTGTTCACTACATCTCTGCCGTGTTCACCACATCTCTGCCGTGTTCACCACATCTCTGCCGTGTTCACCACATCTCTGCCGTGTTCACTACATCTCTGTCGTGTTCACTACATCGTATTCACACGCAAGTATTTCTACTTGTGCTGCAATCTTTGATTATTTAGCTGCTGGCTGCATGTTTGGTGGCGATGCTACCGTTATAGCAGCACCAACTGCGGTTGGTTCTGGGTCCATGGAAACGACGCTTTTCACTGCGAGTTTGTAAAGGGTTCCAGCAGCAAATGCGGTCTCTGTTTCAGCAAGCATCTTTTCAACGTGGGCGTCCAGACAACCATTGGGGTCTTCAAAGTCGTGGTTGTTTTCGGTATTCATGTCGTGCGCGCGAATAAAAACTCGAAGTGCCAAACAAACACTGCTCAATGTAGTACTGTTATATGAATATGCCAAACGCCCGTCTATTCAACTCTATGTAGACGACATAAAATGTACCGAGGTGCCGTTTATTCCCTCTATTTTATTTCACCTTTATACTAGTAAATGCATTCGAGTTTCCCCATCTAAGGTCAATTAATCTCAGATGTGATCGTTTGGAAATGAAAGACTACGAGTCTTTAAATCTCACAGCGTTTCTTGTCAAAACAAACACTTTTAATTAACGTTACACTAGAATACAGTAATTTTTTCTTTAACTGCTCTATACCCGGTCGATATCCCTGTACCGGTACTATGTATTATTCCTACCAGCCCACCCCGCAGGGTCCTGTTTACCCAGGGAAAAAAATCGTGTTACATCGTGTACGATCATCAAACATTGCTCAACCTCTATCATCTTCTTACCTAATAATTCAGAGTAATAAAAAGTAGTAAACAGAAATATCTATCTATGTTTTAACGGAGCTGTTAATAAGCGCGACTCACCTTGTAAGCTTGCCCACGGAGTGAAAATCACCCTCGCCCTCCACCGACGGCGCGTGTGTGCGTTGCCAGGGGCAACCCCCGGTCAGCGTTTCGCGCATGCGTAAATGTCGCGCGCGCAGCGGAGTGAATAAATACATAATGTTGCATATCATTACATCGATAATTAAACCACTTTTAAGGTGACGGTTGAAAAAACGGACATGCCTATTCCCACCGCGGGGCAAGGGACGTGCCTCCCTGCAAAAAAATGTCGGCCTAAACCCCACGGTCCGAGCGCCAAATCCCTCGCAAGCGAGCGTACACAGACAGACAAAAAATGACTCACTTTACTTAATAAGTGTAGTGGGGAGTAGTGAGGGAGAGTGGTGAGGGTGAGTGGTGAGGGTGAGTGGTGAGGGAGATTGGTGAGTTGTGAGGGTGAATGCTGAGGGCGAGTGGTGAGTAGGAAGTGGTGAGTGTGAGTGGTGAGGGTGAGTGGTGAGGATGAGTGGTGAGGGTGAGTGGTGAGTACAGTCAATATGCAATGCTGTAATCATAGCAGGTACCACCACCACAGTATGTACTGCTCTCATCAGAGCAGGTACCACCACCACAGTATGCACTGCTGTCATCATAGCAGGTACCAACAGTCAGTATGCACTGCTGTCGTCATAGCAGGTGCCACCACACTCGGTATGTACTGCTGTCATAGCAGGTACCACCACCACAATAATATGTACTCCTCTAATTATAGCAGGTACCACCACACTATGCACTGCTGTAATCATAGCAAGTACCACCACAGCAGTATGCACTGCTGTAATCAAAGATACCTCCACAGCAGTATGCACTGCTGCAATCATAGCATGTACCACCACAGTCAGTATGCACTGCTGTAATCATAGAAGCTACCACCACAGTCAGTATGCACTGCTGTAATCATAGCAGATATCACCACAGTAGTATGCACTGCTGTAATCATAGCAGGTACTCTTAGTTTTTTCGGTAAAGTCACGTAGGTAAAAAATGAAATAAAAATTTATAAAAATAAAAGAATCAAAATCACGACGTTTCGGAGGCAACACAAGCTTCCGTCTTCAGGTGAAACCGTCACAGCAAAATATCTGTATCAAGTGAAGAGAAGTCCCATGAGGCACGACCTTATATACTGGTTAAGGGGGAGGAGTCAAGATGGGCCGCGGGAGAGGAGGAGCTGTGAGATGGTCAGTACTGCTGCTGGAACTGAGCCTTTGTGATGTAGATGGCAGAAGTAGATAAGCCAGCTAGGATTAAGCCGCCTTTTGTTATGCTGCTGGGTGGGTAAAATGTATTCACTGCCCAGGTGGTGTTAGTCAGAGATGCAATGAGCCAATGAATGGAACGTATTGGGAGGGGGGGTGCTAAAAGAGGTGTGCGTAGATGTCGACGTGGAAGTGTAAGAGAGGAGGAGTACGTGTACGTGGACCTGTTTGTGCACAAGCACATGTTGATGCACATGATGGAAGAGAAAGAAAATGCTTATGTTGTTTTTATCAGTGTTGGCTGACAACCTAATACGAAAAAGGAAAGTACTGTTAAACGCTGGGGATGTTAACACTCGGTAAAGTAAAATAGTGCCTCTCAGATAAAATGGTCCAAAAATGTGTAGTTAAATCTTTTTTGCATGGTTAATAACATCTTTCCAATGATTACTTAGTTTGTACCCATCATCACGGTTGAAATTATGTCTGTTTGTATATCTGAATGGCTTCGTGTACAAACATTTGATGGTAGCCAGAGGGTTTGCAGAGCACCTTAGTCTCGGAAAAAACAATATCATGAGAACCCACCGCGTTTTAGCAATGATCGGCAACGGCGGAAGACTCAATTTTGCCGTGTTTCAAATCTGACTTGTGCTCGCGGACACGATCAGAGACATGACGTTTCGTTTCACCAATGTAACAATCACCACAGCTGTTTATAGACTCCAGGGTATTGCAAGTCAGGGATGACATCCTTCACAGATGGAATTAGATCAAGGATTTTATGTACTGTACTGAATCGGACTTGGATCTTATGTTTGTTTAGAATTTTGGAGATCTTTTTGGTCACGCCAGCTATGTATGGTAATGTGATAGTTTAGATCGGAGTTTCAAGTGGCTGTTTCTGTATGGTGGGAGAAACAGCTTGGCGGATGGTGTGGTCAGAGTATCCGTTCATCCTGAGGGCCCGATGTACATGTTTTAATTCACTGGCCAGGTGGTGTTTGTCAGAAATGCCATGAGCTCTGTGGTATAGCGTTTTGATGAGATAATTCTTTTGAGATGGGTGGTGGTGGGATTCAGGTTTCAAGTAGGAATCTGTGTGGGTGGCTTTCTTGTAGACAGAATGTCCCAAGGATCCGTCAGGTCTCCTCTCAAACAGAATATCTAAGAATGGTAGTTTGCCATCTTTCTCCACTTCCATGGTGAATCTGATGGATGGGTGTCTGGAAATGATGTGGTCCAAGAAGTGATTCAATGCTGGGAGGCCATGTGGCCAAATGACGAAAGTGTCATCCACATACCTCTTCCACAGGGAAGGACGCAGGGTGGATGTCTGGATGGCGTCTGATTCAAACTTTTCCATGAATAAGCTGGCTATCACTGGTGACAAGGGGGAGCCCATAGGGGTACCCTCATTCTGTTTGTAGAAGGTGCCATTCCAGGTAAAATAAGTGTTGGTGAGGCAATGCCTAACCAGCGCAGGTACACCCGAATTCAATCCATGTTGGACCAAGTCCTCAATTATTGTTAGGGTGTCAGGCACTGGGACTTTGGTAAACAGAGATACTACATCAAAACTGACGAGGATATCATCAGGAGATAGTACCATGTCCTTGACCATAGAGACTAATTGGGTTGAGTTGAGTACTGCCGAAGAGGTCTTGCCTTTGAAAGGAAGTAGAGTATCTGATAGAAAACGGGCTAGTTTGTAGGTAGGGGAGTTGATCGTTGACACGATGGGTCATAGCGGGGTGCCTTCTTTATGGATCTTGGGAAGACCATAGAGTCTGGGAGGTCTAGCCGCAGAGCATTTTCTTTCTCTTCTATCATGTGCACCAACATGTGCTTGTGCACAAACAGGTCCATGTACACGTACTCCTCGTCCTCTCTTACACGTCCACGTTGACGTCTACGCACACCTCTTTTAGCCCCGCCTCCCCCCCTCCCAATACGTTCCATTCATTGGCTCATTGCATCTCTGACTAACACCACCTGGGCAGTGAATACATTTTACCCACCCAGCAGCATAACAAAAGGCGGCTTAATGTTAGCTGGCTTATCTACTTCTGCCATCTACATCACAAAGGCTCAGTTCCAGCAGCAGTACTGACCATCTCACAACTCCTTCTCTCCCGCGGCCCATCTTGGCTCCTCCCCCCTTAACCAGTATATAAGGTCGTGCCTCTTGGGACTTATATTCACTTGATACAGATATTTTGCTGTGACGGTTTCACCTGAAGACGGAAGCTTGTGTTGCCTCCGAAACGTCGTGATTTTTATTCTTTTAGTTTTATTAATTTTTATTTCATTTTTTACCTACGTGACTTTACCGAAAAAACTAAGAGTATGAATCCTTGCAGTCACGAAAGCTTCAAATCTATAATCATAGCAGGTACCACCACAATATGCACTGCTGTCATCATAGCAGGTTCCATCACAATATGCACTGCTGTCATCATAACAGGTACCAACACAGCAGTATGCACTGCTGTAATCATAGCAGGTACCACCAGTCACTAGGCCTCACTCAGGCTACGCCACGTGCACTATTAACTAGGCCTCACTCAGGTTTCGCCACGTGCACTATTAACTAGGCCTCACTCAGGCTGTGCCACGTGCACTATTAACTAGGCCTCATTCAGGTTGCGCCACGTGCACTATTAACTAGGCCTCATTCAGGTTTCGCCACGTGCACTATTAACTAGGCCTCACTCAGGCTGTGCCACGTGCACTATTAACTAGGCCTCACTCAGGCTACGCCACGTGCACTATTAACTAGGCCTCACTCAGGCTGTGTCACGTGAACTATTAACTAGGCCTCAATCAAGTTGCGCCACGTGCACTATTAACTAGGCCTCACTCAGGCTGTGCCAGGTGTACTATTAACTAGGCCTCACTCAGGTTGCACCATGTGCACTATTAACTAGGCCTCACTCAGGCTGCGCCACGTGTACTATTAACTATGCCTCACTCAGGCTGTGCCAGGTGCACTATTAACTAGGCCTCACTCAGGCTGTGTCACGTGAACTATTAACTAGGCCTCACTCAGGTTGCGCCACGTGCACTATTAACTAGGCCTCACTCAGGCTGTGTCACGTGAACTATTAACTAGGCCTCACTCAGGTTGCGCCAGGTGCGCGATTAACTAGGCCTCACTCAGGCTGTGCCAGGTGCACTATTAACTAGGCCTCACTCAGGTTGCACCACGTGGACTATTAACTAGGCCTCACTCAGGCTGCGCCACATGCACTATTAACTAGGCCTCACTCAGGCTGTGCCAGGTGCACTATTAACTAGGTCTCACTCAGGCTGCGCCACGTGCACTATTAACTAGGCCTCACTCAGGTTGCGCCACGTGCACTATTAACTAGGCCTCACTCAGGCTGCGCCACGTGCACTATTAACTAGGCCTCACTCAGGCTGCGCCACGTGCACCATTAACTACCACTCACTCACACAGCTCACTCACACTCATTCACACGCAGCTCACATACCCAGCTCACTCACAGCTCACTCATTCACACGCAGCTCACGCACAGCTCACTCACACGCCGCCGCCGCCATCTTGAGGGTGTGTGCATTTGACACCAATATGTGGGAGCAGCTGCCCCCCGACTCCTCACACGTGTGAGGGCTGCTGCTCCCCGACTTCTCTCCCCCTCCCTCCTCCCCTTCCTCCCTCTGCGCCACTTCCGCTCGAGTCTTCGGCCTCGCTGCCTCTGCGTCCTCCCTGTGAGGCATGACTCGTGGCTGGCGCTCGGCCACCTTGGGTTATCCACACACTCCCCGAGTACACTCCCCCAAATGTTAGGAGGGGCCTCCCTGCACGTGCGTGCCCATGCACGCTGCTGCCTACACTCGTGCACGCGCTAAAAATAGCCGTACGGCGCAGCACCACCACCACCAGCAGTACAACCACCACCACAACCACCACCACAACCACCACCACAATAACCACCACCACCACAACCACCACCACAATAACCACCACCACCACAATAACCACCACCACAACAACCACCACAACCACCACCACAACCACGTGCTTGAATTTCGCACCCGCCGACACCCTTAAGTTGAACGTCGCCACGAAAACCTACTGCGTAAAACGTGCGGAGTAAATAAGCCCCTGCACTCAAGCACCGGACAATGATGAAGGAATGTCGACGGGATTTGCGCGCAACACCCGGGCACAATGGTCGATGAACGTCGACGGGATTCGCACGCAAAACCTGGGCACAACGGCGAATGAACGTCGGCCGGATTCGCGTGCAAAACCTGGGTACAACGACGGAGGAACATCGACGGGATTCGGGCGTAGTCGGCAGGATTCGCGCGCAAAACCCGGGCACAATGGTCGATGAACGTCGACAGGATTCGCGCGCAAAACTAGGCACAATGGTCGATGAACGTCGACGGGATTCGCGCGCAGTCGGCGGGATTCGCGCGTAAAACCCGGGTGAAATGACAGGGGAGCGTCGACGGGATTCGCACGCACAAACCGTGCCCAATGGCGAGCTATTACCGACGACACTCGCGTGTCAATCCATTGCGCAACCGCGCGTGGTTAGCGTGGCGCAAACGCAACGACGATCGAATCGAAGCTGCCTTGCGTATTTCACCCGTTACTCACGCCTGCACTGAACGTCCGTGATCGTCTATCAATGAATGTGCGCCAATCATCACACTTATGCGCGTGCTCACACCACTCCACGCTCTCTCCACACCCACAGGAACCACACATCTAAGATCTGGTTCATACGCTCTACCATGCCATTCGCCTGGGGGTGGTACGCCGTAGTTCGGTTCTTCTGGATTCCAATCTCCCGGTATAGTGTCTGAAATAGCTCTGCCTCGAACTCAGTACCTTGGTTAGTAATGACTCATTCGGGGATCCCATGTTTAAGCACGTAGTACTCCACAAATGCTCGGGCAACCGCAAGGGCCGTTTTATCGGGGATTGCCACCGCCACGGGATAGCGCGTAAAGTACTCCACCATTAAGAGGATATACCAGTTCCCTCGGTGGGATCGAGGGCATTGCCCCTGTAGGTCGATCCCAACTAGCTGGTTTGCCCGGCTGACGCGGAACGGCCTCAGGGGCACCTGATACCGTGCCGGTTTCGGTCCGCACTGCTGACAAGCGCGGCAGCCCTGTACCCAGGCGGCCACGTCTTGCGCCAATTTGGGCCAGAGATACTGGTGACGCAGGGTCTCCCGAGTGCGCCGTTCCCCATCATGGCCCCCGAGCGGGTAGTCGTGCACCAACCGTAGCAGCTGGGGCCGCACCTGGATGGGAACACAGATGCACCCCGGCTGCCCAGCTTCGGTTAGTTCCCGCACCACCCCATTCTTTACACACAAACGTGCATACAAACCACTCCAGGGTCCCGGTAGAGTGACCTTTTTCTCCTGCAGGGCCGCCTCTACTGCCACCAGGTCCGGATCCTGCTGCTGGGTCTGTCTCAGCTGCTCGTAATCCAGGCCCGGGAATGCACAGCCGACGTCCTCTTGGATCCGACCGGGCAGGGTTGAGCGGCCCGTCGGGCACTGGGGTGTGGGCTCCGTGACCGCCAGGCGGTCCACTGGGTCCCTGGCTCCTTCTGCAGGGGTCTCTGTGGCACTGCACTTTCGCTCACCGGAGGGGGGTTAGTCTCAGCGCGCTCCTGGGGGGCCGTTACCTGTCGGCAGCATCCCCCCGTGAAGCACGGCAGGCCTCCTCCACCCTCGTCTCGGCGCACACCGCGGGTCGCCTCAACAAGGCGTTTGCGTGCGTCCGCCCAGCCCTGTACTCGATTTACAGGTTATATTCCTGCAGCCGCGTCAGCCACCGGGCCATCTGCCCCCGCGGCTCCTTGAATGTGAGGAAGAACTGCAGAGCATAATGGTCAGTCCGCACGCGACATTTCCTGACATACAAATACGGCCGGAACTGCTTACACGCGAAAATCACGGCATACAGTTCCTGATGGGTCACGCGATAATGCAGTTCGTCCCCGTTCAGGGTCCGGCTGGCGTATGCGATGACCCACTCCGTCCCATCCTGCACTTGTGACCACACCCTTGCCCAGCCTACTGCGGCAGGCGTTGGTGTCTAAAATAAAATCGGTGGAAAAATCGGGGAAAGCCAGGGTGGGGGTATGGGTGAGGTGGTCTTTGAGGGTGATGAAGGCCGTCTGGCAGGCCCCCGTCCACTGATATGGGTTCTTAGGGGAAGTGAGTTGGGTGAGGGGGCGTGCAATCTCGCTGAATCCCTTCACAAATCAACGATAATAAGTGGCTAACCCCAAAAATGACCTGATCTCCGTCAGGTTCCTTGGCCGTGGCCATTCCGCTATGGCGCGTACCTTCTCCGGATCGGTGCGCACCCCTGCCTCGCTGACGCGGTGTCCGAGGTACCCCACCTCGTGCTGTGCAATGTAACACTTACGCGGCTTGAGCTTGAGATGGGCTCCTCGCAGTCGATTGAACACCTCCCGTAACCTGGACCAGTGCTCAGACAGAGATCTACTGAACACTATCACATCATACAGGTAAATTAGGCACTGTTCCCACTGCAAGCCCCGCATCACCAACTCCATCAACCGCTGGAATGTCGCAGGCGTGTTAGTGAGTCCGAACGGGAGTACTCGGAACTCGAACAGTCCCATCGGGGTGGTAAATGCGGTCATTGGCCGATCCTCCTCCGCCATCTCCACCTGCCAGTACCTGGACGCTAGATCGAGGGTGGAAAATACCGCGCCCCTGCGAGGCTGTCAAAGGTGTCATCGATGCGGGGTATGAGGAAGGCATCGCTGAGGGTGACTGCGTTCAACTTCCGATAATCAACGCAAAACCGGGTCGACCCATCCTTTTTCGTCACCAGTACAACTGGGGCAGACCAGAGGCTCGCTGAGGGCTGGATTATGTTATTACGGAGCATATCCACGACTGCCTCTTTGATCTGGGCCCGTTCAGGTGCGCCCACTCGGTATGCGGGGAGTTTGATGGGTCGGGCTGCACCGGTGTCAATTTGGTGCTTAACGAGGTCTGTCCGGCCCACATCTGAATCGTGCTCGCTGAACATGTCAGCGTACTCCCTCAGCCCAGAGGGCAAACACCGAGTCGTTAGAGTGGTGTGCGTGCAGGGGGTGTATGGTGGCTACCGTGGTGCGCCGTCGCAGCATTGCTGGGGTACTGTGGGGGTTAAATACCTGCTTAAACAGTCGGCCCCCATCTGCGTTTACCAGCGTGGCTGATCCCACAACCCTGTACCGTGCCCGCAACTCCGGGTGAGGAGTTAGCATTACCTCACCCGATGGTCGGTGTGCGGGGTCGGTGGAGGGTGTTTCCACTGGCACCAGCATCTCGGCGAGCGGCCCGATGGTGACGGCCAACAACAGGGTAGCGGCCATGGGTGTGAAACGGGGTCGATTCGGCTCTCGTCCCAGGAATGGAATCCGCTCCCCGCTGCCCTCCACGGTGGCGCATCGCTGGCGGGGATGTACATTGAGCCCCAACTTTTCCAGGAGGTCGGTACCTGTAATACACTCATGGCACAACACGCTCGAGACATAGAACTCTTGGTCACACACCTGGCGTCTGAGGCGGACCTCCAGGGTGACTCTCCCCAGCAGTCCCATCCTGGCTCCACTCGCCGTGTGCAGCACGCGGTCCGGGGCCTGCAGGCGGCCCACGTCAACCCCGACCACATTGTGTGCTGCGCTCACGAGCGAGGCTACCGCCCCCGTGTCCAACAAAATCCAGGTATGCCGCCCGTTTACCTGCCCTTCCACCAGCGATGTGGCCCCCGTGATTCCCGCCACCAGCTCCCACAGCCAGTCGCCCGCAGTCGCCGCGTCCTTGGGTGTTGTTGCCGGAATCTGTGTTGAGGTCACTCGCTCGCCATTATTATTATTATTATCGTCTTTTGTGTTGGGACCATGTCGATTGCACCCCTAGTCGGTCCACTCTCTAGGGGGCGTTGGCGTTTAGGCCTGGTGTGTGTCTAGCGCGGGCGATCTGAGGACAGTCTCTAACGAGGAGCGCCCGACGGTCGCACAGGTCACACGCCCGGGGAAGGGCGGTGGCTCTGTAGGAGGCCCCCTGCCCACTCCACCCCCCCCCCCCCCCAAGTACGCAGCTAACCAAACTCTGACTCTAATTGGAACACCCGTCCAGTTAGCCCCTATACCTCGGCCTGGACTGTCTTCACCATAGTCTGCAGCTTTGTCATATGTCCCCGTACTTGAGACACCTCCCCGCCAACTCGGGTTACCTTGTCATCTACTTGGGTTATCTTGCCGGCTATATCCCCTATTCCAGTCTGGATCCTGGCTACCCACCCCGGGGCTGTCTCGCGGGGTCCCGGGGGCTCCCTTGCCCGCCCCCTTACCGTCCTGGCGAGCTCCTCCTCTTCCTGGAAGCAGGCTCGCGATGGCGCGCTCTCGTCCCAGCCCTCGGAGCTGCGCGCGCTCACTGGAAAGTCTTTCGCATGCACCTGCACGCTCGACAAGGGAGGCGTGCGCAGCCCACATCGGGCTGCCACCACGAGGCGTGAGCCAAATACCACTGGACCTTCTCGGCGGCGAGGGCCTCAATTATCTGTCGCGTACCCCGGGCGTGCGAGACGTGTTAGCGAGCGCACGTCCTGGGCATAGTCGCGAAAGTCCTCGCCAGGTTGGCGGCGGCGCGCCTCTAAGGCCGCCTTCGCCTCCTCCTCATTACGCGCGCCGAAGCGTAGGTCGAGCCGGCGTATTAATTCTCCCCACTGTGTTTGTGTGCTTGCGGGTACAGCTTCCACAAAGTCGGCTGCCCGCCCATCCAAATGCATATTAAGCTGCTGTAATGCCTGCGCGTCCGTCCAGTCATTAATCTCTTTAGCACATGTGATGTTGCAGGCAAACGATTTCAATGAAGGAATCCTTTGGCCGGTGAATACACATCTCACATTAGCATGGAGTGAAGTGCCTCTCTCCCTTGGAGGTGTGGGGGGTCGTACCACTTCTGACACCAATATGCATTATCAGTGGCGTAGTAACTAGATTTGCAATGGCGTAGTAGTAAATTATCCGTGGTGTAGTAACTACATTACCAGTGGCGTAGTAACTACATTATCAGTGGCGTAGAACCGGCATTATCCATGGCATAGTAACTATATCATCAGTGGTGTAGTAGCTACATTATCAGTGGTGTAGTAGCTATATTATTAGTAGCGTAGTAGCTACATTATCCGTGGCGTAGTAACTATATCACCAGTGGTGAAGTAGCTACATTATCAGTGGCGTTGTAACTACATTATCAGTGGCATAATTGCTCCATTATCCTTGGTTTAGTAGCTATATTATCACATCGTCGTCGTTATAGCTCACGGTCTCGAACATTTAATGCTGTCGGGTGGCGTGCTCCCGTTTTCGCATAAAATGCGGCCATTAACAGCTCCGTAGTTAGTAGTAGTATTATCTCTTTGGACTATTTTAGATGCATATCTAAAATGAAATAAATATCCCACGTTATTTTACTTGTTACTGGCGTTCAAATGAAAAGTTACGTTACATCACAGTTAACAAAAAAAGAAAACTTTTACTACCCATACTAAAGTGTTGACAACAAATCTCATTGGTGGTTGTCATGGCCCCCCGCCAATTCGTAATTTTGGCCACCGTGTGGGGGGGCAAGGTACCCCCCCTGATGCCACCCCATGCTCATGACATCACTGGTTTTATCAATTCAAGGCCACCCCCCGTCGGCTGTGGCACGCAGGCCACAGGTGACCTAGACTCTGGGTCACGGACACTACCATGCACTTTCTCTGCTCTCTCTTGCTCTCTCTCCATCTCTCTCTCTCTCTACTGTTCTTGCTTTCTCTTGCTCTCTCGATCTGTGCTCCTCCCAGGAAGAGTCAGTTAGTAGGCTGACGGTACCAAATACCTTGGACCAGGCTGACCAACATAATTGAGGGTAAATTTCTGGCATGGGCATGCCTCGCTCCACAGATGCCCTTTAGGGGCCGAGTGCTCATCGCTATTCACCTGGCAGCATTCGTGCTGTGGCACAAGACCAACGCCCTCCCACCTTCGGGCTGGCTACTCACGAGAGTAAACCGGTCACTCGCGCACTTTGTATGGCACGGGAAGCACTGGCTGATGCCAGGGGTTATCTGCCTGCCAGTGGATGAGGGTGGCCAGGGTGATGATCTTCAGGCTTCTGGGCATGAGGCGGCTGCTGTACAAACAGGAGCTACCCTGGAAGTCGCCGACCCTCAGTCTGCTGAGTGACACTAGAGGACGCCTGGGGTACGGAAAGGAGCTCTTTCTGTCAGACCTGGGCCTGGTCGACTACACTAGGCTGCCAGATTATTACCAGAGCCTTTTGTATGCGTGGCGGAGCTTTGAGTGGAGCAGAGTGCACACGAACTATGGCCTCACATATTTATTGAACGAGGCATTGGTCTCCAATGGCCTCTTCAAAGGGATCAGAGGAGAGAGGACTCTGGCTATATGCTTCACCTCAGTAAGGTTGGGGACAATCAGCATCCTCGTGAATGGCCCGGGCACAATGACTCTGGGAAGCCGCTTAAGCTGGGAGGCTGCTGGGACGTGTCCCTGAAGAGTGCCCCAAAGAAGCGTTCTACACCTGCTGCATGGAAGGTGCTGAATATTCAGGACCTGGCGAACCTACAAGATGCAAAATGGAGAGATCATTTATCTCCCCGAATTGAGACCGCCCCCCCTAGTGGCAGCAGATGTACAAACCTCCTGCAGCCAAATGTTGCGGTGACCTCCAGTGAAGGTTAGCGCACTAGACGGTGCCCTTAGCCGTGTGGTTCAGACGAATCTCCCCAAGGGCACCCAGACTCGTGTACGTTCTGCGATGCCAGGGAAGATCTGGCCCACCAGTACTTGGGGTTGTCCATGGCGCAAACCAATGTTCCGGCTTTTGGGGTCCATTTTCAGGAGACTGGAAGTGCCTTTTTACAAAAGCAGTTTCATAGATGGGGGGGGGGGGATGCCTTGCCTGGCAAATAAGAACCACGATTTTGCAAACTTCATCTGTGCCCAAGCAAAGATGGCACAGTTCAGAAGACTGGGAATAAGATGTTGCAAGGCGACCCTGGTGGCTGCTCTGTGGTGCCGAGGGGCCTGGTCAAGGCGCGGCTCCAGCTGGAGCATGCGGTCCACTCCATGCCGGGAAAGTTGCGCCGTGGTTCTTTGAACGGTGGGGGGCCAGTCAAGCCGGTAAAAACGGAAATCTCGAGTGAACTTTTTAACGAGATTATGGGTGGCGCGTGGCGAGCTTAACGATGCGGTGTTTGTGTTTTGCGCGTTGTGCGTGCAGCGCCACATGCCGCGGGTAGTGTTTGTGACGTGTACTCGATGTGACTTTGTATCGAAATCGGCTCCAGTGTTTTTGCTGCTGGCAGCAATACAACTGCTTTAAATTATATCTCCCGCTCTCTCTCTCCCAATCTCTCTCTCTCTCTCATGCGCTTTCTCTTGCTGTCTCTCGCTCTCACTCTCTCTCATTATCTCTCGCTAAGTCTATCTCGTTTTCTCTACACTCTCCCCTCTACCTTCGTGTCCTGAAGAAGGGGTAAGGATCAAAAGGTCGACATCTCGATAACAGGTGTACTGGTGCGATTCAGTGGTGAGTCGGCGATGATGATGGAGATGATTTAGATGGTGTGACGGTGAATGGTGGAGGTGAGCGGTGGAGGTGAGCGGTGGTGGTGAGCGGTGGAAGGTGAGCGGTGGTGGTGAGCGGTGGAAGGTGAGCGGTGGACGTGAGCGGTGGTGGTGAGCGGTGAAGGTGAGCGGTGGAGGGGAGCGGTGGAAGGTGAGCGGTGGTGGTGAGCGGTGGTGGTGAGCGGTGGAGGTGAGCGGTCGTGGTGAGCGGTGGAGGTGAGCGGTCGTGGTGAGTGGTGATAATCTGGCGTAGTCTCTGCTTCTACTGCCCACTTTGTGGGGGAGCTTCTCTCTGTCTCGTGGAGGCCTCTCATCTCGCTGGGGGAGAGCGGCTGGTGGGGGGCTGGTGGGGGGCTGGTGGGGGGCTGGTGGGGGGCTGGTGGGGGAGTGGAGGAGGGGCTGGTGGGGGAGTGGAGGGGGGGCTGGTGGGGGGCTGGTGGGGGAGCTTCTCTCTGTCTCCTCGAGGCCTCTCATCTCGCTGGGGGGGCTGGGGGGCGGGGCGCTGTTGCGGGGCTGTTTGAGGAGTGGTGGAGGGGCTCGCGGCTGCTGCTGCTGCGAGATCGTGCCGGTAATTGGGAGGCAGCGGAGGAGGACGCGGCGGAGGCCCCCGGGAGGCGAGATCACAAAGCCCGCGGGGCCCAGCGGGCGCGTCGCCGTCTTCTGATCAGTGGCACACAGGGAGAGAGAGAGAGACAGCGGGAGAGGAGGGGACAGAGAGAGAGAGACAGTGGGAGAGGGGGGGGGGCACAGAGAGAGACAGTGGGAGAGGAGGGGACACAGAGAGAGAGACAGCGGGAGAAGAGGGGACACAGAGAGAGAGAGACAGCGGGAGAGGGGGGGGCACAGAGAGATACAGTGGGAGAGGGGGGGCACAGAGAGAGAGAGAGACAGTGGGAGAGGGGGGGCACAGAGAGAGAGAGACAGTGGGAGAGGGGGGGGGGCACAGAGAGAGAGACAGTGGGAGAGGGGGGGCACAGAGAGAGACAGTGGGAGAGGGGGGCACAGAGAGATACAGTGGGAGAGGGGGGGGCACAGAGAGAGAGAGACAGCGGGAGAGGGGGGGGGGCACAGAGAGAGAGACAGTGGGAGAGGGGGGGCACAGAGAGAGACAGTTGGAGAGGGGGGACACAGAGAGAGAGACAGTGGGAGAGGGGGGGCACAGAGAGAGAGAGACAGTGGGAGAGGGGGGGCACAGAGAGAGAGAGACAGCGGGAGAGGGGGGGGGGGCACAGAGAGAGAGACAGTGGGAGAGGGGGGGCACAGAGAGAGACAGTTGGAGAGGGGGGACACAGAGAGAGAGACAGTGGGAGAGGGGGGGCACAGAGAGAGAGACAGTGGGAGAGGGGGGACACAGAGAGAGAGACAGTGGGAGAGGGGGGACACAGAGAGAGAGACAGTGGGAGAGGGGGGGGCACAGAGAGAGAGACAGTGGGAGAGGGGGGGCACAGAGAGAGAGAGACAGTGGGAGAGGGGGGGGCACAGAGAGAGAGACAGTGGGAGAGGGGGGGCACAGAGAGAGAGACAGTGGGAGAGGGGGGGCACAGAGAGAGAGAGAGAGACAGTGGGAGAGGGGGGGCACAGAGAGAGAGAGAGAGACAGTGGGAGAGGGGGGGCACAGAGAGAGACAGTGGGAGAGGGGGGGCACAGAGAGAGAGAGAGAGACAGTGGGAGAGGGGGGGCACAGAGAGGGGAGAAGGGTGGAGAGGGGAGGGAGAGGCGGGAGAGGGGAGGGAGAAAGTGGAGGAGCGGAGGGAGGAGAGGTAGAGGCGAGGGAGAGGAGATTGATGAGCAAGAGATAAGAGGAGAGGTAGACGGAGGAGGGAGGGAGAGAGGCAGGGGAGAGAGGGAGAGAGCGCGCGTCCATGCAGATATCGCCTCTCGCTCCCCGCGTCACCGCCGAGAAAAATCCTCGCCGCGAGACGGAGGAGTGACAGTAGCAGCCATCGCCATCGGCAGGAGCACCATCGTCAGCATTACCATAATAAGAAATAGCATCACCATCAGCACCATTATCATCAGCACCATAATCATCAGCACCATTATAATCAGCACCACAGTTACAATCAGCACCATCGTCAGCAGCAACAGCCATCATCACCATCAGCACCATCATCAGCAGCAGCAGCCATCAGCAGCCATCATCACCATCAGCAGCATCAGCAGTAGCGGAAGCATCATCATTATCATCAGCAGCATCATTAGTAGGAGCATCATAACCATCAGCAGCATCATCATCAGCAGCACCATCAGTATCATAATCATCGGCAGCAGGAGCAGCATCATCATCATTAGCAGGAGCATCATCGTCATCAGCATCATCAGCAGCAGCATCGTCATCAGCATCAGCATCATCAGTAAACAAGGAGAGTCGCTATCCGTGGCTTCAGAACCATCGCCGCCGCCTCCATCTCCACCGAGAGGGCCCTCCTCCTCCTCCACCACCTCCACCACCACCTCCTCTATCCCCTCATCCTCCACCTCGTCCTCCACCACTTCCTCCTCCACCTCCTCCTCCTCGTCCCGTGCGACCATCGCCACCGCCGCCGGATGGTTACACCTCGCCACAGACAACAAGCGGACAGGTAGACAGCACACACAGCACACACAGCAGACACAGCACACACAGCAGACACAGCGCACACAGACACACACAGCACACACAGCACACACAGCAGACACAGCACACACAGACACACACAGCACACACAGCACACACAGCAGACACAGCACACACAGCAGACACAGCACACACAGCAGACACAGCACACACAGCAGACACAGCACACACAGCAGACAGCACACACAGCAGACACAGCACACACAGCACACGCAGCAGACAGCACACACAGCAGACACAGCACACACACACAGCACACACAGCAGACACCGCACACACAGCAGACAGCACACACAGCAGACACAGCACACACAGCAGACACAGCACACACAGCACACGCAGCAGACAGCACACACAGCAGACACACAGCGCATACAGCAGACACAGCACACACAGCAGACACAGCACACACACAGCAGGCACAGCACACACAGCACACACAGCACACACAGCAGACACACAGACACACACATACACACACAGCACACACAGCAGACACACAGCGCACACAGCAGACACAGCACACACAGACACACACAGCACACACAGACACACACAGCACACACAGCAGACACAGCACACACAGCAGACACAGCAGACACAGCACACACAGCAGACACAGCAGACACAGCACACACAGACACACACAGACACACACAGCACACACAACACACACAGCAGACACAGCAGACACAGCACACACAGACACACACAGACACACACAGCAGACACAGCACACACAGACACACACAGCAGACACAGCACACACAGCAGACACAGCACACACAGCAGACACCGCACACGCAGCACACACACAGACACACACAGACACACACAGCAGACACAGCACACACAGACACACACAGCAGACACAGCACACACAGCAGACACAGCACACACAGCAGACACAGCACACACAGCAGACACAGCACACACAGCAGACACCGCACACGCAGCACACGCAGCACACGCAGCAGACGCAGCACACACAGCAGACACCGCACATACAGACACAGCAGACACAGACGCAGCACACGCAGCAGACGCAGCACACACAGCAGACACCGCACATACAGACACAGCAGACACAGACGCAGCACACACAGCGCACACAGCACACACAGCACACACAGCAGACGCAGCACACACACACAGCAGACGCAGCACACACAGCACACACAGAGCAGACACAGCACACACAGCACACACAGCACACACAGAGCAGACACAGCACACACAGCACACACAGATACACACAGATACACACAGCACACACAGATACACACAGCACACACAGATACACACAGCACACAGCACACACAGATACACACAGATACACACAGCACACACAGATACACACAGCACACACAGATACACACAGCACACACAGCACAGACAGCAGACACAGCACACACACAGCACACACAGCACACACAGCAGACACAGCAAACACAGCACTCACAGCAGACACAGCACACACAGCAGACACAGCACACACACAGCACACACACAGCACACAGCACACAGAGCACACACAGCAGACGCAGCAGACGCAGCACACACAGTAGACGCAGCACACGCAGCACACGCAGCAGACACAGCACACACAGCACACACAGCACACACAGCAGACACACAGCGCACACAGCAGACACACAGCGCACACAGCAGACAGCACACACACAGCAGACACAGCACACACAGCAGACACACAGCACACACAGCACACACAGCAGACACACAACACACACAGCAGACACACAGCACACACAGCAGACACACAACACACACAGCACACACAGCACACACAGCAGACACAGCACACACAGCACACACAGCAGACAGCATACACAGCACACACACAGCAGACACAGCACACACAGCACACACAGCAGACACAACATACACAACACACACAGCACACACAGCAGACACACACAGCACACACAGCAGGAGTAACTGACAAATTAGCCCGTGTTTTGCAAAAGCAAAACATTACCATTGTTTTAACAATTAAAATACCATATATCTCAGGAGTAACTGACAAATTAGCCCGTGTTTTGCAAAAGCAAAACATTACCATTGTTTTAACAATTAAAATACCATATATCTCAGGAGTAACTGACAAATTAGCCTGTGTTTTGCAAAAGCAAAACATTACAGTAAGATTTGGTACAGTACACAAAATTCAAAAACTAGTAACTTGCACTAAAGACGAATTACCTAAATTATCAACAGAAGGTGTATATCGGATTAATTGTTTATGTGGCAGATGCTATATTGGACAGACGGGGCGTAACATTAGTGTAAGACTAAAAGAACACCAGATAAATATTAAATTATCTCAAACACATCTGTCGGCAGTGGCAGAACATGCTTGCCAACAGGGACACTCAATTGATTTTGATAACGTTGAAGTGTTGTGTAAAACTAGTTACTACTGGCAAAGACTAATTAGAGAATCCATTGAAATTAAGAGAAACAGAAATAACTTTAACCGCTCAGACAGCTACAGGCTTAGTGTGGCCTGGAAGCGTATTATTAAATAATATATATTACAATTCCTTATAGGGGAAACAAACACTAATTAACTGATTACTAACGTAGCATATAATTCCAATAACACACATTACAACTGATTACTAATCTACAACTAACATCGTAACAATTGGCTGATTACGAATCTAGTATATAATTACAATACCCCCCCCTCCGCCCCAAATCGTTGCACCTGATGAGTTAAATGATGACGTCACCCTGCTGCTCTATTTAAGACCGGGAGCAAGAGCAGAGCCTCACCATTCTGGTGAATTGCCCGATGATGCTGGATGCAATTACCAGCGAAACGTCACAGTACTAAAAAAAAGTAAATGTTGTGGTTTCACGCTTCAACACACCGGTGGGCTAAAGCAGTGAACTATTTGTCTTTTGTCAACGTGACACTTTTTTTGCTGATTGGCGTGTCGGGTGGTGGAGGGTTACGACACATTTATAAATAACGCGATCTAATCCAAAAACGTTGATTATGAATAATATTGGTCGCGAAAGCCTACGTGTTAAACTGAAGGGAGGGAATGACCGTGGCCGCGAAGACCCGAAGCTTCGTGCGGATTGACAGACCAGGTAGCTTCCACACAGCATTACGCAACCAATGAAAAAATAATGCCGCTCGACTGATTCGGAGTGAGACCTCTGCTGTCAAACCGGAGCCGGTCATGAGCACACTGCCCAGGTATGGGAAACTCTCCACTGTTTCCACAACTGCCCCATCACCAATTGGGAGTTGTGGGGGTGGAGTGTACGATGGTACAAAATACCCATGCAGGTGCTTAGTTTTAGTGGGGCTGATGGTAAGGCCCCACCTCTTAGTGGCACGCTCCAGGTTCAGCAGCAGCTCCTCCAACTCCTCCTCTGAGTGAGCAGCAATTTCCAGATCATTGGCATACATAACGTGGTTGACCAATCGGGAGCCATCCCTTGACCACACCCGGGCATCAATCAGCCTCCCATTGTATCTGTACCAGATGGAAATTCCTCCGGTACAGCCATCGAAGGCTTCACGAATTACGTGGTCGAAAAGGATGTTAAATAATGTGGGAGCCAGAGGACATCCCTGTCGCACCCCAAGGTGAACAGGGAATGGCTCCGACTCCCGGCCACGTAGCTTTACCCGGGCCCGCTCACCATAATGAAGGTCCTTAATGATCGTGAGCAGAGGGTCAGGGACTCCAAAAGCACGAAGAATAACACAGAGCCCAGGCCTACTGATGGTATCATAGGCCTTGACCAGGTCAATAAAACAGAGCTGTAGGTTTTGTTGGAATTCCCTACACCTCTGCTGTAGCAGACGGACAGAAAATATGGCATCTGTGCAGGACCACCCTTTCCTGAAACCGCATTGGTGCTCCGCAAGCCTCTACTCAGCGTGCCTGGCAAGGCGATGTTTAATATTCCTTGCCAGGACCTTTCCTGGTACACTGAGTAGTGAGATGCCCCTGTAGTTGTTACAGTCTGTGCGGTCCCCCTTCTTAAAGAGGGAGACCACCAGGGAATCCTTCCAATCCTGCGGAACCCATCCAGTGGTCCAGACTGTTGTTATGATGTCATGAAGGCAGTCTGTGCACAAACGCCTCCCTCCCTCAATATTTCGCTTGGGAGATCATCTCTGCCCGGTGCCTTTCCTGGTCTCAGACTCTGAATCACCTTCAGTACTTCCTCAACAGATGGCACTTCAGCCAGCCACTCACAGGGGGTGAGTTCCTCTTCCAATTTTTGAGACACCGCAGCCTCAGCAGGGTCATCCCCACTGTCCCACGATGTTTTCCATGCCGAGGGATTTCCCCTCCCCCAGGACTTCACAGAAATGCTCAGCAAATCTGCAAACCTGTTCCTAATGATGGTAATAGCGATTTGTGATCGCGGGCCATTGAGGCAGACTCCATCTCATCAGCAACCCGCGACCACCACCCATCCTTGCAGTGCCTCGCGGCTCTCCGAACCTCCGAGCGAAGGCTGAGGCAAGTCTCCTCATTCTTTTACGTGGGATGCTGTAGACGATGAGAGTGGGCATGTCGCTTTTTCTCAGCCAGCCTGATCACGTACACACACAGACGTACACACACACGTACACGCAGGTACACACATACACACGTACACACACACACGTGTACACACACACATGTACACACACGTACACACACACGTACACACACACGTACACACACACACATGTACACACACGTACACACACACGCACACACACACGTACACACACACGTACACACACACACGTACACACACAGGCACGTGCGCGGTGCAATGAGTGGGGGGGGGGAACTGCCCGGGACCAAATGTGATTCCTTCCCCATCCTCCCCCCTCCTCCTCCCCCCTCCTCTTTGTCGCCCGGACAGCAGCCACAACGGCCTGGATTTCTTTGGGATCGCCAGAACCACGAGGACCACCAGAACCACGAGGACCACCACCAACATCATCATCACGACGTTGATGATGATAAAGAGGTGTTGACGTCTAACATCATCATCACCTGCGATTAGCACCGTTTGGCTACGTGCGGTGCGAAAGAAGTTGGACACACATCAACACACCACCACCACCACCCACCTGGCTACCCTTCCCCAGCTGCTGCTGCTGCTGCACGTGACGGAGTTGATAAGGACTCGGGGTTGACATCGTCATCATCTCGTCCGCAAGATTAGCAGCTGCAAGTCGTGGTGATCGTGGTGGTGGTGATGATGATGAAGATCACCCTTATGAAGACGGGTTGACAGCTCCTCCTCCACATCATCATCATCATTATCCTCAGCAGCAGCAACAGCAGCATCATCGTCATTAGCGTGATTGATGGCGGTGATGTAAGCGGTGCAGGTGTAGCGAGATTGTCAACACGCCGATACCTTTTGAGCAACTGCTGTTATCGTAGCAATCATCGTCAGCAGTGGCATCGGCAGTAGCATCGCCCACTATCGCTCCTACCATCATCATCGACATCATCGTCGTCTGAAATTCCAGAGACTCATTGAGAGCCAGAGCAAGGCTCATTGAGCCAGACAAAGGCACTTGCAACGAAGGCCTCGTTGGGTGACATTCCCGAGAGCCAGAGCGAGGTTTGTGGAGCCGTAGCGAGGTTCATTAAGCCAGCCAGCCAGCCAGACTCGGGGGGGGGGGGGGGAGGTAGTCATGGTGTTCTTCTCGGGCTCGCTGCGTGTCCGCGTGCGCGGGGCCGTGGCGCTGAGGCCGACTCCGTGGTCCCAGCGGCTCTCGTTGAGCCCCCGCGCCCAGGGCACGACGCTGCTCGACCCCTACGTGGCGGTCAACGTGGACGAGACGCGGATCGGGCAGACGCAGACTCGCAGCCGCAGCAACGACCCGCGATGGGACGAGGAGTTCTGGACGGAGGTGAGCGCGGTCCAGGCAGCAGCAGCGTTCTCATCATCATCGTCAACATCATCATCATCAACATCATCATCGTCAACATCATCATCGTCAACATCATCATCGTCAACATCATCATCCACAACATCATCATCATCCACAACATCATCATCATCCACAACATCATCATCATCATCCGTATCATCATCATCATCATCATCTGCATTAGTAGTCATCATGATCCGCATCATCATCAATATCAACATCATCCGTATCCACATCATCAACATCATCCACAACATCATCACCGCATCATCATAAATATCATTCAAATCATCATTTGCATAATCAACATCATCCGAATTATTATCCGCATCATCATCATCCACATCGGCATCGTCGGCGCTTCACGCCATCAGTATTCCGTGAAGGCGCGAATCCTCGGGGTTTCTTTCTTTCTTAGAAACCCAACGGTTGCTCAGCACAGGGCCCGACAGCCCCAAACACGCGAGGCGGCCAGCCACAAACAGCTACTCGCGTGAACGTTGCAACGGACGGGGGTAATGGTCACACGTCTTGGATGGAGCGAGGTGATTGTCGTTGAATGAGATTTGGGAGGGGCGGGATGGAGAGGAACTTCGTCTCGTCGCATGCCAAGGCTGATGCAGAAACAACGACAACAACTTGCAATAACACATTGAGGTGGTCAGGCCGGCAGATAAGACGAACACTGCACATAGATTGTGGTTGTTGCTCTGCAGCTATATCAGCCGTAAGTCCATCTATGTGCAGTCATTTCTATGGGCAATGTTAGTCTATGGGCAATGTTAGTTTTTCAGTTTCATTTATTTGGTATAGCCCTGTGAGCCATTCGGCTCTTGAATCGGGTGCAACCGCAACAAACAAAAAACAAAAACATGAACAAGAAAACATCTTAAAGTGACGACGCGCAAACAGAAAAATCCAGGAAAAAACTGCAAAGTCTTCCAGAAAAAACGCACCGTACACCAACGCTGTGCAAAAATCCCAGTGGGATGCAAGTCAAACAACAACCACAAGACAACTTAGATTAAAGCCATCATTCTAACTCCGTACTATAACAAACAAACATGGCGAAACCATAAAACTTTTTGAAATCACCAAAATAAAGCCAAAAGCAATGTAACAGTGATCATAGGAACTGTGACCGAAATTTCACAATAATCAACATAAAAAACATGTACCACCAAACCCTGTAGCCATAGCTGGCTGCATGAGTCACTCCACAACAGCAGGAGCATCAGTAGGAGTGTAATAAAAGACTCCGTCAGGCGATGCTGGTCTCCGTTTGTCTTTTATTCAGGTTCTTCTCCGCACCCCCACTGGCCTCCTCTCGGACCAGTGTCGTCTCGCGCGCGCCCCGCGCACACTCCCTCTCGCGTGCCACGCACGCTCTCTCTCTCGCGTGCTACACACGCTCTGTCTCGCGTGCCCCGCACGCTCCTCCGTTAGCTCCTCTATTCCCGCACTCCGCACACCGCTGGCCGACGGCGTGCTGAGGTCCTTCAGCCACGTGGCCGATGGCGCAGATCTTTCCTCACCACCCAACGTGGCTCAGCCTCTTAACTTCCCCGACTGCCCCAATCTCTTCCGGGCTCCCACTTATATCGATTCCCCCCACGTGACCCTGACTCCCGCCTCCCGGATCATCAGATCCGGCCTTCCCATACTACCCCGCTGGCTCCGCCCCCATTCACCTCGCCTCCCATTGGAGCCGAGATGAACGGTGGCCCCTCCCACACGCTCCGCAGACCAGGCTCCGCCCCCCAATGCTCCGGGCCGCGTGATTGGACCAGCAACAAGCCCATTTACGCTCGCCTTACATGGCCCCCCCCCCCTGATGAAAAATCCAGCCGTCCCGGCTGCAATAGGATAAAATAATGCGAGCGACAGCATCACAATTAGGAATCACCAGACACCACGGAGAGTATAACAACAACACACTTAACGAAAGGGAAGGGATTTGGAATGAGTGCGGGTCGCAGTCCCGACAGGGTTTTAGGAGCGGCGGAACCGGAACCATCCGACGCTGGTGGAGGACTGCAACCGCGGCGGGGTTGGAGGGGCAGCGGGGCCAAATGTCCCCGTCGCCGTGGTAGGCCCACCTGGTGCAGGAATCCCTGTGTCCGGCAGAATCACAGCGGCCCGTCTACAGGAGGCATGACAGGCGCGCTTGCAGGTTGAACAGGCAAAGTCAGTGGCGCATCGGACGCGGCAGACACCGGCAAGGCAACGTTAGGAGATGACGCATCCACTCGCGGGGCCACGTAGGGTTTCAATCAGGACGTGTGAATGTACCAACGCCGCGATCCGATAATAAGCACAACCGGCCCCTGCCAGGGTTTGTGCAACTTAGGGGAGGTCCCCACCGGTACCTGTGGGCAGTGGAGCCAGGCCATGTCCCCCACTCGCCAGGGGGACCCACAATGAGAGCGCCGGGCGCAACGTTCATTCCGGGCCTGGGTCCTGGCGTAGCCAATCGGGCTGCCTCCCGCGCCTCCGCCACGCGTCGAGCGGCGTCACGAAAATACTCGGGGAGGGGCTTAACAGGACCCCTCACCCGCCTGCCAAGTTGCACTACTGCTGGCGGCACATTCTCGCGGCCGTACATCAAAAAGAAGGGTGAGTACCCTGTTGACGCATGCGGCGCCATCCGGTAAGCGGAGAGCACCCCAGGGATATGCAAATCCCAATCGGCCTGCTTCTCGATAACCGTATGACAGAGCATGGCCGACAGGGTCCGGTTCAACCGTTCAACCGTCCCATCAGTTTGTGGATGGTAGGGAGACGTCCGAACCTTCTTATTCCCCAGTGCGTCGCACACATCCCGCAATAGGTTGGAAGAAAAATTTCGCCCTTGGTCTGTAAGCAACCTTTCCGACGCCCCCTTGTCCATCACATATCCGAACAGAAATGCCTCCGTGATAGACGCCGCCGACTGGTCGGGCAAGGGCCAGGCCATCGGCCAGCGGGAAAGATATTCAACCCCGACCAACAAAAATTTGTTCCCCCGAGCGGATGGGGGAAAGGGCCCCAGAATATCCAACGCCACCAACTCGTTAACCCGCGACACTTTGTATCGACTGCACTGGGGGAACATACGGTTGCTTAGGCGGCTTCCGCCGGGCACAGTCGGAGCACGCCCGAATATGCCCGACGACATCAGTCGTCATGCCGTGCCAAAAATAATCCCGCTGTAACGTCAACAAGGTTTTCTGCACCCCGAGATGTAACAACTTCTCAGCGTGCAGAATCCGAATCAACGCATATCGCAACGACGACGGCACAACAAGACGCCAGCGATCGTGCAAGCCTTCCCTCCACATCAACAAGCCGTCACGGAGAGCCGCTCCCGGCGTCCCATCGGACGACGGATATCCCCTCTCCTTTGCAGCCCGACTCCGTAAGGCCTCCAGCGAATCATCGAGCAATTGCTCTCGAATCCACACGGAACGTGGCAAATTCAAAACCCCGTCGGCCGGTTCCGGACACGTGGAAGCCCCGGGCATCTCCACAGCGGACACGACAGGACGCGGGGGCGGTGGAACCCGTGTGCACCTATTTGTGCCAGAGGCACAGGCGCAGGGGGATCCCTGCAGCAATCGGGAGAGCGCGCCCGCGTTTGTGTGACACGACCCCTTACGATATTGAATCTCACACTAAAATTCCTGCAAAGTTTCCAACCATCGCGCCAATTGGCCAGACGGTTGGTCAACTTTCAGGGAATATTGTAGAGCCGCGTGGTCCGTGCGCACAATAAATTTGCGGCCATACAAATACGGCCGGTATTGACGGACAAAATGCACTATAGCCAACAGTTCCCGGCGGGTAACGCAGTAGCGGGTCTCTGCCGGAGATAAAACGCGGCTCCCGTAAGCCACCACGCGCTCGACGCCACCCTTAAACTGTGATAGGACGGCCCCAATCCCCGTGTCACTAGCGCCGGTATCCAGAATTATAGGCAGAGTGAAATCAGGGTAGTCCAGCGTCGGCGCTGACGCCAAGCGATAGCGTAGGCCATGAAACGCCGCCTCCTCCGCCGGCCCCCAGCTGAACCTCCGGTTCTTTGCCGTAAGGAGGTGCAACGGCCTAGCGATCATGGCAAAATTTGGAACGAACCTGCGATAATAGGAAGCGAACCCGACAAAACGACACACGTCACCCACCGTGGCCCGGAATCGACGCACGCCGTTTTCTCCGGGTCCGTGGCCACACCGTCAGAGCTGACTATGTGGCCCAAATAGTGCACGGATCGTTGCAAAATGTGACACTTCTTGGGCTTAAATTTCAAATTGGCGGAACGCACCCTAGCAAAAACGGCATCCAATCTCTGAAGATGCTCCTCAAACGTACGGCTGAACACAATAACATCATCCAAATATATCAAGCACGTGTCCCACTGCAGACCGGTCAACACGAGTTCCATCAACCTCTGGAACGTAGCAGGGGCAGCGTTCAACCCCATGGGAAGACAATTAAACTGAAACAGGCCCTGCGGCGTACGGAAAGCCGTCTTTTCCCTCGAGGACTCGTCCAGGGGGAGCTGTCATCCATACGCGGCAGGGGGTAAGCGTCCGCAACCGACACCTTGTTTAACTTCCGAAAATCGACACAAAACCGTAAATGACCATCCTTTTTCTTTACCAGGACCACCGGAGCGCCCCACGGGCTGTTGGACGGAGAGATAATGTCAGCGGCTAGCATATCATCTACCGCGCCGCGTACATGATCCCTCTCCGCCGGGCTCAACCGATGTGGATTCATCCGAATGGGAGCAGCATCCCCGGTATCAATATGGTCGGAGAGCAACGAGGTGCGTCCCAGATCGAAATCGTCTTTACTAAAGACATCAGAATATTTCTCCAACTGCTCGCGAAGCGCGGACCGCTGGTCCGTAGTCAAGGACGCATTTTCTTGGCACAACCCGGCGATCCATCGATCGTCCTGCGCCGTCGAGGCCGAAACCCCCCTACGAGGCCCCGGTGGGCCGGATCGTCATGGGCCGTGAAGGCGGTCGTAGCATGTGCCAAAACGGTTCCGGCCGGCACGACGACATTGTCCGCGCCTCCATTCAACACTTGCAAAAACGGAGGCTGACCCGGCCGAACAATCGTTCGTGCCGCGACCAGCGCCAGGCCATCCGTAACCGCGTTGGATGGCGACAACAACACCCCCGCCGCCCCCTCGACCCCAGGCACGGGCTTCCGATAACGCAGTGGGATAAGCATCTGTGAGCCAGGTGGAATGCCGACCGAAACATCGGATAGCGCCTGCACCTGACGGTCCGGAGCGGACTGTCCCCACGGCGACGGCAAAAAGAAAATCTTCTGGCCCGCCGGTAACTCAATACAATTCTGATCAACCCTTATCTGAATGGGCATCTTTGCCAGGAAATCGGTCCCCAACAAACACGGCACAGCAAGGGACCTGGAGATTAACACCGTCCCCGAAGCCGACACACCCCCAACCGAAATACGCGCCTCCACCTGACCAACGATGCCCATACTCCCTCCGTTCGCCGCAACACATGAATCGTAAACCGGTCGTACCCCCGATGGCGGAATGAACAGGAGATGGAATATCACGTCCAAGATGATAGTTGCGGACGCGCCCGAATCTACCAAAATCCGCACGTCGACCCCCTGTATCGTACCCGGCACGGTCGACGACCCAGTAGCGGCTGCGACCACCTTCCGTGCCAATTTCCGCCACTGTGTCAGCGAGTGACATGGATCCCTTAGAGTCTCCCCGTTAGAACAGGCCCCCGGAACGCATACCGACGGTGATGCATGAGATGACAGGCCTTGCCGGGTGTCTGATGCGTACCGACTTGCCTGACATGGTTGACTCCGGCGTTGACGTCGCGTCCTTGGCCGGGGACTCCGGCTGAAGAGGCGGGCGAGGGCAACTCCGACAGTCCCGCGCGAAGTGTCCAAGATGGCCGAAGCGGTAACTCGGCGAGTCGGCCCGCCGCCTGGCTCCCCCCCCCCGTCTCGACGATCCCTCAGCGGTGGGCCGGAGCGCGACTCCGCTCCCCCTCGAGGAACCCACTGGGCCGCCGCTGCAGAGAGATCGCCAGGCCCCCTCTCGTCCGGCACGAAGACGGCCTTTGACAGAGTCCACCCGGTGGCGCCTCCCTCCACGGTCGGGCTTCCCGTCCAGGCGGTCACCTGTGCCCAACGGCGCAAGTTGAACTGCGCGTCCAGGCACTTGGCTGCCATCCGCGAGGTCAGCTGCTCATGGCCGCATATCGGCATCGGAATGCCCAAGTCCTTGGACAGCTCCAACATCTTACCCAGTATCAAGGGCTCCAACAAGTCGGGCTCCGTCTCTGGATACGCGGCCATGGCCAGCTCAAGCACAGCACCCTGGAAAGCCACAGGCGATTCCTCGGGTGCCCGTTGCCTCTGGACGAATCTGCGGTGTGCGTCATCTGGAGGCTCGTACGCTTTCACCATTTCGTTGAACGACTCTTTCAGTGTCGCCTTCTTCGCGGCCTTGATGGAGCGGAAGAATTTCAAAGACTTGTCGTCCAGGAGCATCAGCAGAACTTCCAAGGCCTCCGCATCCATCCACTTGGTGGATCGGACGGCCGACTCAAAACGCCACGCAAATTCGCTCCAATCTCCTCCAATTGAGAATTCTTTAATCGTCGTCAAGCAATGGCTGCGAGTCCCCGAGCTGCCGTCTTCCAATGCAGGCGTCCCCTGCGGCGGCGACAAGATGGCGTCTTCCCGCCGTGGCAGCGACAAGATGGCGGCTTCCCGCCGCGGCGGCGACAAGATGGCAGCTTCCCGCCGTTCGTCCGGGACCACACCCAAGATGGCGGCGTCCTGCCGCGTGTCGGAGAGGGCGGGAAGCGTCGCAGAGGCCCCAATGGCGGACGGCTTGGCCCCACCCGAAGGCTCCCCGCTTGAAGGCCCGCCACGTGGCCGATCCGGCATCGTCGCTGGCGCGACCAGGGTAACTAAATCCAGCAGAACGGCCCGCAGCGAATCAAGCTGGACTGCCATGTGTCGCCAGCCGTCCTCGGCGCCCGTCGACGCAGACGGCCCGGCCGCCCCGACGACATCTTGTACTCCTGTCGTGTCGCTCGCAGCCACTTCGCCCACGCCTTTCATGGTCGGGACCACCACCGCCGGAGGAAGGTCCTCTTCGTCTTCTGAAGATGGTGCAGGTATATTCTTTTTCTTGAGATGTTTTGACATCTCGTTCCACTTCTCACACCAGTGTAATAAAAGACTCCGTCAGGCGATGCTGGTCTCCGTTTGTCTTTTATTCAGGTTCTTCTCCGCACCCCCACTGGCCTCCTCTCGGACCAGTGTCGTCTCGCGCGCGCCCCGCGCACACTCCCTCTCGCGTGCCACGCACGCTCTCTCTCTCGCGTGCCACGCACGCTCTCTCTCGCGTGCCCCGCACGCTCCTCCGTTAGCTCCTCTATTCCCGCACACCGCTGGCCGACGGCGTGCTGAGGTCCTTCGGCCACGTGGCTGATGGCGCGGATCTTTCCTCACCACCCAACGTGGCTCAGCCTCTTAACTTCCCTGACTGCCCCGATCTCTTCCGGGCTCCCACTTATATCGATTCCTCCCACGTGACCCTGACTCCCGCCTCCCGGATCGTCAGATCCGGCCTTCCCATACTACCCCGCTAGCTCCGCCCCCATTCACCTCGCCTCCCATTGGAGCCGAGGTGAACGGTGGCCCCTCCCACACGCCCCGCAGACCAGGCTCCGCCCCCCAATGCCCCGGGCCGCGTGATTGGACCAGAGGTCAGCAACAACCCCATTTACGCTCGCATTACAGGAGTATCAACATTTTTCAAATGCATCTTTAAAGATCAGCACAATAAATCAAAACACAAGATCATACGTTGCAGCGGTCATCCGGAATGAAAACATTTGATTTTAGGCCACTGAATAGCAGTGGCAGCTAGGGGTGTACAACTCCTCTAGATCAGTTTTTAGTGAAGATCTCATAGTGATTCAAGTTGCAGTTTATTGGCAATTGCATTTCAGACCCTGGGGGCCTCAATAGCAAAGGCCCTACCTCCATTATTTGTGCGGCAATAAGGAATGTGAAGCTGGTAAATGAGCGAAGACCTTAGATCACATTTGTTCTTCGAAACAGAGAGGAGATCCAGCAGGTAGTCTGCGGATGTTTTTGTAAGTACATCGTGAATAAATAAAATCTGGTACACAAGCCGTCGAACATTAAGAGATGTTAAGTTTGACCCAATGTAGAGATCACAGTGGTGAGTCCTATATGGGCATTTCAATGCAAATCTTAAGGCCGAGTGATAAATTGAGTCAAGCTTCTTCAGTACAGTGCTTGGGGCTGATTTGTATACGATGTCACAGTAATCAAGTAGAGGCAGTATGGTAGCATTTATCAATTCCAAACGGAACATAGGGGGGAAGCAGTGCTTGTGTCGATACAGAAAACCATTTTTATTTTGTCTTTTTACCAATATAATCAATGTGATCTTAAAATTTCAGTTTTGAATCCAGGATGACCCCAAAATACTTATAGATCTTGACTTGCTCTATTTGATAATTATTTAAGGAATGTAATGGGGGGAAAATAACTTCCCGCTTTAGTCCTGGTGAGAAGCATAGCACTTTGGTTTTGGAGGTATTCAGGACTAGTTTAAGAGCAACTAGCTGATGTTGTAGTTTGTTGAAATCACCCTGGAGTTTAGAAATCACATTATTCGGAGAGCGGCCAGCAGTAATCAGTATTGTGTCATCTGCAAAAAATTTACCCAGGAATGATTCAGGTCAGTGCCCAAGTCATTGACATAAGAGGGTTCGAGGATGGAACCCTGTGGAACCCCTTTTGTTATCTTAACACTGTTTGACCTCCAACCATCTGTGAATACAGTTTGGGTGCGAGAAAAGAGGTAATTTTTTAACCATTCTACTGCGTATTTGGAGAAACGGAGGCAACTTAGTTTACTAAGCAGGGTGTTGTGGTCGACTGTATCAAAGGCTTTGGACAAGTCAAGAAAAAGACTGGTGCAGTACTGCTTATTATCAAGGCTACTGTAAATGTGATTCAGAGGGTCTAATGAAGCAGATGTGGTGCTGTATTTTTTTCGGAACCCAGATTGTTTTAGATGTAATAGATTGTTGTCGGACAGGAAAGTGCTAATTTGGTAGTTCAATAATTTTTCAAAACTTTTCATCAACGGGGAAAGAATTGAGATAGGTTGGTAGTAATTTAAATCATCTTTAGGGCCCCCTTTATGAAGTGGACGAACATAGGAATGTTTCCATTCTAGAGGTACGGATGCTTCTTTGATGGACAGGTTGAAAAAAATGGGCTATAGGTTTGTATATTAGGTGACCAAGAGTTAGCAGAGCGAAGACGGGAGTACTATCTGCTCCGGTAGAGGAGGACCCTTTGAGTTAGGACAGTTGTTTCAGAACATTACTATCGTGGATTGGCTGGAAACTAAATTCGTTTAATGTTTGGACAGGGGTGTAGGAATTTGCATGGGCAGGGGTGACTCCCAATACATTATCAAAAAGGTTTTCAGCTTCAGAAAAATGAAGGTTAAAAGTGTCAACTATTTTTTGAGCTCTGAAAAATATTCCCCATTTCGGTTAAGCTCAACGGGCAGATTATCTGTTTTGGGTGCCTTTTCGATACATTTGATTGTTATCCAGAAGATCCTGGCATTTCCATCTGATTCCAGGAGAGTGGAGGAAAAGTAGGCATTTTTTGCATGCCGTATTTTTTTTACACATCTGTTCCTTAAAATCCTGTATTCTAGCCAGTCATTGACCAAATTACTTTTCTGAGCCCATGCCCAAGCCTTGTCCCTAGTTTCATGAGCTTAGTAATCAAAGGATCAAACCATGGTGAGCGGTTGCCTTTAGTTTTAAATCTAACCAACAGAGCATGTTTGTTAATAATTTGGAGAAACGTGTACCTGAAGGTCTCCCAAGCCGTAGTCAGGTTGGGGATATCACAGACCTTGTCAATATCCGAGTTAAGCACATCATTAGTAAATGCCTGAGAGCTGAAGTGTCTCATGGAGTGCTTCTCAACCAATTTAGGGGGGGCTTTGGGTCTGGCTGATGATCTCACCCCAAAAATGAAAGAGTGATCACTGAAGGTCTCCCAAGCCGTAGTCAAGTTGGGGATATCACAGACCTTGTCAATATCCGAGTTAAGCACATCATTAGTAAATGCCTGAGAGCTGAAGTGTCTCATGGAGTGCTTCTCAACCAATTTAGGGGGGGGGGGCTTTGGGTCTGGCTGATGATCTCACCCCAAATATGAAAGAGTGATCACTAAGGTTATTACCCAGAACACCAGTCAGTGCGAAATTGTGAGGGGCATTCGTCAATAGGATGTCAAGCAGAAATGACTGTCCTGGATTGTTTAGGTTGGGTCTTGTGGGGTCATTTATTAATTGAAACAGGTTAAATTCATCTGCAAAATTTGTGGCCACGGCTGGCGGGTTTAGCCAATTCCAATTTAAATCACCCACTAAAACTATTTCACCTTTAGGGAGGCCCCCAAGAAGCTCTCTCCGTGCAGACGCAGCTTCAACATCCTTCCCACTAGGCGGTCTATAGCAGCACACTACCAATATCTGTTGATTATTTGGGAGAGTTATTCTAAGAGCCAGACCTTCAAAGCAACATTTTTTAAACACGGAGTAAGCCGGTGAACATGCAATAGTATTGCGAACATAGATGGCAATTCCACCTCCTTTAGATCCTCGGTCAAGCCGAAAAAGGTTGTAGTTGTCAATCGTAATCTGCAAGTCATTGACGGCCGGAGTAAGAAATGTCTGTTAGGCAAAAATGTCTGGGTCCAGATTTGCCACTTTTAGTTTTAGTTGACTTAATTTAATCACAAGCCCTCTGATGGTGGCGTGTAGAACCACGACACCTTTTCTGCCAGAAAAATCTAAAGAATTACACGAGTTCTTTACATTTGGGCCAGGATGAAGCTCAATACCTCCCAAAAATAAGAAAAGTAGAATTAACAGTTTGCACAGGTATCTTCTGTGAAAGGATGAAGAGCGGCGAACCTTGGACGAATAGCAGCGCTCGCAGATGGTGATATTTTTAAGAGCAGAATGAAGTTTGGAAGGCGTGCTGGTGAAGTTATGGGACAAAGATACGGTTCAAAAGGGTACAATAATGGAGTGTAGAAGTGTCTATAGCTGTTTCATTAGCAGGTGTAGTGGCAAATTTAGCAATAAGTATGGACGCGAAGTAACGCGGGTAGCCGTTTGTAGAGTTGAGTGTGGCACTAGATATGGCCGGGAGGGACAGCAGTAGGATACACAGCAGGATAATTGCCATCTTTAAAATATCAGAGTTACACACAGTTGAACACACAAGCGAAAATATAAAATATTTATACTTGTAGGCCGAGCGCGAGGAAACGTCTTGCTGATCTCGTCACACATGAAGGGCTTCTCGCCCGTGTGCTAGAGTGTTTGGAGGAGCGTGAGGGCGCGAGCTAGGCCGCAACCTCGGTGTGGGTGGCGTCTCTCTCCATTTATGCATCGCACCTTCGCCGGCAGGGAGATCTAGGCAAGCAGGGGGGGAGCGTGAGGGCGGGAACACAGCTTGGGGTCCGCGGCAATGTTGCCTTGGCAAAAACACAGCTTGAGGTCCGCGGCAATATTGCCTTGGCAGGAACACAGCTTGGGGTCCGTGGCAATGTTGTGTTAGTCTTTATGCAATGCAAGTATATGTGCAGTGTTTGTCTATGTGCAGTGTTAGTCTATGAGCAACGTTAGTTCATGGGCAATATTAGTCTATGGACAATGCCCCGATCCACAAATACGATGACGGAGACATCATCACAGCGATGATACAACACGACTCCGCTACTCCTGCTGACGTGACATTGTGGTTGTTGTTGTTGTCTCTGCATCTACATCAGCAGCCATACGGAAGTAGCAGCAGTAGCAGCAGCTACAGCACCCCTCGGTGGGCACGGGCGCTGCTTAATGCAGCTCCTCGATATGTATTGCTGCGGAGGCTCGCGGTTCGAATCCTAGCGGCCGCCCTGTATAAGGTCGCCCCGGTGGCTAAGAGATGTCATCTACCTCGCGAAGTATACACGAGGTCGTGGGTTCGATCCCGACCCCGACGATGCCGGCTGCATATTTGGAGTTTGCGTGTCTCTCCCGCTCCGCGTGGCCACATGGATCTTTCTCTGGATCCTTCTCCAGTTATTCCCCTCCACATTCAGACTCAACGTCACACGTATAGAGTATTTGGCTGCAAGACATTTCCACGTGATAATGACGATGATAAGCTCACTTCGTTGAGCTGTCATTTGTGATGGCCGAGTCGTTTCTGATAAAGAGCTGTACAACTCAGTGGGGCCCTTACCTGGTAACAATAAACAAAAACATTGTCGTCGCCTACGTCACAGTGGACAGCGACAGAGATCCCGTGACGTCATTCGTTAAGAGTCAGGCAGTGGTACGATGACGTCACGCTCCACAGTTGACGAGTTACCTGCCGATCGCTGCAACTAATCTCTTTGTTTATTTTTTATGATAGCTCGACGAAGTGGCGGCTTCTCATCGTCGTCGTGTGGAAATTCATAGCAGCAGCCAAAATCCTCGCTCCATCTCCGTGGCGGACGCCCTCCCGGGTGGTTCCTCACTTGTCCCCGGGCAGCGTGCAGAGGCCACGCGGGTCCTCTGTGTGTGTCTCTGTGTGTGTGTCTCTGTGTGTGTCTCTGTGTGTGTCTCTGTGTGTGTGTCTATGTGTGTGTGTCTGTGAGTGTCTCTGTGTGTGTGTCTGTGTGTGTGTCTGTGTGTGTGTCCTCGCGGTGCTGGATGGGCAACGCTGTCATGGACAGTGCTGTGGGGGGAGGGCCAATTCCAATTGGTCCTCTCCCCTCGTCATTCGTTAAGTCAGGCAGTGGTACGATGACGTCACGCTCCACAGTTGACGAGTTACCTGCCGATCGCTGCAACTAATCTCTTTGTTTATTTTTTATGATAGCTCGACGAAGTGGCGGCTTCTCATCGTCGTCGTGTGGAAATTCATAGCAGCAGCCAAAATCCTCGCTCCATCTCCGTGGCGGACGCCCTCCCGGGTGGTTCCTCACTTGTCCCCGGGCAGCGTGCAGAGGCCACGCGGGTCCTCTGTGTGTGTCTCTGTGTGTGTGTCTCTGTGTGTGTCTCTGTGTGTGTCTCTGTGTGTGTGTCTATGTGTGTGTGTCTGTGAGTGTCTCTGTGTGTGTGTCTGTGTGTGTGTCTGTGTGTGTGTCCTCGCGGTGCTGGATGGGCAACGCTGTCATGGACAGTGCTGTGGGGGGAGGGCCAATTCCAATTGGTCCTCTCCCCTCATGGCGTCTGTGACCACCACAGTGGCTAAATGGGTGCGAGGGGCTGGTAACCCCTCCACCTTCAATAAATTAACACTAAACCACGACTTAAATATCTAACTAATAAGCTTGTGCTGGAGAGACTGGCTCCGCCAGATGGGGTTTGGCCAGGATCAGCTCAATAACAACAGTAGGAGGCTGCTAGATTTTTGTGCAGCCCATGGGCTTGTAATTACCAACACGCTGTTCCGGCATCGGCGCATCCACACAACATCATGGATGCATGCCGGGTCCAGAAAATCTGCTGGACTACATAGTGATGGACCAGCGGATGCGAGCCCATGTCCTTGACACCAAGACCTACCGTGGAGCTGATCTGCCCTCTGACCATCGACTAGTCATCTGTAAGATGCGCCTGCCATTCTTCCACTCCGGTGGTGGGTGTACACCCAGGACCCCATTCCAACCAAAAGTGGCCTGGTCTCAGTTAGCTGATGAAAGTTGCAAGCGAGAATTTCATCATTGCTTGTGGCTGGGGTTGGCATCGTCCCCCACTCCTCCTGATGTCGAGGGGAAATGGGTGAGGTTTAGGACTGTGACTCATGCAGCTGCAATGGCTGCTTTGGGTATGCGGTCCAGACCTCCCCAGAGACCCGGATGGTTGAGAAAAAGCGACAGGCCCACTCTAATCGTCTACAGCATTCCACGTCAGAGAATGAGGAGGCTTACCGCAGCCTTCGCTCGGAGGTTCGGAGAGCCGTGAGGCGCTGCAAGGATGGGTAGTGGTCGCGGGTTTCTGAGGAGATGGAGTCTGCCTCAGTGGCCTGCGATCACAAATCCCTATTTAATTCCATCAAAAAAGTAACCTGCAGCACCACACATATTTCCATCATTAGGGGAAAAAACTGTGATTCAATCTCTGACCCCCAGAAACAGGTTTGCAGATTTGCTGAGCATTTTTGTGAGGTCCTGGGGGAGGGGAAATCCCTCAGCTAGGAAAACATCGTGGCACAATGTGGGGATGACCCTGCTGAGGCTGCGGTGCCTCAAATATTGGAATAGGAAGTCACCCCCTGTGAGTGGCTGGCTGAGGTGCCATTTGATGAGTAAGTACTGAAGGCGATCCAGAGTCTGAGACCAGGAAAGGCACCGGGCAGAGATGATCTCCCAAGCAAAATGCTGAGGGAGGGTGGCGTTTGTGAACAGACTGCCCTACATGACATCATAACAACAGTCTGGGCCACTGGACGGGTTCCGCAGGATTGGACGGATGCCCTGGTGGTCTCCCTCTTTAAGAAGGGGACCGCACAGACTGTAACAACTACAGGGGCATCTCACTCCTCAGTGTGCTGGGAAAGGTCCTGGCAAGGATTATTCAACATCACCTTGCTATGCACGCTGAGGAGAGGCTTGCGGAGCACCAATGCGGTTTCAGATGCCATATTTTCTGTCCGTCTGCTACAGCAGAGGTGTAGGGAATTCCAACAAGACCTACATCTCTGCTTTATTGACCTGGTCAAGGCCTATGATACCATCAGCAGGCCTGGGCTCTGGGTTGTACTTTGTACTTTCTGAGTCCCTGACCCTCTGCTCACGCTCATTATGGACCTTCATGATGGTGAACGGGCCCGGGTAAAGCTACGTGGCCGGGAGTCAGAGCCATTCCCTGTACACCTTGGAGTGCAACAGGGATGTTTTCTGGCTCCCACATTATTTTACATCTATTTTGACCACGTAGTTCATGAAGCCTTCAATAGCTGTACTGGAGGAATTTCCATTTGGTACAGATATAATATGAGGCTGTTTGATGCCCGGGTGCGGTTAAGGGATGGCTCCCTATTGCTCAACCACGTTATGTATGCCGATGATCTGGTAATTGCTGCTCACTCAGAGGAGGAGTTGGAGACGCTGCTGCTAAAACTGGAGCGTGTCACTAAGAGATGGGGCCTTCCCATCAGCCCCACCAAAACTAAGCACCTGCCTGGGTATTTTGTACCATCGGAAACTCCACTTTACTGTACTGGTTACAGTAAATCTAGCTGTGACGGTCCCACCTGATGACGGAGACTTGTGTTGCCTCAGAAACGTCGTGATTGATAATTTCTAATTTGTTATTTCTGTTATTATTTCTATTATTTTTATTTTCATAATTTATTTTTACCTACGTGACTTTACCGAAAAAACCTAAGAGTATGGACACTCCACTCCCACAACTCCCAATCGGTGATGGGGCAGTTGTGGACAGAGTGGAGAGTTTCCAATACCTGGGCAGTGTGCTCATGACCAGCTCCGGTTTAACAGCAGAGGTCTCTCTCCGAATCAGTCGAGCGGCACTATCTTTTCATCGGTTGTGTAACGCTGTGTGGAAGCTATCTGGTCTGCCGCTCCGCACGAAGCTTCAGGTCTTCTCGGCTACGGTCATTCCCTCCCTTCTCTACTCTTGCGAAACGTGGATCCCCCTAATAGAGCATCTTCGCCGGTTATAAACATTTAGGTTGGCCTGGCTACGATCCATCCTGGGTTTAACCAGGTTGGATTGTGTGAGGAGCTCACAAATCCTTGAAAGATCTGGGCAAAGTCCCATCGGTGAGCTCCTCCGGTAGGCAAGGCTGCGTTGGCTGGGTCATGTAGCCCACATGCCCAGCCACCGCATGCCAAAACAGCTTTTGTTCGGCCGGATAGAGGGGGCTAAACGGTCGCGGCACGGGCTAGAGAAGAGATGGAGTGATGTGGTACAGGAGGACTTGGAGTTGAGTGAACTTGCCCATGACTGGTACCAGCAGTGTCAAGATCGGCCTCTGTGGAGGAGGCTCGTGAAGGACGCTGCTGGGCAGTTGGAGGCAGTCACCCTCCAACAACAACGTTGGGCAGAGGAGCGACGCTCACAACAACGAGCAGAATACCGGGAGGCTAAAGCACAGCAAGTTGGCACAGTTAGGGGGCACAAGTGTTGCATTAGCCAGTCATCTCATTCATCTCAGTCAGTCGACCCGTGGCACCTGGGTCTGCCCCATGACCTCCTGCCAGCGGGCGTTCAACACTTAACGTGGTCTCATGGTGCACATGGCCTGGCACAAGCGTCGTGGTGATGTCACCGCCACTTAGTGGCGAATGGCGGTTGTTGTTTTTGTTGTTGTTGTGTCTCTGTGTGTGTCTGTGTGTGTGTTTCTGTGTGTGTGTCTGTTTGTGTCTGTGTGTGTGTGTCTCTGTGTGTGTCTGTGTGTGTGTCTTGTGGAGAGCGGTAGTGTAGTGGTTAGCATGCTGCGCTACGAAACCCGCGACCCTTTTTCGATTCCCGCTCATGGCTACCAACACCAGTGACGATTATCTGAACCAGTCCTGAGCCTCAAATGAGTACCTGGTGCGGTGTAAACATTTTCCACTAGGGGACAAAGGCGGCCGGGCGTGGTGCTGGCCACTACCCCCTCACAGTTATTGCCTAACAGTCCACTAAGGCTATACGGGGGATCTTTGTCTTTTCGTGTGGAGGTGCACAACGGACGCTGCATCCAGCTGGCCGTATTCCACGACACTCCGCTGGGCTACGACGACTTCGTCGCCGACTGCACCCTCAGCTTCGATGAGCTCCTGCAGCGCGGGGACACCCACTTCGAGCAGTGGGTGCGTGGCGGTGGTGGTGGTGGAGGTGGTGGAGGTGGTGGAGGTGGTGATCGTGGAGGTGGTGATGGTGGAGATGGTGGTGGAGGTGGTGGTGGAGGTGGTGGAGGTGGTGATGGTGGAGGTGATGATGATGGTGGTGATGGTGGAGGTGGTGGTGGTGGAGATGAGGATGGTGGAGGTGGTGATGGTGGTGATTGTGGTGGTGGTGGTGGTCATAGGCCTTGACCAGGTCAATAAAGCAGAGATGTAGGTCTTGTCGGAATTCCCTACACCTCTGCTGTAGCAGACGGATAGAAAATATGGCATCTGTGCAGGTCCGCCCTTTCCTGAAACCGCATTGGGGCTCCGCAAGCCTCTCCTCAGCGTGCCTAGCAAGGCGATGTTGAATAATCCTTGCCCAGGACCTTTCCCGGCATCAGTAGGCCTGGGCTCTGGGTTGTTGTGCTTTCGGAGTCCCTGACCCTCCCCCCACGATCATGATGGTGAGTGGGCCCTGGTAAAGCCACGTGGCTGGGAGTCAGAGCCTTTCCTTGTACACCTTGGGGTGCGGCAGGGATGTCCTCTGGCTCCCACATTATTTAACATCTATTTCGACCACGTAGTTTGTGAAGCCTTCAATAGCTGTACCGGAGGAATTTCCATCTGGCACAGATACAATGGGAGGCTGATCGATGTCCGGGTGCGGTCAAGGGAATGCTCCGTATTGCTCAACCATGTTATGTATGCCAATGATCTGGTAATTTCTGCTCACTCAGAGGAGGAGTTGGAGGCGCTGCTGCTGAACCTGGATCTTACCACAAAGAGGTGGGGCCTTACCATCAGCCCCATCAAAATTAAGCACCTGCCTGAGTATTTTGTACCATCGGACACTCCACCCCCACAACTACCAATTGGTGATAGGGCAGTTGTGGAAACAGTGGAGCATTTCCCATACCTGGGCGGTGTGCTCATGACCGGCTCTGGTTTGACAGCAGAGGTCTCACTCCGAATCAGTAGAGCGGCATTATCTGTTCATCGGTTGCATAACGCTGTGTGGTAGCTACCTGGTCTGTTAATCTGCACGAAGCTTCGGGTCTTCTCGGCCACGGTCATTCCCTCCCTTCTCTATGCTTGCAAAACGTGGACCCCCCCTAATGTAATATCTTCGCCGGTTAGAAACATTTAGGCTGGCCTGCCTACGATCCATCCTGGGTTTAACCAGGCTTGATTGTGTGAAGAGCTCACAAATCCTTGAAATATCTGGACAAAGTCCCATCGGTGAGCTCCTCCGGCAGGCAAGGCTGCGTTGGCTGGGCCATGTAGCCCGCATGCCCAGCCACCGTGGGGCTGAGTGGACTTGCTGATGACTGGTATTAGCAGTGTGAAGATCGGCCTTGGTGGAGGAGGCTCGTGAAGGACGCTACTGGGCAGTTGGAGGCAGTCGCCCTCCAACAACAATGGAGGGCGGAGGAGCGACGCTCACAACAACGAGCGGAGCGCCGGGTGGCTAAAGCACAGCAAGTTGGCACAGTAGGGGGCACAGGTGGTGCATCAGCCAGTCATCTCAGTCATCTCAGTCAGTCGACCTGTGGCATCTTGGTCTGCCCCGTGACCTCCTGCCAGCGGGCGTTCGACACTTCACGTAGCTTCAAGATGCACATAGCTTGGCACAAGCGTCGTGTTGACGTGACCGCCACTTAGTGGCAAATGGCGGTTCTTGTTGTTGGAGGTGGTGGAGGTGGTGGTGGAGGTGATAGCAGTGATGATGTCGCTATTGATGTTCATGGGAACTCACCAACCCACTCACCACCACGTCCTCCCCCTCACTCATTCGCTCACCCAACGTTCGCACTCACCACCCCCTTGACCCACTCACTGACTCCCCCCCCCAAAACTGCCCCTCTGCCCGTCCCCCCGCCCCTCCCCCACCCTCGCCCCTCCCCCCGCACCCCCCGCCCAGCTGGATCTGGAGCCCGAGGGTCGCGTCTGGGTGGAGATCGACCTCGAGGGCACCGCGAGCCATGAGGAGGCCGGGGGGCCCGGGGGGACCGGGGCGGCCGCCTTCGTGGCGCCCCCCCCGGCCTCGCCCGGCCTCGTCGAGGGCCGCGCCGCCGCCGCGCTGCCCGGGGCCGGCGGTGGAGGCGGCGGTCTGGGCCTGCCCACGGAGTGCCTCGCCAAGAGTACGCTGTCCTGCGGGTGTCACTGTGTGTGCCACTGTGTGTGTGACACTGTGTGTGTGTGTGTCACTGTGTGTGTGTGTGTGTCACTGTGTGTGTGTCACTGTGCGTGAGGGTGTCACTGTGTGTGTGTGTCACTGTGTGTGTGTGTCACTGTGTGTGTTACTGTGTGTGAGGGTCACACTGTGTGTGCCACTGTGTGTGTGTGTCACTGTGTGTGAGGGTGCCACTGTGTGTGTCGCTGTGTGTGTGTGTGTTACTGTGTGTGTGTGTTACTGTGTGTGTGTGTCACTGTGTGTTGGGAGTGGTCATGTAGTGGTTAGTGGCTGCACCGCGCTACGAACCCGGCGGCCCGAGTTCGATTCCCGCTCACGGCCACCAACACCTGTGACGATTAACTGAACCGGTCCTGGGCCTCCGCTAGGTCGACTCAGCCTCAAATGAGTACCTGGTGCAGTGTGTAGTAAACATCACCACTGGGGAGACAACGGCGGCCGGGGGCGGCCTTAGCCCCTCTCGCGAGGCGCCCCTCTCGCTAACAGCAAGCACCTTGCCCCAGTGACGTGTGTGGGCTACATGGGGCACCTTTGCCTGTGTAGAGTCGGAGGAGCTGGGCACCTTCCGCGAGCGGCCGTTCGCGCGCAAGCGGCAGGGCGCCGTCAGGCGGCGCGTCCACCAGGTGAGCGGCCACAAGTTCATGGCCACCTACCTGCGGCAGCCCACCTACTGCTCACACTGCCGGGAGTTCATCTGGTGAGTCGCTCGCTCACTCGCCACACTCTCACTCGCCACACTCTCACTCGCCACACTCACTCACCCACTCACTCACCCACTCACTCGCCACACTCATCCACTCACTCGCCACACTCACTCACGCACTCACTCGCCACACTCACCCACTCACTCGCCACACTCACACTCGCCACACTCACACACTCACTCGCCACACTCTCACTCGCCACACTCACCCACTCACTCGCTACACTCACTCGCCACACTCACTCACCCACTCACTCGCCACACTCACACTCACCACACTCACCCACTCACTCGCCACACTCACTCACCCACTCACTCGCCACACTCACTCACCCACTCACTCACCTACTCACTCGCCACACTCACTCACCCACTCACTCGCCACACTCACACTCACCACACTCACCCACTCACTCGCCACACTCACCCACTCACTCGCCACACTCACCCACTCACTCGCCACACTCACTCACCACACTCAACCACTCACTCGCCACACTCACTCACCCACTCACTCGCCACACTCACACTCACCACACTCAACCACTCACTCGCCACACTTACTCACCCACTCACTCGCCACACTCACTCACCCACTCACTCGCCACATTCACACTCACCACACTCACCCACTCACTCGCCACACTCACCCACTCACTCGCCACACTCACCCACTCACTCGCTACCTTCACCCACTCATTCACTCACTCGCCACACTCACACACTCACTCGCCACACTCACACTCACCACACTCAACCACTCACTCGCCACACTCACTCACCCACTCACTCGCCACACTCACTCACCCACTCAATCGCCACATTCACACTCACCACACTCACCCACTCACTCGCCACACTCACCCACTCACTCGCCACACTCACCCACTCACTCACTACCTTCACCCACTCATTCACTCACTCGCCACACTCACACACTCACTCGCTACACTCACTCGCCACACTCACTCACCCACTCACTCGCCACACTCTCACTCGCCACACTCACACACTCATCCACTCACTCGCCACACTCACCCACTCACTCGCCACACTCTCACTCGCCACACTCACACACTCATCCACTCACTCGCCACACTCATCCACTCACTCGCCACACTCACCCACTCACTCGCCACACTCACACTCGCCACACTCGCCACACTCACCCACTCACTCACCACACTCACACTCGCCACACTCGCCACACTCACCCACTCACTCACCACACTCACCCACTCACTCGCCACCTTCATCCACTCACTCGCCACCTTCACCCACTCATCCACTCACTCGCCACACTCACACTCGCCACACTCACACTCGCCACACTCACCCACTCACTCGCTCACCAACACTTGCCACCCACTCACTAGATCATGTTCCACACACTCACTCACTCACCATAGTTGGGAGTGGTGGCGCAATGGTTAGCGTACTCCGCTACGAATCCGGTGACCAGGGTTGGATTCCCGCACACGACCAATACTAATACGTAAATAGGTGCTGGGCCTCACCTAGGTCGACTCAACCTTAAATGAGTACCTGTTGCGGTGTGTAAATAGCAGCAACTCTGATTAGCACCGTTGGCTCCATACGATGCGGTAGAAGTTCAACATATATACACTCACACAACCAATACCAAAACTTGCTATTTGCCACTAAGTGACCGTGACGTCACAACGGCACATGCGTCAGGCCAGGTGCACTTTCAGGCCACGTGTTGTGTCGAAGGCTCGCTGACAGGAGGTCTCGGGACAGACCCAATTGCCATGAGTTGCCTAACTGAGATGACCTGCAGATGCACCACCTGTATGCCCCACTGTGCCCACTCTCTGCATTCTATCCGCCCGACGCTCTGCTCATTGTTGTGAGCGTTACTCCTCTACCCTCCATTGTTGCTGGAGGGCAATTGCCACCAAATCCCCAGCAGCGTCCTTCACTAACCTCCTCCACAAAGGCCGATCTTGACGCTGCTGGTACCAGTCATCCGCAAGTTCAATCAGCTCCACATTTTTTTGTACTACATCAGTCCATCTCTTATCTAGCCCGTACTGAGCCCCTATATATGGCAGAGCAGAAGATGCTTGGGAGTGCGGTGGCATTAAATATCTGATGAAAAGATAATGCCGCTCAATTGATTCGGAGTGAGACCTTGGCTGCAAACCGGAGCTGGTCATAAGCACACCGCCCTGGTATGGAAAGCTCTCCACTCTCTCCACAACTGCCCCATCACTCATGGGGAGCTGAGGGAGGGGAGTGTTTGATGGCATAAAATACCCAGGCAGGTGCTTTCTTTTGCGGAGCTGATGGTCAGTCCCCATCTTGGGCATCGATCAGCCTCCCATTGTATCTGTACCAGATGGAACTTCCACCGGTACATCCATGGATATCTTCTCGAACTACATGGTCAAAGACGATGTTAAATAGTGTAGGGGCCAGAGGACATCCCTGTCACACTTTAAGGTGAACAGGGAATGGCTCCGACTCCCGGCCACGTAGTTTTACCCGTGCCTGCCCAACATCATGAAGGTGCTTAATGATCGTGAGCAGAGAGACAGGGACTCCGAAAGCACAAAGCACAACCCATAGCCCAGGCCTATTGATGGTATCATAGGCCTTGACCAGGTCAATAAAGCAGAGATGTAGGTCCTGTCAGAATTCCTTACATGTCTGCTGTAGTGGCGGTTTTATTATGTTTTATTTTTATTATTTTATTACTTCCCTTCTACGTGACTTTACCGAAATAACCAAGAAGATGTCTGCTGTAGCAGACGCACAGAATAGATGGCATCTGTGCTGGATCGTCCTGGTCTGAAACCACATTGGGGCTCCGCAAGCCTCTCCTCAGCGTGCCTGGCAAGGCGATGTTGAATAATCCTTGCCAGGACCTTTCCCGGCACACTGAGGAGGGAGAAATCCCGGTAGTTCTTGCAATCAGTGTGGTCTCCTTTTAAAGAAAATGGGGACCAGAACGGCATCCTTCCAATCCTGCAGAACCCTTCCTGTAAACTAGACCGTCATAATGATGTCATATAGGGCAGTCTGTACACAAACGGCACCATCCCTCAGCAATTCGCTTAAAAGGTCATCTCTCCCCGGCGCTTTACCTCGTCTCAAGCTCCAGATCGCTCGTCGCACCTCCTCAACAGACGGCCACTCACAAGGAGTGGCTACTTCCTCCAATATTTCAGGCACTGCAGCACCAGCAGGGCCAACCCCGCCTTGCCCCTATAGCTTTTGTTTGAGCTGAAGGGATTCCCCCCAAGAGCTCGCAGATATGCTCAGTAAAAACTGCGAACCTGTACTTGGGGATTGGAGATAGGATCACTTTTCTTTCCTTTAAGGATGGTGATAAGTGTGGCACGCCAAGTAACTTTTTTGATGGTGGGAGTGGGCCTGCCGCTTACTTTCAACTCCCCGGAACACCTCCTCTGTTAGCCAGGGCTTCTGGGGAGGCCTGGACTGCGTACCCAATGCAGCCATAGCAGCTGCTTTAGTCGCTGTCTTGGAACACACCGATTTCTCTTCGACGTCAGGAGGAGGGGGGGGCGATGTCAAGCCCAGTTGCAAGTGATGATGAAATTCTTGCTTGCAACCTTCGTCAGTTAGACGGGACCAGGCCATTGTGGGTTGGAGTGGAGTCCTTGATAGATGATTGCCACCACAGTGAGAGTATGGTAGGCACAGCTTACAGATGACAAGCCGATGGTCAGTAGGAAGACCAGTTCCACGGTAGGTCCTGGTGTCAAGGACGTGGGCCTGCATTCACTGTTTTGTAACTATGTAGTCCAGCAGATGTTTTTGTTTGGACCCAGTGTACTTCCATGATGTTGTGTGAATGTGCTGATGCCGGAAAAGTGTGTTGGTGATTACAAGCTCATGGGCTGCACATAAGTCTAGCAGCCTCCTACCGTTGTAATTGAGCTGATCTGGCCCATGCTTTCCAATCATTCCAACCCAGGTGTCTGCGTCATGACCCACTCGGGCATTATAGTCACCCAAAAGGATGATTCTATCCCTTGGGGTCACATCAGGCAGCACCTGGGACAGAAGGTAATAGAAACCATTTGACTCGTCAGCATGGCCGGCATCAATTCACTGATGTTCTACTTTGGTGGGGGTGTAAGCCACTATCACCACGATCCCTCTCGTCTCGTTGATGAGGATACGAGTCTCAATAACCTGGTACTCACAGCTGCCCACGCTTCCACACCCCCTTCATCCTTTTGTTCAAAAGAAGAGCTGCTCCCTGTCGGTTGTCAGTTTCCTGCAGAGAAGTGTCCACCCCTCATGGGGACTGGAGCCAGAACCGGTCCACCGGACCTCCTGTACACCACAGAGGTCTCGGCGGCACCGGTCCAGTTCCCGACAGAGGAATGGAAGCCTCTCCTCCGCGGCGAACGCTCGGACATTCCACATGGCCAACTTTGGTGTTCTCCTGAAGTGTATTCTTTGGTTCTTTTGGTAAAGTCACATAAAAAATTAAATAAAGTGAATAATTTTTTTAAATAAAAAAACAAAAACCACTTATGTAGATTAGCCTGGTTCTTAATCTGAGTGAGTGTACTTTACCGAAAGAACCAAAGAATATAAATTCCTGCAGTCCCGAAAATTCTCCTCAAGTGTTTCTTAACAAACCCCGAGGGTGAGGGGGTAGAGTCTGGCTCCGCCAAACGGAGTCTTGCCAGCAGGCGTCATGGACGCCTCTCCTCCCCGGGGGCCTCCAGCACGAGGTCACGTGGGTGTTTCCACCCACGTTGGCTACTGGTATAAGTCCGCGGTAATTTGGAGAGGTTAACAGCACCCTCGCAGCACACGCAGACCATCGCTCACTCACGAACACTCCCTCCTCAACACCCCATTCTTCTCCTCTTGCGTGCCACGATGACAATGTCGAGGTCTCTGCTGCTGTGGCTGGCCACGACTAGAGGGCTTCACCACAGAGAGTGAGAGAGAGTTTGTGTCAGAGAGAAAGAGTTCGTGTCAGAGACAGAGAGTTCGTGTCAGAGAGAAAGAGTTTGTGTCAGAGAGAGAGAGTTTGTGTCAGAGAGAGAGAGAGTTTGTGTCAGAGAGAAAGAGTTCGTGTCAGAGAGAAAGAGTTCGTGTCAGAGAGAAGGAGTTTGTGTCAGAGAGAAAGAGTTCGTGTCAGAGAGAGAGAGTTTGTGTCAGAGAGAGAGAGTTTGTGTCAGAGAGAAAGAGTTTGTGTCAGAGAGAAGGAGTTTGTGTCAGAGAGAGAGAGAGAGTTTGTGTCAGAGAGAGAGAGTTTGTGTCAGAGAGAAAGAGTTTGTGTCAGAGAGAAGGAGTTTGTGTCAGAGAGAGAGAGAGTTTGTGTCAGAGAGAAGGAGTTTGTGTCAGAGAGAAAGAGTTTGTGTCAGAGAGAGAGAGTTTGTGTCAGAGAGAGAGAGAGTTTGTGTCAGAGAGAAAGAGTTTGTGTCAGAGAGAGAGAGAGTTTGTGTCAGAGAGAGAGAGAGTTTGTGTCAGAGAGAAAGAGTTTGTGTCAGAGAGAAGGAGTTTGTGTCAGAGAGAGAGAGAGTTTGTGTCAGAGAGAAGGAGTTTGTGTCAGAGAGAAAGAGTTTGTGTCAGAGAGAGAGAGTTTGTGTCAGAGAGAGAGAGAGTTTGTGTCAGAGAGAAAGAGTTTGTGTCAGAGAGAGAGAGAGTTTGTGTCAGAGAGAGAGAGAGTTTGTGTCAGAGAGAAGGAGTTTGTGTCAGAGAGAGAGAGTTTGTGTCAGAGAGAAAGAGTTTGTGTCAGAGAGAGAGAGTTCGTGTCAGAGAGAGAGAGTTTGTGTCAGAGAGAAGGAGTTTGTGTCAGAGAGAAAGAGTTCGTGTCAGAGAGAAGGAATTCGTGTCGCACATACCACAGTCGTGTTCACTACATGGCCCACAGTTGCACCACTGCAGCTTACGAACCCCATCACCTGAGTTCGATTCCCACTCACGACCAACACACGTGACGACGAATATCCAAACTCGTCCTGGGCCTCACGTGGGTCGACTCAGTCTGAGCAGTGAGTAAAAAAAGCATCGCCACTAGAGAGACAAAGGCGGCCAGGCTTGGTGCTGGCCACCCATCCCCCCTCTTGTGCTGTGCCGACTTTCATAGGTGATCGTGAATGGCACTTGCCCCCACGGTCTGTTGAGGCTACACGGGGGATCTTTGTCTTTGTGTGTGTGTGCAGGGGAGTTATAGGCAAACAGGGTTACCAATGCCAAGGTAAATAGCATCCCCACCATCACCACCCCCATCACCACCATCACCACCCCCATCATCACCATCACCCCCACCATCACCACCCCCATCACCACCCCCATCCCCAACCCCCATCCCCATCATCACCCCCATCACCACCACCCCCATCACCATTACCACCCTCATCACTACCGCCAACAACAACAGCCGCTATTCACCACTAAGTGGCAGTGATGTCACCACGGCGCCTGTGCCAGGCCAAGTGCACATTGAGGTCTAGTGAAATGTCAAAAGCTAGCTGACAGGAGGTCATGGGACAGACCCAGGTGCCATGGGTTGACCGACTGGGATGACTGGCAGATGCACCACCTGTGCCCCCTACTGTGCCAACTTGTTGTGCTTTAGCCACCTGGCGCTCCGCTCGTTGTTGTGAGTGTTGCTCCTCTGGACTCCGTTGTTGCTGGAGGGCGACTGCCTCCACATCCTCTCGCACCACATCATCCCATCTCTTCTCTAGCCCGTGCCGTGCCCATTTAGCCCCCCCTATGCGGCTAAACAGAAGCTGCTTGGGCATGCGGTGGCTGGGCATGCGGGCTACATGACCCAGCCAACGCAGATTTGCCTGCCAGAGGAGCTCACCGATGGGACTTTGTCCAGATCTTTCGAGGATTTGTGAGCTCCTCACACAATCCAGCCTGGTTAAACCCAGGATGGATGGCAGACATGCCAACCTGAATGTTTCTAACCGGCGAACATTGCTCCATTAGGGGGGTCCACGTTTCACAAGCATAGAGAAGGAGGGGCATGACCGTGGCCGAGAAGACCTGAAGCTTTGTGTGGAGCGACAAACCAGGTAGCTTCCACACAGCGTTACGCAACCGATGAAAAGATATTGCCGCTCGACTGATTCGGAGTGAGACCTCTGCTGCCAAACCGGAGGTGGTCATGAGCACACTGCCCAGGTATGGGAAACTCTCCACTCTCTCCACAACTGCTCCATCACCAACGGGGAGCTGAGAGGGTGGAGTGTTTGATGACACAAAATACCCAGGCAGGTGCATAGTTTTTGGTGGGGCTGATGGTAAGACCTCCACTACCATCACAATCCACATCACTACCCACATCACTTCCCCGACTACCATCAGCACCCCCATCATTATTGCCACCCCCATCACAACCCCCATTACTGCCCACATTACGACCCCCACCTCCATCACTACCCACATCACCATCACAACCCCCATTGCTACCTACATCACCATCACAAACCCCATCACTACCCACATCACTTCCGCCAACCCCATCACCACCCCATCAAGCTGCATCGCATCCCTGTCAATCCGACTCGCGTCCTGATCTTGGACCCCCCCCCCCCCCCACTGGTGCCGCCCCCTCCCCCCCAGTGTGCACGTGCGTTGTTCACAAGCGATGCCATCAGCTGATCATCACGCGCTGTCCCGGCATGAAGAGAGACTCCTCCCCCGAGGTGATGACATCACCCACATCACCATCGCTACCACAAGCACCATCACCACGGGCAGCAGCAGCAGCACCACCACAAGCAGCATCGTCATCACCACAACCACCATCACCACCACAAGCAGCATCGCCATCACCGCAACCACCATCACCACCACAAGCAGCATCGCCATCACCACAACCACCATCACCACCACAAGCAGCATCGTCATCACCACAACCACCATCACCACCACAAGCAGCATCGCCATCACCGCAACCACCATCACCACCACAAGCAGCATCACCATCACTGCAACCACCATTACCGCCACAAGCAGCATCACCATCACCACAACCACCATCACCACCACAAGCAGCATCACCATCACCACAATCACCATCACCACCACAAGCAGCATCACCATCACCACAACCACCATCACCACCACAAGCAGCATCACCATCACCACAACCACCATCACCACCACAAGCAGCATCACCATCACCACAATCACCATCACCACCACAAGCAGCATCACCATCACCGCAACCACCATCGTCACCACAAGCAGCATCGCCATCACTGCAACCACCATCACCGCCACAAGCAGCATCGTCATCACCGCAACCACCATCAGCACCACCAGCAGCATCGCCATCACCGCAACCACCATCACCGCCACAAGCAGCATCACCATCGCCACAAGCAGCATCGCCATCACCACAAGCAGCATCGCCATCACCGCAACCACCATCGTCACCACAAGCAGCGTCACCATCACCACAAACACCATCACCACCACCAGCAGCATCACCATCACCGCAACCACCATCACCACCACCAGCAGCATCACCGCAACCACCATCACCACCACAAGCAGCATCACCATCACCGCAACCACCATCACCACCACCAGCAGCATCACCATCACCGCAACCACCATCACCACCACCAGCAGCATCACCGCAACCACCATCACCACCACAAGCAGCATCGTCATCACCACAACCACCATCACCACCACCAGCAGCATCACCATCACCGCAACCACTATCGTCACCACAAGCAGCATCACCATCACCACAAGCAGCATCGCCATCACCGCAACCACCATCGTCACCACAAGCAGCGTCACCATCACCATCACCACAAACACCATCACCACCACCAGCAGCATCACCATCACCGCAATCACCATCACCACCACCAGCAGCATCACCGCAACCACCATCACCACCACAAGCAGCATCACCATCACCACAAACACCATCACCACCACCAGCAGCATCACCATCACCGCAACCACCATCACCACCACAAGCAGCATCACCATCACCACAAACACCATCACCACCACCAGCAGCATCACCATCACCACAAACACCATCACCACCACCAGCAGCATCACCATCACCACAAACACCATCACCACCACCAGCAGCATCACCATCACCGCAACCACCATCACAAGCAGCATCATCACCGCAACCACCATCACCAGCAGCATCACCATCACCGGTGGTGATGGTGGTGGAAGTGGTGTTGGAGATAGTGGAGGTGATGGTAGTGGTGATGGTGGTGGTGGAGGTGGTGGTGGTGGGGGTGGTGGTGGTGGAGGTGGTGGTGGTGAAGGGGATGGTGGTGGTGTTGGAGATGGTGGAGGTGGAAGTGGTGAAGGTGGAGCACCTATGCCCGGGGCTCGTAGCGCTTGCCCCCGCAGGGTGTCGAGGCTACCCGGGGGACCTTTGTGTTTGTGTGCGTGCAGGTCGGGGGGCAGAGGTTCAACATCAACGTGCCGCACAAGTTCTACATCCACAACTACAAGGTGCCCACCTTCTGTGACCACTGCGGCTCGCTGCTCTGGGGGCTGCTCCGCCAGGGCCTCCACTGCAAGGGTGAGGAGTGAGGATTGGTGGCGGTGGTGAGGAATGGTGGTGGTGAGCGGCGGTGGTGAGCGGCGGTGGGGAGGGGGTACGTCTCTCTCTCATGGTATGTCTGTGTCTCCATGTCACTCTCGATCTATTTCCTCCGTGTCTCATTGTGTGTCTCCGTGGCTCGCTATGTTCCCGTGTCTCCGTGTCTCTGTAACGCCCTGTGTCTCCATGTCCCTGTGTCTCTGTAACGCCCCGTGTCTCCGTGTCCCAGAGTGCCGCATGGACGTGCACCGCCGGTGTGAGCGGAACGTGGCCCCCAACTGTGGGGTGGATGCGCGGGAGATGGCGCGCGTCCTCGCAACCATCGGAGTCACTCCCGACAAGATCAACCAGCCCCGGAGGAAGGTGGACAATGCTCGCCCACTCACTCACCATTTCGCTTACTCACTCACCAACTCACTCCTCCAACTACCGCCACGCTCACTCACCCACTCACTCACCGCCACGCTCACTCACTCACCCACTCACCCACTCACCCACTCACCCACTCACCCACTCACTATCTCACTCCTCTATTTACCACCTCACTCACCCGCCACTTACTCGTGAGCTCACCCACTCACCCACTCACCCATTCACACACTCACCCTCTCACCCACTCACCCATTCACCCATTCACACACTCACCCTCTCACCCACTCACCCATTCACCCATTCACACACTCACCCTCTCACCCTCTCACCCACTCACCCACTCACTCACTCACCCTCTCACCCACTCACCCACTCACCCACTCACACACTCACCCTCTCACCCACTCACCCTCTCACCCACTCACCCACTCACCCTCTCACTGACTCACACACTCACCCTCTCACCCACTCATCCACTCACTCACTCACTCACTCACTCACTCACTCACTCACTCACTCACTCACCCACTCACCCTCTCACCCTCTCACCCACTCACCCACTCACCCACTCACCCACTCACCCTCTCACCCACTCACCCACTCACCTTCTCACTCACTCACACACTCACCCTCTCACCCACTCACCCTCTCACCCACTCACTCACTCACCCACTCACCCTCTCACCCTCTCACCCTCTCACCCACTCACCCACTCACCCTCTCACCCACTCACCCACTCACCTTCTCACTCACTCACACACTCACCCTCTCACCCACTCACCCTCTCACCCACTCACCCTCTCACCCACTCACCCACTCACCCTCTCACCCACTCACACACTCACCCACTCACCCACTCACCCTCTCCCCCACTCACCCTCTCACCCTCTCCCCCACTCACCCTCTCACCCACTCACCCTCTCACCCTCTCACCCACTCACCTTCTCACCCACTCACCCACTCACCCTCTCACCCTCTCACCCACTCACCCTCTCACCCACTCACCCTCTCACCCACTCACCCTCTCACCCACTCACCCACTCACCCTCTCACCCACTCACACACTCACCCACTCACCCATTCACCCTCTCACCCACTCACACACTCACCCACTCACCCACTCACCCATTCACCCATTCACACACTCACCCTCTCACCCACTCACCCTCTCACCCACTCACCCACTCACTCACTCACCCTCTCACCCACTCACCCACTCACACACTCACCCTCTCACCCACTCACCCTCTCACCCACTCACCCACTCACCCTCTCACTGACTCACACACTCACCCTCTCACCCACTCATCCTCTCACTCACTCACTCACTCACTCACTCACTCACTCACTCACCCACTCACCCTCTCACCCTCTCACCCACTCACCCACTCACCCTCTCACCCACTCACCCACTCACCTTCTCACTCACTCACACACTCACCCTCTCACCCACTCACCCTCTCACCCACTCACCCTCTCACCCACTCACCCACTCACCCTCTCACCCACTCACACACTCACCCACTCACCCACTCACCCTCTCCCCCACTCACCCTCTCACCCTCTCCCCCACTCACCCTCTCACCCACTCACCCTCTCACCCTCTCACCCACTCACCTTCTCACCCACTCACCCACTCACCCTCTCACCCTCTCACCCACTCACCCTCTCACCCACTCACCCTCTCACCCACTCACCCTCTCACCCACTCACCCACTCACCCTCTCACCCACTCACACACTCACCCACTCACCCACTCACCCTCTCCCCCACTCACCCTCTCACCCACTCACCCACTCACCCTCTCACCCACTCACCCTCTCACCCACTCACCCTCTCACCCACTCACCCTCTCACCCACTCACCCACTCACCCTCTCACCCACTCACACACTCACCCACTCACCCACTCACCCTCTCCCCCACTCACCCTCTCACCCACTCACCCACTCACCCTCTCACCCACTCACCTTCTCACCCACTCACCCTCTCACCCACTCACCCATTCACCCATTCACACACTCACCCTCTCACCCACTCACCATCTCACCCACTCACCCACTCACTCACTCACCCTCTCACCCACTCACCCACTCACCCACTCACACACTCACCCTCTCACCCACTCACCCTCTCACCCACTCACCCACTCACCCTCTCACTGACTCACACACTCACCCTCTCACCCACTCATCCTCTCACTCACTCACTCACTCACTCACTCACTCACTCACTCACTCACTCACTCACTCACTCACTCACTCACTCACTCACTCACTCACTCACTCACTCACTCACCCACTCACCCTCTCACCCTCTCACCCACTCACCCACTCACCCTCTCACCCACTCACCCACTCACCTCTCACTCACTCACACACTCACCCTCTCACCCACTCACCCACTCACCCACTCACCCTCTCACCCACTCACCCACTCACCCACTCACCCTCTCCCCCACTCACCCTCTCACCCTCTCCCCCACTCACCCTCTCACCCACTCACCCTCTCACCCTCTCACCCACTCACCTTCTCACCCACTCACCCACTCACCCTCTCACCCTCTCACCCACTCACCCTCTCACCCACTCACCCTCTCACCCACTCACCCTCTCACCCACTCACCCACTCACCCACTCACCCACTCACCCTCTCACCTACTCACCCTCTCACCCTCTCACACACTCACCCACTCACCCTCTCACCCTCTCACCCACTCACCCTCTCACCCACTCACCCTCTCACCCACTCACCCACTCACCCTCTCACCCACTCACCCTCTCACACACTCACCCACTCACCCTCTCACCCACTCACCCACTCACCCTCTCACACACTCACCCTCTCACCCTCTCACACACTCACCCACTCACCCACTCACCCACTCACACACTCACCCACTCACCCTCTCACCCACTCACCCACTCACCCACTCGCCCACTCCCCCCCCCCCCCCACAGGGAGGCACCCCCCCTCTGGTCCTGACTGGAGACGGGAAGCAGCACGGTCACGTGGACAGGTCCAAGTCGGCTCCACCCACACAGCCACAGCCTGAAGGCGAGCAGCAGCATCAGCAGCAGTAGCATCAGCAGCATCAGCGACATCATCAGCAGCAGCATCATCAGCATCAGCGACATCATCATCAGCATCATCAGCAGCAGCATCATCAGCATCAGCGACATCATCATCAGCTTCATCAGCAGCAGCATCATCATCAGCATCAGCGACATTATCATCAGCATCATCAGCAGTAGCATCAGCAGTAGTAGCAGCAGCATCATCAGCAGTAGCAGCATCATCATCAGCATCATCATCATCAGCAGCAGTAGTAGCAGCAGCATCATCAGCAGTAGCAGCCTCATCATCAGCAGCATCAGAAGCAGTAACATCATCATCATTATCATCAGCAGCATCATCAGTAGGAGCATCAGCATCATCAGCAGTAGCAAAATCATCATCGTCAGCATCATCAGTAATAGCATCAGTAGAATCATCATCAGCAGCATCCTCATCAGCAGCAGTAGCATCATCATCAGCAGCAGAATCATCCTCATCAGCAGCAGTAGCATCATCAGCAGCAGAATCATCATCATCAGCAGCAGTAGCATCATCATCACCACCATCATCATCAGTCGTAGCATCATCATCAGCAGCATCATCAGCATCAGCAGCAGTAGTAGCATCAGCATCATCAGCAGTAGCAGAATCATCAGCAGCAGCATCAGAAGCAGTAACATCATCATCATCAGCAGTAGCATCATCATCAGCAGCATCATCAGTAGGAGCATCAGCATCATCAGCAGTAGCAGAATCATTATCAGCAGCATCATCAGTAGTAGCATCAGCAGAATCATCATCAGCAGCAGCCTCAGCAGCAGTAGCATCATCATCAGCAGCAGGATCATCATCAGCAGCAGTAGCATCATCATAAGCAGCAGCAGGAACAGCAGCAGCAGTAGCATCGGCATCATCAGCAGCAGGAACAGTAGTAGCAGCAGTAGCATCATCATCAGCAGCAGTAGCATCATCATCAGCAGCAGTAGGATCATCATCATCATCATCAGTAGCATCATCAGCAGCATCACCATCAGCATAATCAGCAGCTGCAACATCATCATCATCAGCATCATCATCATCAGCATCATTTGCAGCAACATCATCATCATTAGGAGTTTCATCATCAGCAACATCATCATCATCAGCAGCACCATCAGGTTTCACATTGCTGATCTACGAATCGCCCCTCCTCTCCCCTCTCTCTCTCGGCCTTGCAGATGTTGAGGAGGGCCACTTCGGTGTGAGGAAGGCTCGGTCCTTCAACGGCGGTGAAGGGGACGGAGGAGGAGAAGGAGATGGGGAGGATGCAGGAAGAGGAGGAGGGGGGGAGGCGGGGGTCGCCGTGGAGGGGGGGTTGCCGCTGCCACCCGGGTCCAGTGTCGCCCCGGGAGGGGGGAGCCCAGCCGATGGCTCCCGCGTGGTGGCACCGCGCAGGAAGCTGGGTCTGCACGACTTCAACTTCATCAAGGTCCTGGGGAAGGGCAGCTTCGGGAAGGTGAGGGAGGAGGGGAGGGAAGAGGGCTCTTTTTCATCGTGCACCCCAAAACTGTGTGGGTGGCACATTCGCTCGGACGTGGGTGGGCGTCTCTTTCCCAGAGTGCACCCCAAAAAAGGACTGCCGAGGCGGCTTCAAAGTCCCTGGGGCTTGTGGGAGATGTTGCTCGGTGCACCCTTCATTGCACTGCGGGTGTGGTCATCCACGTGTCGTGCTGTGGATTCGGGAGACGTCGGAGACGGTTTTGTAGACAACACTCTTTATGAACACCTCGCTCGGCAGTACAGCCCCAGAACACTCGGGGCTACGGTCCCCCTACACCGCTGTGTGGTGAGCCACTGCCTCAGGGCTGACTCACCCTGACACGGAACTACACTGAGGGTCCTCCTACACCACTGTCTGGGTGAGGCACTGTGTAAGGGCTGACTCACCCTGACACAGGACTAGACTCAGGGCCTCCTACACCACTGTGTGGTGAGCCACTGCCTCAGGGCTGACTCACCCTGACACAGAACCACACTGAGGGTCCCCCTACACCACTGTTTGGTGAGCCACTGCCTCCTGGTTGACTCACCCTGACTCAGGACTACACTCAGGGTCCTCCTACACCGCTGTGTGGGTGAGGCATCAGGGCTGACTCACCCTGACACAGAACAACACTCAGGGTCCTTCTACACCACTGTCTGGGGAGGCACTGTGTCAGGGCTGACTCACCCTGACACAGGGCTAGACTCAGGGTCCTCCTACACCGCTGTGTGGTGAGCCACTGCCTCAGGGCTGACTCACCCTGACACAGAACCACACTGAGGGTCCTCTTACACCGCTGTGTGGTGAGCCACTGCCTCCTGGTTGACTCACCCTGACACAGAACTAAACTCAGGGTCCTCCTACACCACTGTCTGGTGAGTCACTGCCTCAGGGCTGACTCACCCTGACACGGAACTAGACTCAGGGTCCTCCACCGCTGTGTGGGTGAGGCATCAGGGCTGACTCACCTTGACACAGGACTAGACTCAGGGTCCTCCGGCTATGGGTGCCTAGGGGGAGGCGATTCTAGCTCGCCCTCGCCAGGGTGCGAGTTCCGACCACTGACCCACTGGACCCGGTCCTGACAAGGTCGTCGGGCCGGGGGTCTCAGGGTCTCACCACTGAGCCCCACAGAGTCCCTGGCGAGGGCAGCTGGGCTATGGCTCTCGGGGTCTCACCACTGAGCCGCACAGAGTCCCTGACCAAGTGTGTCGCGTTGAGTCTCAAGCTGCGCTCCGTGTGGCGCAGGTGCTGCTGGCAGAGCTGCGTGGCCGGGGGGGGCGCCGGGCGGCTGGTGAGGGTGGTGAGGGTGGTGAGGAGGAGGAGGGTGAGGTGTTCGCCGTCAAGGTGCTGCGCAAGGACGCGATCGTGCAGGACGACGACGTGGAGTGCACCCTGACGGAGAAGCGCGTCCTGGTGACGGGGCGCGCCCACCCCTACCTCACGCAGCTGCTGTGCTGCTTCCAGACCGCGGTGAGACCACCTCACCCTCACCCCTAGCTCACCCTCACCTCACCCTCACCCTCACCCCTACCTCACCCTCACCACTAGCTCACCCTCACCCCTACCTCACCCCTACCTCACCCTCACCCCTAGCTCACCCTCACCCCTACCTCACCCTCACCCTCACCACTAGCTCACCCTCACCCCTACCTCACCCTCACCCCTACCTCACCCTCACCCCTACCTCACCCTCACCCTCACCCCTACCTCACCCTTACCTCACCCTCACCCCTACCTCACCCTCACCCTCACCCCTACCTCACCCTCACCCCTACCTCACCCGCACCCCTAGCTCACCCTCACCCCTAGCTCACCCTCACCCCCACCTCACCCTCACTGCTACCTCACGCAGCTTCTGTGCTGCTTCCAGACCGCAGTGAGATCACCTCACCCCTAGCTCACCCTCACCCCTAGCTCACCCTCACCCCTACCTCACCCTCACCCCTACCTCACCCCTAGCTCACCCTCACCCTCACCCCTACCTCACTCTCACCCCTACCTCACCCTCACCCCTACCTCACCCTCACCCCTACCTCACCCTCACCCCTACCTCACCCTCACCCCTACCTCACTCTCACCCCTACCTCACCCTCACCCCTAGCTCACTCTCACCCCTAGCTCACCCTCACCCCCACCTCACCCTCACTGCTACCTCAACCACACACAGTGCTTCTGCTGCTACTGCTACTACTGCTACTACTGCTGTTGCTACGTCTGTTGCTTCTACTGTTGCTACTGCTGCTACTTCTGTTGCTGCTTCTACTGCTGCTGTTGTTGCTGCAGGACCGGCTGTTCTTCGTGATGGAGTGCGTGAGTGGAGGGGACCTCATGTTCCACATCCAGCGTGCGCGCAAGTTCCCCGAGCCGCGAGCGCGCTTCTACGCCGCCGAGATCACCTGCGCACTCACCTTCCTGCACGGCCACGGTGTCGTCTACCGGTGAGGAGACGCTCACCCCGCTCACCCCGCTCACCCCGCTCACCCCGCTCACCCTCACCACCACCACGGGGGGGGGTCTAGCGGTGAGACGCTGGTTAATGCAGTAACATGATTCTACGTAAAAGGTTTCAGTTGGGTGTTTTAACATCTCAACACCTGTTTTGTTGTCAGAAAAAAGATGAAAACCTATTCTCATATATTGTTGTACTGGCAAAGGAGGTCCCTTGATGTTCCCACGTGTGCGTGTCCCCACGTGTCCCCACGTGTCCCCACGTGTTCCCATGTGCACGTATTTCCGTGTATTCTCGTGTGTGCGTGTTCCCCTGCGTTTACTCCCATATGTGCGTATGTTCCCGTATGTGCATGTTCTCATGTGTGTGTGTTCCCGTGTGGCGGGTTCCCGTGTGCGCATGTTCCCGTGTGTGCATGTTCCCATGTGTTCTCGTGTGTGCGTGTTCCCATGTGTTCCCGTGTGTGCATGTTCCCATGTGTTCCCGTGTGCGCGTGTTCCCATGTGTTCTCGTGTGTGCGTGTTCCCATGTGTTCTCGTGTGTGCGTGTTCCCATGTGTTCTCGTGTGTGCATGTTCCCATGTGTTCCCGTGTGTGCGTGTTCCCATGTGTTCCCGTGTGTGCATGTTCCCATGTGTTCTCGTGTGTGCGTGTTCCCATGTGTTCCCATGTGTTCCCGTGTGTGCATGTTCCCATGTGTTCTCGTGTGTGCGTGTTCCCATGTGTTCCCATGTGTTCCCGTGTGGCGTGTTCCCATGTGTTCCCGTGTGCGCGTGTTCCCATGTGTTCCCGTGTGGCGTGTTCCCATGTGTTCCCGTGTGTGCGTGTTCCCATGTGTTCCCGTGTGCGCGTGTTCCCATGTGTTCCCATGTGTTCCGGTGTGGCGTGTTCCCATGTGTTCCCGTGTGCGCGTGTTCCCATGTGTTCCCGTGTGCGCATGTTCCCATGTGTTCCCGTGTGGCGTGTTCCCATGTGTTCCCGTGTGGCGTGTTCCCCTGCGCGTGACCCCCCTGCGTGTGTCCCCGTGAGCAGGGATCTGAAGCTAGACAACATCTTGCTGGATGCCGAGGGGCACTGCAAGCTCGCCGACTTTGGGATGTGCAAGGAGGGCGTGAAGGACGGGGTCACGACCTCCACGTTCTGCGGCACCCCCGACTACATCGCTCCCGAGGTGGGGGGGGTGGAGAGAGGTTGGGGTGGGGGGGTGGAAGGAGGGGGGCGGTGGGTGGGGGGTGGGAGGGAGGGGGATCTGATTCTGCCGAGGTGGCTGCTATCCACGCCGCTCGTTCCGACTCGCGCAGCGTTGAGCGTGGATGGGGCGAGGGCTTGTTAACGGCGTTACCCGGTAACCCGTTGGAGAAGCGGTCACTGGTTCCAAGGGGGATATGAGCGAAGAACGCACCGATTGCCACGTTATGGTGGTTGTGGTGGTGCTGGTTGTTGTGATGGTGGTGGTGGTAGTGGTTGTGGTGGTAGTGGTTGCGGTGATTGTGATTGTGGTGGTGGATGTGATGGTGGTGGTTGTGATTTCCGACAGCCTAAAATCGGTTCTAGCTAAATGGTTCAATTTCGCAGTCACCCCTAAACACACCCCAGTGGATAATATCATTGCCCAGGTCGATGTAGCCCTTAAGGGTTTGGGACACATTACTGCAGACGTGACAAGATCGGAAATCGCTGCAATCCTCAAAAATGCACATATCAGCAACACCAGTAAATATGAATTTTAAAAAAGAGATGACATCATCATATTCTCAGCCGACAAGGGCAATTCCACAGTCATCATGGACAAAACCACATATAATAACAAAATTCAGGACCTACTTAATGATGGTAGCTATACCAAAATTAAAAGAGATCCCACCAACAACTTCATTACGAAAACCAACAATATCATCACTGATTCGACATCTTTAATCGAACCAACCAAGCTGGTTCCCTTAAAAACCCTCTGCTGCTAGACTACCCAGATTGTACCCAGATTGTATAGCTTACCAAAAATACATAAAGAAGGTACACCACTTCGTTCTATCGTCTCCACCATTGACTCACCCACCTACAAACTGGCCCGATTTCTGTCTGAGACCTTACAACCATTCTGTACTTAACTCAGCTCACTTGGTATCATTCATTAAGGACATCTCACTATCTCCAGGTGATTTGCTCGTTAGTTTCGATGTGGTTTCTTTGTTTACCAAAGTTCCTGACACCATTGCAATCATTGAATATTTGGTCCAACAAGGAGTGAATGCTGATGTACCGGCCCTGGTGAGACACTGCCTCACCAACACTTACTACAAACAAGTTGAAGGTACCCCAATGGGTTATCCCTTATCTCCAGTTGTAGCCAATGTTTTAATGGAAAAATTTGAGACTGACGCCATCCAAGCATCCACTCTACGTCCGTCGTTGTGGAAGAGGTACGTAGATGACACGTTTGTCATCTGGCCACCTGGCCTACCAGCTCTGAAGCAATTCCTCATCCACATCAATTCCATACACCCAGCCATCAAATTCACCATGGAGGTCGAAAAGGATGGCAAGCTACCATTCTTAGATGTTTTCATCGAAAATAGACCAGATGACTCAATGGGCCACTGTCTACAAGAAGTCACACATATGGATGCCTACCTAAAGCCTGACTCTCACCACCATCCATCCCAGAAGAATTCCCTCATCAAAACTCTACACCATAGAGCTCGATGTATTTTCGACCATCATCGCCTAGCCAGTGAACTCGAACACGCACACCAAGCTCTCAAGATGAATGGATATTCAGACTACACAGTCCGTAAAGCTATCACCCCAACCGTTGGGAAAGAACCATCTGAGGACCCAACCAAAACCATCACCTTGTCATACATAGCAGGGGTCACCAAAAATATTTCCAAAATCATGAGCAAACACAAGATCCAGGTTTGATTTAACACAGTACATAAAATTCGTGATCTGATCCCATCTGTGAAGGATGTGATCTCTGACATGCAATACCCCGGCGTCTACAAACTAAGCTGTCTGCGGCAGTAGTTACATTGGGGAAACTAAGTGACATGTCACCAGGACCATCACTGCCCACTACTACCATCACCACTAGCAGTAGCCCTTTACTGGTGGAAGCCCACCACCAGTGCCTTCGTGGCCCTCTACGAGTACCATCACCTCTAGCAGCAACCTCCACCGTCAACAGTGTGAGTGTGTAAGGCGAGGTGCAGTGATTACTTGGCAGCCCTTTAATTGGTGGAAACCCACCACCAGCGCCGTCGTTTCCCTCTACCAGTACCACCACATTAACATTCGCTGCCCCGCCCAAGCTACTGACACTTGGGCTACGCCCATTTCAAACCTTTATAAACAGTTTGCCTTTAGAGGCTAACCCCCTTTTCCTGATGACGACCGCTTGTGTTGCGATCGAAACGTCGTAGTTTTTTGTTATTTTCTTTGAAACTATCTACGTGACTTTACCGAAAGACCCAAATAATATGGTGGTGGTGATGGTGGTGGATGTCCTGGTGGTGGTTGCCGTGGTGGTGGTTGTGATGGTGGTGGTGGTTGTGATGGTGGTGGTGATGGTGGTAGTTGTCCTGGTGGTGGTAGTTGTCATGGTGGTGGTGGTTGTGGTGGTGGTTGTCCTGGTGGTGGTGGTGGTGGTGATGGTTGTGATGGTGGTGGTGGTTGTGATGGTGGTGGTGGTTGTGATGGTGGTGGTTGTGACGGTGGTGGTGATGATGGTAGTTGTGGTGGTGGTTGTGATGGTTGTGGTGATGGTGGTGGTTGTCCTGGTGGTGGTGGTTGTGATGGTGGTGGTTGTGATGGTGGTGGTGATGGTGGTAGTTGTGGTGGTGGTGGTGGTGGTTGAGTAGATCCTGCAGGAGCTGGAGTACGGCCCCTCTGTGGACTGGTGGGCCATGGGCGTGCTCGTCTACGAGATGGTGGTGGGCCAGCCGCCCTTCGAGGCGGACAACGAGGACGACCTCTTTGACTCGATCCTCCACGACGAGGTGGCCTTCCCCATGTGGCTCAGCACCCAGGCCGTCGACATCCTCAAGGCCGTGAGACGCACCCCGTGTCTCACCCCCCCCCCCCCATGTCTCACCCCACCCCCCCCCGTGTCTCACTCCCCCCTCCCATATCTCACACCCCCGTGTCTCACCCCCCGTGTCTCACCCCCCATGTCTCACCTCCCATGTCTCACCCCCCGTGTCTCACCCCACCCCCCGTGTCTCACCCCCCCCATATCTCACCCCCCCCGTGTCTCACCTCCCGTGTCTCACCCCCCCCGTGTCTCACCCCCCGTGTCTCACCCCCCCGTGTCTCACCCCCCGTGTCTCACCCCCCCCATATCTCACCCCCCCCGTGTCTCACCTCCCGTGTCTCACCCCCCCGTGTCTCACCCCCCGTGTCTCACCCCCCCGTGTCTCACCCCCCGTGTCTCACCCCCCCCATATCTCACCCCCCCCGTGTCTCACCTCCCGTGTCTCACCCCCCCGTGTCTCACCCCCCGTGTCTCACCCCCCCGTGTCTCACCCCCCGTGTCTCACCCCCCCGTGTCTCACCCCCCGTGTCTCACCCCCCCGTGTCTCACTCTCCGTGTCTCACCCCCCCCCAAATCTCACACCCCCGTGTCTCCCCCCACCGTATCTCACCCCCCGTGTCTCACCCCCCCGTGTCTCACCCCCCGTGTCTCACCCCCCCGTGTCTCACCCCCCGTGTCTCACCCCCCCGTGTCTCACCCCCCGTGTCTCACCCCCCCGTGTCTCACCCCCCGTGTCTCCCCCCACCGTATCTCACCCCCCGTGTCTCACCCCCCCGTGTCTCACCCCCCGTGTCTCACCCCCCGTGTCTCCCCCCACCGTATCTCACCCCCCGTGTCTCACCCCCCGTGTCTCACCCCCCCCCAAATCTCACACCCCCGTGTCTCACCACCCCCCAAAACTCACCCCCCCCGTGTCTCCCCCCACCGTATCTCACCCCCCGTGTCTCACCCCCCCGTGTCTCACCCCCCGTGTCTCACCCCCCCGTGTCTCACCCCCCGTGTCTCACCCCCCCGTGTCTCACCCCCCGTGTCTCCCCCCACCGTATCTCACCCCCCGTGTCTCACCCCCCGTGTCTCACCCCCCCCCAAATCTCACACCCCCGTGTCTCACCACCCCCCAAAACTCACCCCCCCTGTGTCTCACCCCCCGTGTCTCCCCCCACCGTATCTCACCCCCCGTGTCTCACCACCGTTTCTGCGTGCCTCTCACCTCCCGTGTCTCACCCCCCGTGTCTCCGCGTGTCCCAGTTCATGGTGAAGTCCCCGGCACGCCGTCTGGGCTGCGTGGCGGCGCAGGGTGGGGAGGCGGCGATCCGCGCTCACCCCTTCTACCGCGGCCTCGACTGGGACGCCTTGGAGCACCGCCGTCTCCCCGCTCCCTTCCGCCCACGCATCGTGAGCCTGGGTGGAGGGGGGGGGGCAGAGGGGGGTAGGGGGGGGTTTGTGCACAACAGCAGCAGTGTCATCAGCATCAGGAGCATCATCATCCTCATCAGCAGCATCAGCATTCTTATTGGCAGTGGCATCATCATCATCAGGAGCATCATCATCATCATCATCATCCACATCAGCATCATCATCATCATCATCCTCAGTAGTGGCACCGTCATCAATATTAGCATCATCGTCATCATCAGCAGCATCATCAACAGTGGCAACATCATCATCATCATCTCATCAGCAGCTGCAGCATCATTGGCAGTGGCACCGTCATCAATATCATCAGCAGCAGCATTTTCTCTCCCTTGACCTTCTGCCAGCAGCGAGCCTTGCACTTCACGTGATAGCCTCAAGATGCACCTAGCCTGGCACAAGCGCAGTGGTGATGGCACCACCAATTGTTGATCATCTTACTGCATAGCTCTAATCAAACCCCGACCCCTCACCCTATCCATAACAATAACCCTACCCCTAACGCTCTACACAACCCTAACCCTAACCCTCTCCATAACCCTCTCCACAACCCTACCCCTAACTCTCTCCATAACCCTCTCCACAACCCTACCTCTAACCCTCTCCATAACGCTATCTCTATCCCCACGCTATCGCTAACTCTACTCCCGCCCCCCCCCCCCCCCCCCTGTGTAGCGGGGTAAGCGCGACGTGGCCAACTTTGACGGGGACTTCACGCGCGAGGACCCGGCGCTGACGCCCACCGACCCGGCCGCGCTGCTGCAGCTCCCCCCGGACGAGTTCCGCGGATTCTCCTTCGTGGCCGACGGGCCGGGGCCGGGCCTGGGCGGCGGGGGCGGCGCCCCCCCTTCCCCCCCGCCGTCGCCGCGACAACCGCGGCAGCCGACGCCCCCGCCGCGGTCTCCCACGGCGAGGGTTGGGGGGGCCCCGCGGCCCCCCCCCGCCCCCCGCCTGCCCCCGACCACGCTCGCCATCGACCCGGTGCCGCGGGCCTGCGGCCCTGCCAGGTCGGCTGAGTATTACGCAGAGTGTCGCCTGGGCTTCGGCCTCGGGGACGAGGAGGAGGAGGACGAGGTCTAGGGGATGATGAGGAGGAGTGGATGAGGTGTAAGGGGTGGCGTGGAGGTGTAGGGGACGAGAAGGATGATGAGGTGTGGGTGACGAGAGGATGAGTGGATGAGGTGTAGGGGACGACGAGGAGGAGGTGAGGGTGGACGATGAGGAGGATGATGAAGTGTAGGGGAGGAAGGTGAGGTGTAGGGGATGAGGTGTACCGGAGGAGGAGGTGAACGAGTTGGACGTGAAATGAAGGTGGTGTTGAGATCAGTGTAGGAGGAGGTGGAGGTGAGAGTGGAGGAGGTGGAGGAGGTGTGGAGATGAAGTCTACTGGTGAGAACAAGGCTCGTGCAATATTTGCACCGAGTCCCAGTTCAATCGTTGCTGCTGTTCCCGTTCCAGTGTGCGCACCAGCGTCACCATCACCATTACCATTGTCACCATCGTCATCATCACCATCGCCACTATTACCACCATCATCACCACGATCACCACCATCATCATCATCACCACCATCATTATCATCATCACCATCATCTTCACTATCACTGCCATCATTGCCACCATTGTCATCATTACCATCGTCATTATCATTGTCACCACCACCACCATCACCATTCCCGTCCTGATGGCCGCGATGGCCGCGGTGGCCGTATCGTCGTCGTCGTTGTCCGCGTGCGTCTTCACCAGCCGGGCGGCCGTGGTCCCGTACCGTCGTTCACGACCCGAGCCAACAGCGAGCCTCTCCCCTCCCAGCCACGAGATGGGGCTGTCCCTAGGGGGCAAGACGGTTTACAAAGCCGGGCAGGGGCTCCCGGGCAGGGCCTCCCGGGGGGCCGGCCGCGGTCGCCCATCGCGGCCGTGGGTCATCGAGGTCGCGGCTCAACGGAACGAGAGGGGAGAGGGGAGGGAGGGGAGATGGGGAGGGGCGACGTCGTAACCACTGAAGCGGCCCCCGTGAACGCGCCACGTTGGCCCAAAGTTGGCCCAACATTGGTGCCGGCGTTGCGCGTTGTACCAGGGGAGATGGACGGCATGCACGAGAAGGGATGCGCCTGCGTGTGTGTGCGCGCGTCTTTGTGCCGTGTGTGTAGTGTCGGACTGCTTACGCAGCGTGCATAGCCAAACCATGCCAATATTCGGGAGGTGCGGGGGAAGGACAACGAACTAAACACAACACACCAAGTAGCTCTAAAGGAAATGTACGTGAATGAGACAGCCAGAGCAAGGCGAAGCTGAACCAGTAGAGATCGAGAGATGAGAGAGGGGGAGACAATAGACAGAAAGACAAAGAGGGTCTGTGCTGATTGGACTCGTGGGATATTCTCCCCTAGCGCGTCCCTGTGACCCCACGACCCAATGACCCCACAAACCCATGACCCCGCGTCTCTGTGACCCCACGTCTACATGACCTTGTGACCCTGTGACCCCGCGTCCCCATGACCCCGTGTCCCCATGACCCCATGACACTGTAACCCCGTGTCCCCGTGACCATGTGCTTCCGACCATCGATTATTCACGCGCATCGTGGAGCGAGAGCGAGTCGCGCTTGGGCGGGGTGGCGCTGCCAGGAGGAGGAGGAGGGAGAGCAGCGCTAGGAGATGAGGTGACACGGCATCCGGCGTTAGTAGTAGCGGTTGTGAGTCGCGGTTGTGAGTCGCGGTTGCTATCGACGCCCAGCTGTCCGCAGTGGGGAAGCCTCCGTTTCATGTCGAGGTTCTGTGTGGTGTGGCCGCTACTCACCAGCCGTGGACTCCGCAGAGCGGGCGAGCAGCTCTCCCCGCTTGGCCCGCTCCCAGGAACCGGGCCGCAGGCTCCAGTTCCTGCCGGCGCGTTGCACCACCGCCGACTCGGGAACGAGCGCGGCTATCCACTATGGTGGCGAGAAGTTGACTACCATGCCTGGTATACAGGAGGTCATGGGTTTGATCCCGACCCTGATGCCTGCTGTATATTTGGGGTTTACGTGTCTCTCTCTCCCCGTGGTCGCGTGGATTTTTCTCCGGGTCTTCCGGTTTTTCCCTCCACATTTAGAATCAACATCACGCGTTTTAGAGTATTTGGCTGCTGCTATAAATGTCCACACGAAGATGAGCCACTTCGTTGCGCTATCATTTGTGATAGCCAGGTCGTGCTTCTGAAAAAGAGCTAAATATAGCTCAGTGGGCTTTGCCTGGTAAATACAAAAAAATGGTCGAATAGTTTTAATCGTTTAGTAAACAGAGCTGACTTGAGCGTGGCACTACGAATGCCATGCTGGGTCAGAATACAAAATGCTTCCCTCCAGTGATCGATCAACGCGTCCAAGGATGCTTGCCATGGCCGATAAGGTGTCGTGTGTGGGGCTGTGTGTGGGTGGCGGTGATTCCATGTATGTGTGTGTGTAGCAGTGCGTGTGTGTGTGTGTAGCAGTGTGTAAGTGGTGCAGGCTATGTGTGTATGCGGGCCATGTTGGTGTGACTGGGCGATGTAGATAGATCGGTGCGTGCAAGGGGTTGCTAACCCCTCCACCTGGCACTTTTTCTACCAAGCACGGCGGTGGAAACACCGACATGAGCCCGTGCTAGAAACCAGGGGGACAGGCGGCCATGACGCCTTCGGGCCAAACTCGTTCTGGCGGATCCAGAAACAGGAAACCACTGAGGTTGGGCACACGGAACGTTCGCACTCTCGTTGCGGAGGAGAGGCTGCCACTCCTCTGTCAGAAGATGGACCGGTACCGTCTGGACCAATGTGGAATACAGGAGGTCCGGTGGACCGGCTCTGGCACCAGTCATCATGAGCGGTGGACAGTCCTGCACTCGGGGCAGAAAACTACCAAAAAAGCAACAAGAGGAGAGGAATGGTGGTGGCGGTGATTACTTACACCCCCACCAAAGATGAACATCGGTGGAGGGATGCAGACAAGGCTGATGAGTCAGATGTCTTCTATAACCTCCTGTCCCAGGCACTAGCTAAAGGTGTATTTAATGCCTGAGTGGGTCATGATACACGACACCTCGGTTGGAGTGATGGGCCAGATCATCTTAATGATAACAGAAGGAGGCTACTAGACTTTCCTGCAGCCCATGGGCTTGTTATTATGAACACGCTGTTGCGGAATCAGCGCATCCACACACCATCATGGATGCATGCCAGGTCCAAGCAAGAACATCTGCTGGACTATATAATTATGGACTAGTGGATGCGGGCCCATGTCCTTGACACCAGGATCTACTGTAGAGCTGATTTCCCTATGTCCATCGACTTGTTACCTGTAAGATGCGCCTGCCATTCTTCCACTCCGGTGGTGGGTGTCAACCCCATTGAAACCCACAGTGGTCTGGTCTCAGCTAGCCGAGGATAGTTGCAAGTAGGAATTTCAACCGCTTGCAGCTGGGGTGAGCATAATGCCCCCCTCCTTGTGATGCTGAGGGGAAATGGGTGACGTTCAGGACTGTGGCTCATGCAGCTGCAATGGCTGCATTGGGTATGCGGTCCAGACCTCCCCAGAGACCCTGGCTGAAGGAGGAGGTGTTCCGGTTGGTTGAGAGAAAACGACAGGCCCACTCCCGTCGTCTACAAATTCCAACATCGGAGAATGAGGAGGCTTGCCGCAGCCTTCGCTTGGAGATTCGGAGTGCCATGCGGCACTGCAAGGATGAGTGGTGGGTTGCTGAGGAGATGGAATCTTCCTCAGTAGCCCGCAATTACAAATCACTATTTAATTCCAAAAAAAAGTTACTTTCACCACCTGGTCTATCACCATCCTTAAAGAAAGAACGGTAACCCGATCTCCGACCCCCAGGAACAGTTCTGCAGGTTTGCAGAGTATTTTTGTGAGGTCTTGGGGGAGGGGAATTCCTTCAGTCCAGACATTATGGGGAAAGGTGGGTATGACCCTGCTAGGGCAGCGGTGCCTCAATATTGTCCTGGTATGGATTGTGCAACATCGCCTTGCCAGGCACGCGGAGGAGAGGCTTGCGGAGCCCCAATGCGGTTTCAGGAAAGGGGGGTCCTGCACAGATGCCATATTTTCTGTCCGTCTGCTACAGCAGAGGTGTAGGGAATTCCAATAAGACCTACATCTTTGCTTTATTGCCCTGGTCAAGGCCTATGATACCATCTACAGGCCAGAGCTATGGGCAGTACGTCGTGCTTTGGGAGTCCCTGACTCTCTGCTCACAATCATTAAGGGCTTTTATGATGGTGGGAAGGCCCGGGTAAAGCTTCGTGGCCAGGAGTCGGAGCCATTCCCTGTTCCCTTTGGCGTGCAACAGGGATGTCATCTGGCTCCCACAATATTTAACATTATCTTTGACCATGTAGAAGCTTTCATTGGCTGTACTGGAGGAAGTTACATCTGGTACAGATACAAAGGGAGGTTCAATATAGAGGTTTTTGGGTTAGATTGCGTAAATATATGTGTCGTTAAAACCTGCCACCATCTGACAGCCAACTAGTAAGGGTTGTCACGTAAATAAAACATGCCAATTCATCACTAGTACAGCACACCGGTGTGTTGGAGAGCTAAGCCACAACATTTACAAACTGAGAATTACGTTTCGCTAGTAATTACAACCAGCTTCATCAGGCGACAGCCAGATTTGTGGAGAAGTCTTCCTGTTTCGTTCCTTATATAGAGGCTTAGATGTGTTGACCACGCAGCTGCGCTCTTGCACAATGTGGGGGGGGGGGGGGGATTACTGAGGCAACGTACATTATGCGAGCCCTTTGAACTTGTCCTTCCTATCTATTGTGTTAATTACAATAGCCCTACCAAATGCATGCACTTTGTAGGCATGCATTTAAAGAATGTATTATTGATGATTCGCTTCCACGCAGCACTAAGACGGTAGCTATCCGAACGGTTAACGTTATTTTTATTTATTTAAATTTCGATAGATTATCTAATCAGTCTTAGCCAGTAGTAGCTAGTTGTGCACAAAACTTCAACATCAACATAAATTGAGTGTCTTTGTTGGCACGCGTGTTCTGCTACTGCTGACAGTTGCATTTGGGATAATTGAATATTTCTCTGATGTTCTTTTAGTCTCGTGCTGATCATTCGTCCTGTTTGCCCAACATAACATTTTCCACACGTGCAGTTAATCCTGTACACACCTTGTGTTGATAACTTCGGTAATACATATTTTGTACCAGATATTAGATTCTGTTTTTTATGTACCGTGCCAAATATGACTCGGATGTTTTGTTTTTCCAAACATCTGGCTAGTTTATCAGTTACTCCCGCCATGTACGGTATTCTGATCGTTTTAAATACTTGGGGCAGTTTCAATGCTCGTTTTTTTTATTTGGTTTTGGTATTCAATGCCCTGTTGATTTGTGCATCATTGTAACCGTTCATTTGCAGCGCTTCCTTAACATGTTGAATTTCACTTCTCAGACTGTCACCATCTGACACTTTCTTAGCTCGATGAATGCGCGTCTTGATAGGAGCAGATTTCTAAGCGGGGTGATGGTGTGACTCTGCATTCAGATAGGCGTCAGTATGCGTTTTCTTTCGGTAAACACTGCGTGTTTTTTAACCATTTCTACCCCGTCCGAGCAGAATATATCCAGAAATGGTCGAGTTTTGTCAGCTTCCACTTCCATGGTGAACTGGATGGATTGGTTTTGCGAGTTGAGATGATTTAGAAATGCGTTCAGTGTATCTTTTCCGTGTGGCCAGACCACCAATGTGTCATCAACATATTTAAACCACGCAGATAGTTTTAGTGTGCTTGAAGCTATTGCTTTTTCCTCTTCTTCTTGGTTCTTTCGGTAAAGTCACGTAGAAGGGAAGTAATAAAATAATACAAATAAAACATAATAAAATTATTCTCACGACGTTTCGGCCACAACGCAAGCAGCCGTCATCAGGTGCCACAAGAAGTGTTCTTTAGACAGACTCTGTCGCCTCGACGGACCTGGTTTTCACCTGAGGACGGCTGCTTGCGTTGTGGCCGAAACGTCGTGAGAATAATTGTATTGCTTTTATTTTTATTATTTTATTACTTCCCTTCTACGTGACTTTACCGAAAGAACCAAGAAGATGAATCCCTGCAGTCACGAAAGCTTTAAATCAAAAGCTATTGCTTTTGTTTCAAAATCTTCCATGTACAAATTCGCTATCACAGGAAACAAAGGAGAGCCCATTGCTGCTCCTTCCTTTTGTTTGTAGAAGTTACCTTGCCACAAGAAGTGTTCTTTAGACAGTGTTCAGCTAGTCTTGGGATAACTTTGGCTAAACCTTTGTTCGTTACCAGCGTGTTGAGTAATTTAATTGACTCGTTGACCGGAACCCTCGTGAACAGAGAGGTCACATCAAAACTTACGAGAATATCATCAGGGTTAAGCTTAATTACTTTAATTATATTTACGAGATGTTCAGAGTTTTTGATGAACGAAGATGTCCTACCGATGGAGGGCTGTATTTGTTTCGTTACGTATTGTGCTAATTTGTACGTGGCAGAGCCTATTGTACTAACTATGGGTCTTAATGGGACATCAGGTTTGTGAATTTTGATAGCCCATAAATTGAAAGGAATCAAAATTACTGTTCGGATAGCTACCGTCTTTGTGCTGCGTGGAAGCGAATCATCAAATAAAACATTATTTAAATGCATGCCTACAAAGGCCAGCGTACTTCAATAGGGATTGCCGTTGGTAGGGATATTTTAATAAACACAATAGACAGGAAGGACAAGTTCAAAGGGCTCGCATAATGCGCATGCATGATGTGCGTTGCCTCAGTAATCCCCCCCCCCCCCCACATTGTGCAAGAGCGCAGCTGCGTGGTCAACACATCTACGCCTCTATGTAAGGAACGAAACAGGAAGACTTCTCCACAAATCTGGCTGTCGCCTGATGAAGCGAGTTTGTAAATGTTGTGGCTTGGCTCTCCAACACGCCAGTGTACTGTACTAGTGTCCGATTGGCATGTTCTGTTTACGTGACAACCCTTACTAGTTGGCTGTGTCGGATGGTGGCGGGTTTTAACAACATTTATATATTTACGCGATCTAACCCAAAAACCTCTATTATGGATGATATTGGTTGCGAAAGCCTACGTGTTAAACTGACAACTGGAGGTTGATTGATGCACAGGTGCGGTCGAGAGAAGGATCCCTTTTAGTCAACTATGGTATGTATTCTAGATTTGAAGCTTTCGTGACTGCAACGAATCATACTCTTAGGTTTTTTCGGTAAACCTAAGAGTATGGTATGTATGCCGATAATCTGGTGATTGATGCTCACTCAGAGGAGGAGTTGGATGTGCTGCTGCTGAACCTGGAGTGTGCCATACCATCAGCCCCACCAAAACGTAGCACCTGCCTGGGTATTTTGTGCCACCAAACACTCCACCCCCTCAGCTCCCCATTGGTGATGGGGCAGTTGTGGAGAGAGTGGAGAGCTTCCCATACCTGGGCAGTGTGCTTTTGACCAGCTCCGGTTTAACAGCAGAGGTCTCACTACGAATCAGTCGGGCGGCATTATCTTTTCGTCGGCTGTGTAACACTGTGTGGAAGCAACCTGGTCTGTCGCTCCACACGAAGCTTCAGGTCTTCTCGGCCACAGTCATTCCCTCCCTTCTCTACGCTTGTGAAACGTGGACCCCTCTAATTGAACATCTGCGCCGGTTAGAAACATTCAGGCTGGCATGCCTACTATCCATCCTGGGTTTAACCAGACTGGATTGTGTGAGGAGCTCACAAATCCTTGAAAGGTCTGGACACATTCGCATCAGTGACCTCCTCTGGAAGGCAAGGCTGCGTTGGCTGGGTCATGTAGCCCGCATGTCCAGCCACCGCATGCCCAAGCAGCTTCTGTTTGGCCGCACAGAGGGGGCTAAACGGGCACGATACGGGCTGGACAAGAGATGGACTGATGCGGTATGGGAGGATGTGGAATTGAGTGGAGTGTCAAGATCAGCCTCTATGGAGGAGGCTCTTAAAGGACGCTCCAGCAACAGCGGAGGGCAGAGGAGTGACACTCACAACAACGAGCGGAGTGCCAGGCGGCTAAAATGAAGAAAGTTGGCGCAGTGGGGGGTGGCACAGGTGGTGCATCTGCCAGTCATCTCAGCCAACCCATGGCTCCTGGGTCTGTCCCGAGACCTCTTGTCAGCGAGCCTTCCACATTTCACGTGGCCTCAATGTGCACCTGGCCTGGCACAGGCGCGATGGTGACATCACCGTCACTTAATGGCGAATGGCGGGTATTGGCATTAGTGGCGGCGATTCCGTGCGTGGTGGGCTCCCTCGTGTTGGCTCGCCATATGAAGTCGCCGGTGATTCCGTGTGTGTGTGGCGGTGATTCTTTGTGTGTGTATCCCTACCCCATCCCTTCCCCCCGCCCCCTGACTTAGAACGTGCTTCCCCGACTTTACTCACTGAACTTGAATCTGCATCCTTTAACGCGCGTCATTCGGGGCTGTGTGTGTCTTGGCTGTGTGCGCATGTGGCCATGCGGCACGTGCCGTGATTTTGTTCCCGTGTTTTTTTTCGCTGGGTGGGTTTGATTCCCGCTCACGGCCAACGTCAATGACGAATATCCGAACTGGATTCTGGGGCCGCCTCTAGATGGACTCGGCCTAAAAACGAGCACACGCTGCTGCCATGCGTGAAACATCAGAACTGGGGAAACAAAGGCGACGGCGGGCTTGGTTGTGGCTACACTACTGCCCCGGTTTAGGCACTCGCCAACAGCACTTGCCCCTGCAGCCTGACATGGCTGTACAGGGGATCTTTGTCTTTGCGTGATTGGCAAGATAGGACGGAACAGATTGATGGAGATCCTTTCAGATGAGTAGGCATCATTGATACACAAACCTCCATTTAATATGTAGCCAGCGCAGCTTATCGCGTGTCAAACTCGTGATCAGATCACAATTGTTTCCCATCAAACGAACTGCCGCATTTAAAACCGGAGTGGCCAGAGGTGAGCGTCGCTGGCACAGCCGAAGATGCTGCAGCAGCAGTCTGCGTGGATGATGATGACGATGATGATGGACGCGTGGACGAGCTTCTTCGCAGTCTCGACAGTCGGAACACGATGGACTGCGAGCAGTCCAGCCAGGCGCCTCATGTGAGTGGCAAGCGTCAGTTCGCTATCGGCAAGGACACCAAGGCATGTTGCCCGATCTGACACTGGGATGTCACAACCGTCGATGTGGATCGACTCACACTTGACTCGATAAAGCTGATGGTGGGTCCCAAGTATGATGAATTTAGTCCGACTCAAGTTTAGCTTCGGATGGTTTGATGTCATCCAGTTGCTTATGCCGTCGATCCACAGCATGAGGCGTGGAACGCGTGAGACGCACGAGTCAGCTGTCGTGTGGAAGTAAAGTTGCGCGTTGTCGGCTGATGAATGCACGCTGAGTCTATGACGGCGGGCGATGCCGATGGCATCGGTGGTGTAAAGAGGAAGAGCACCTGGCCAAGCAGACCTCCCTGTGGCACACAGCACATCACCGGTGACGAGCTGTGCGCCACAGGCTATCGTCATAGCTGCTGACCCTGTGTGTCCGACCTGTAGCGAAGGACTCAGTCCATGAAAGCACAACCACCTTGTACACCATACGCAGTTCGAAGATGCCTGTCTAAGATGTTATCATCAACCCTATCACACGCATCCACAATGAGTGCATTGTGGATGACCTTCAGCATTGCCGCATCTGCCCAGTAGCCATGCCGGGATGCTGATGCAAGGCTTGGAACGAGGCTGTTCTGCTCTAAATGGGCCATAAGGTGACGACATCTCAGCCCTCGACGATTTTCGACATGAATGTCAAATTGGAGATTGGCCTGCTGTTGTTCTTGTCAGAGGGGTCTGCTCCGGCCTTCCTGAGCCGTGGTGTGAGTGTAGCACGGCGCTGGCTTAGTGGGTCGACTGCCCCGCGTGAGTGAAGCGCTGCACGCGCTCGTCACGAAAGGCAGAAGCCCCGGAAGAAACGCCTCCAAAATGTGTGTCGTCATCGGGCCCTGTGCACAGGACTTTGCTGGAGCAAGCAGCCCGTGATGATCTTCCAGATGTCCGCAGCTGGAGATGACGCGAACATATCCGGAACGTCCGGCGCTGGTGGCGGAAACGACTCGGGGGGGCGGGGGGGGTGTTGCCCTCCATGTCTCTGTCGATGGCAGCAACGCTCCGAGTGAAATCAATCATGGAAATCCTGCGCCGACGGCCAATCTGCTCCCTGGTCGCTTTGCCACGTCCGTCCCAGAGTCCCCACGGAGCTCCACGGCTTGGCGCAGCTGGAGCAGACTGCTCGGTGGATCTGCGGCTCCAGAGCGACGCCTCCTGCTCACGGCAGGCGCCGTGTCTGCTCGTGCTCCACCCCCACGGCTGCCCGGCCACCCACACGCACAGGGCGACGAGATCGACGTCCTGTGCGTGCGCGGTTGTCGACGGAGTCGGTGTCACGCCGCGCCGCGCGTCGGCGGCGACTTTTCTCGCTTTTCCGAATTCATTGGCCAAGGGACTGGGTGCTTACAGCTTGGCACGGGTGACACAAATCCGCCCGCACTCTCTACGTCGTGAGCTCCAGAGAGCTTTGAGTTGATATTGGCCGTCTGGAATGTCTCCTTATTGAACCCACCCCCAGCTCCCAACCTTTCGCTGTCCTGGTTGGTGGAGAGATGGCAGCCGGCAGCAAACTGCGCTGTGGTCTGAGATGACATTGGGTGGCTCACCGAACATTCCTCCATCACAGCATGCTGGTTAAAGGGACAGCATGTTGTGGGTCACGTGCTTGCTTCAACATGAATGTTAAAGTCACCGGTCACTACGGTTTGACATTTGTATGTTGAACTTCTTTCGCACCGTACGTAGCCAACCGGGAGGTTGTGGGGGAAGGACAACAAACTAAACACAAATCAGTTTTAAAGAAGTTAGTTTTTAAACTTAATGATTTTAAAGTGCCCTCGCTCCAGTGGCTTCGTAATATCGCAAGAGCGCTCCAGACGGCAGTAGACGCAGCGCATCTGAATTGCGGCGGCCATCTCCGTTCGGTGTCTCGCCAAAAGGCGCTGCTGTGAGGATGCCCGGAGGTGGTGTGAGGATGATTCGTGTCTCTCTACGAGATCAGCAGCGAGTTCTCGTGGTTCTTTTGTGGCAAGCGCTTTGTGTGTAATGAGTGCCACCTGAGAACAATGTGTATCCGTTCGGCGACGGGAAGCCATTTACCGTACCGCCAACATCACGATCATCTTGCTGGGACTCACAGAGGCTCACAGACCCATAGACTCATACAGAGACCCAGAGTCGCAGAGAAACCCATAGATTCACAGACTCAGAGGCTCACATAGAGACCCATAGACGCATAGACTCACATAGAGACCCATAGACTCACAGAGACCCACAAACTCACATAGAATCGCATAAACTCACATAAAGACCCATCGACTCACAGAGACCCAGACACTCACACCGAGACCCATCGACGCACAGATACCCATCCACTCACACCGAGACCCATCGACGCACACAGAGACCCATCCACTCACATAGAGACACAGAAAATCACAGAGAGACAGAAAATCACATAGAGACACACTCACATAGAGACCCATCGACTCCAGAGAGACACAGAAAATCACAGAGACACAGAAGATCACACAGAGACACAGACATAGAGATCCATCCACTCACACCGAGACCCATCCACTCACATAGAGACCCATCCACTCACAGAGACCCATCGACTCACATAGAGACCCAGACACTCACATCGAGACACAGACACTCACACAGAGACACAGAAAATCACACAGAGACACATAGACTCACATAGAGACACAGACACTCACACAGAGACCCAGAGACTCACATAGAGACCCAGAGACTCACATAGAGACCCAGAGACTCGCATAGAGGTTCACAGACTGAGCTGACTAAGCCGGGGTTCTCGGGTGCCCGAACGAGGAGGCTGGGAAGAGGCATTCATTATTTATTTTCTTGTCTTGGGAGGGGCGGGTGGAGCTGAACTCACGACGAGTGAAGAGCGGGGTCCCGGCAAACAGAGCCAGCGAAACTCGTGCGTGCGTGCACGTGTGTGCGTACGTGCGTGTGTGTACGTGTGTGCACGTGTGTGTGTGTGCACGTGTGTGTGTGTGCACGTATGTAGGCACGTGTGTGTGACGCGCGACGTTCACCGCCAAGCAGGTACAACCCCCCGCTGCTTGGGGAGATGGAGAGTTTGCTGCGTCTGCGTGGCCGGCGGTGTCAGTACGCGCGTGTGCATGTGTGTGCATGTGTACATGTGTATATGTGTACGCGTGTGAGTGTAGGTACGTGTGTGTGTACGCGCGCGTGCGCTTGCGCGCATTTGGTGGAGACATCTTCCCAGCTACAATAAATAAACGCGATCAGCCAAGAGGCTCAGTGTCGGGGCGCCTTTATTTAATTATTTCACCTTGGCAGGGGGCCGCCGCCGCCGAGGTGCACTGCAACACCCTTTGCCGAGCCGCTGCGAGAGGTCCCGTTAGCAACCGTCTTGAGCCAGGGTCGGCACTTGGGATTGAACTTGGGATTGAACTTGGGATTGGGGACGACGACTGGGCCGTCATGGACCGTGGCTGCAAGGTGACCAGGTGATGGCAGTACTATAATGGATTACTGAATCCATCTGTACGTAGCTTTGCGCGTCACCGCCCGCTGTATGTGGTGTCTCGCCTCCCACACGAAGCCAAACTCTTCGCGTCGTTCAACGAGTTGGTGATGAAACATTCCAAACTGGAGCAGCGGCCTCTTGTAAGTAAGCCTCGAGACTCTGGCGAGCCCCCCCCCCACCCCGCGTCAATCCGCATCAGCACTCACGAGCAGGTCGGTGGCGTGCAGCGAGAGCGGTGGCACAGCGGTTGCCACCATTCCCGGCCACGTCGGTGGCGAGCGATCTCCAAACCGCCCCCCCCCCCCTAACCTTCACTGACCGGCGTGAAGTATGGTCAAACAACCGCCTTTGGAAAAGGGGCCCTCATCGACCCCAGCCAAGGCCACAAGTTGCTCGCAAACATCAATAAATAATGTCCGTCGCCTGGCTGGTTCGCCACGGCTGTGCCGACGCGCGAGGAGCGACCAGGGACGGACGGCCGCTCCAGCAAGGTGGACGGCAAGGTGGACGGCAAGGTGGACAGCAAAGTGGACGGCAAGCGCCACGATCGGGCACTGCCCTCTCTTGGCTCAACACGGGCGAACGCGTGACATGAAACTCCCGTGGGTGAGTGGTCAAACCGGGGGGGAGGGGGGGGGGTTGGTGGCTCCCGAGGCTCTCGGGGTGTTTGGACTGCGGCCCGCTCTCCTAAGACGCGGTAAAAGTTCACTACCTCGCCTGGTATGCAAGGGGTCGTGGGGTCGATCCGGGACTTGCTCGATTTTGGTGGTGACCTTTGGATGAGCAAACCCAGTGCGCCGTTGAACCACTCATGACAGCATGGGCGCGGTCGGTATTCCTTGTGCCGCAAGGATTGTAATTGTGTGCCCAGGTGTAATGCGAGCGTAAATGGGGTTGCTGCTGGGCTTTGGCCCAATCATATGGCCCGGTATGGGGGGCGTGTGGGAGGGGCCGCCGTTCACCTCGGCTCCAATGCGAAGCGAGGTGAATGGAGGTGGAGCCAGCAGGGCAGTATGGGAAGGCCGGATCTGACGATCCGGAAGGGGAGGAGTCAGGGTCACGTGGGAGAGACGATATTGAGGGGAGCCCGGAAGAGATCGGGGCCAGTTGATGGAGTGAAGAAGCGGGACCACATTGGGTGGCCGCCGCGCCATCAGCCACGTGGCTGATGGGGCTTCGGCACACCGTCGGCCAGCGGTGTGCGGAGCGGGGAGGAGCGGAGCGACTAACGGGAGAGCGCGTGTGGGGCGCGCGAGAGGAGCTGACGGAGGAGCATGGCACGCGAGAGGAGCGTGCGTGGCACGCGAGAGGAGCTGACGGAGGAGCGTGCGGGGCACGCGAGAGGAGCGTACGGGGCACGCGAGAGGAGCGTGCGGGGCACGCGAGAGGAGCTGACGGAGGAGCGTGCGGGGCATGCGAGAGGAGCGTGCGTGGTACGCGAGAGGAGCGTGCGGGGCACGTGAGAGGAGCTGACGGAGGAGCGTGCGGGGCACGCGAGAGGAGACGCTGGTCCCTTGTCAGGACCAGCGGGGTGTGAGGACGAGTGGAGGAGCTAACGGAGGAGCGTGCGTGGCACGCGAGAGGGAGCGCGCGCGGGGCGCGCGCGAGACGACGATGGTCCGTGGAGGAGACCAGTGGGGGGGCGGAGAAGAACCTGAATAAAAGACAAGCGGAGACCAGCATCGCCTGACGGAATCTTTTATTACACAGGGAGCCTTGAGTGGCGAGATGTTAACTACCTCTCCTGGTATACAGGAGATCGTGGCTTCAATCCTGACCCTGACGACGCCTGCTGCTGTATATTTGGAGTTTACGTGTCTCTCTCCCCGTGGTCGCGTGGATTTTTCTCCGGGTCCACCGGTTTTTCCCTTCACATTTAGAATTTAAGTGCATTTGGCTGCTATACATTTGCACGTGACGATAAGCCCCACTTCGTCGCCGAGCTATGATTTGTGATCTCCAGGTCGCTCCTGAATGAGGGCTTTATATGGTTAAATAAAAATAGTTTATAGTTACCAGGCATCTGTGTTCATATCGCTCAATCGGATTCCTCCAGTACAGCCTGTTCTCTCTATAATGTGGGAGATGTCACATTCCTGAGGAACACCGCATTATGGAAGAACCACGTCATAATAAATAATAATACATCGGGGTAAAGCGCAGTCCGCGATACCACGCGAGATGCGTAACGCGGACCGAACAAAGACCGAGGGTAGCGTCTAGAAGTATCACCCAGCAGCATCCCACTGCCTCATGCGGCCGTGATGATGATGATACGCCAAGGCGGCCGTGCGACCGCTTTATCCCTCGTGGCGTTCGACGTAGTTTCGTTCGCTCATACGCAATTCGCATCCCGCGATGTGAGAAAAATGCATCCCCCCTCCCTTCCCCCCCGTACATCCATAGCGTTACTATATATCCAATTCGTGTTGTGAATACAACAACGCCTGTGTGACAGGAGAACGGACTCGATTTGGCTGCTACAAATTCCCACACGATGACGGCGTGCCACTTCGTGTTGGGCTATCAAGTGTCGTCAGGTCGCTTCCAAAAACAAAAAAAGAGCCATACAGCTCTGCTGCATTTCAGCTCAATCCGATTCCTCCAATGGAGTCCCGTTCTGCTACAACGCCATAGTAGTTGTGTTGGGAAAACACGCGATTGTAGGAGAACAGACCGTGGCTTTGGCTCTACTTCCCATTACCGCCAGCGCAGCGGTGGCCTAGAGGCGAGGCGAGGTCGCGAGGTCGCAAGGTCGCAAGGTCGCAAGGTCGCAAGGTCGCGAGGTCGCGCGGCATAAAGAGACTTTGACAAGCAGCGGCAAGTGAAGGGGACAAACCAAGCGGGCTCCCGGTGGGGGTCTCTCAACGGCGACAGGCTGGGGGCCTGCGTCTGATGGGGCCTGTGTCTCGTGGGGCCTGTGTCTCATGGGGCCTGCGTCTCATGGGGCCTGCTTCTGATGGGGGCCTGGGTCTGGTGGAGGCCTGCGTCTGGTGGGGCCTGCGTCTGATGGGGACCTGCGTCTCATGGGACCTACGTCTGATGGGGGGAAGGCGCGGGAGGAAATGGGCAAGTTCAACCAGAATTGGTTTAGGAAAGCCACACTGATGAGATACTGAAAATCGAAACCGGTCTAGGGTTTATTTGGAGTTTGCGTGCATCTCTCTCTCCCCGTGGTCGCGGGGATTTTTCTCCAGTTCCTCCGGTTTTTCCCTCCACATTTAGAATCACAACGTGACGTTGTTTACGGTATTTGACTGCTGCTATAAATTTCCATACGATGATGAAGATGAACCACTTTGTTGAGCGATCAGTTGTGACGGCCAGCTCGAATCTGAATGTTTTCTTTAGTTTTAAGTGCTTGGTTGCTCAGACCCTGATAAGGGGGTCCCCCCCCCCCGACCGAACGGTCCCTGAAGCTGTCCAGAGAGACGGTGGTAGCGGGACAGGCGCAGCAGACAACCACCACAAGCGCTACATTCAACCTTTCCCTGCCGCCATCGAGGCCTGGGCTACAGCTCCCCCAAGACATCCTTGGCAGCTCTCTCCGGTCGGCAGGTTTCTCACAACCGGCTCCCGCCGACCACGCCGCACGCACCCGCAACGTCGTCACATTTCTCGCAAAAAACAAAAATCGATCGCCGGTCTCAGCCAGTCATCGTCACAGCGACGACGTTTAACGAGGAGCAAGAGGAGGCAGCGGCGTCCGCAGCACTCCAGAGGGGATCAACGGAGCCTCCCTCCACCACGCAGGGTGGGCGGGGGTAGGCGGGGGGCAGGGGTTCCATTCCTCCACCCAAGTTCATTTGAGGCAGGGTGTCTCGCTGTGCGTGTGCCTGCGACCGTCGGGGGCGGTCCTCGTTGGTCCAGCGGTTGTGGCGGTGGCTGACGCGATGGTGGCGGTGGCTGACGCGGTGGTGGAGGCGGAGGCGGCGGTGTGGCCGTTGTGAGGTGGTGGTGGCGACGGTGGAGGCGAGACTTGATCTCGGAGCGCGTCGATTTGGAACTGCAGCGCGTCCAGCTGAGCCGTCAGCTCGGCCTCCTTGCGCCGAGAGTTGGCGTTCTGAGACGGGAGCAAAAATGCCACGGAATGCACGAGGTGCGTGTGCATGTACGTGTGTGTACGTGCGTGTGTGTGCGCGTGTGTACTGGTCGACTCGTGTGTGCTCGGGGAGCGGTAGTGTAGCCGGCGACCCCGATTTCGATTCCCGCTCACGGCCAACACCAGTGGTGACTATCTGAACTGGTCCTGGGTCTCCCCAAAGTCGACTCGACCTCAACTCGCCACTGGGGAGACAAAGGCGGCCTGGGCGTGGTGCTGGCCACCCACCCCCTCGTGTGCCGTGCCGGCTTTCATAGGTGCTCGCAAACAGCACTTGCCACAACAGTTGAATGCTATAGGGGCCATTTTTGTACTTGAGTGTGCGTGCGTGAGTGTGCGTGCGTGTGCGTGTGCGTGCATGCGACTCGTGGTGCCCACCTGCCTCGCGTACTCCGCCACCATGCACACGCCCCCGATGACGAAGATCACCGCCTCACCCAGGAGCTCAGCCCCCAGCTCTGCCGCCGCCTCCTGGTCCAGCGGCTTCACTTGGGCCCCCCGGAACCCCATGAGTCGCATCTTGGTCTTCATCTCGATCCAGTGGTACACTGCGCGGTGGCGGTGGGAGGGTGGGAGGGGCGGGGTGGCAGAACCCCATGAGCCGCATCTCAACATCTCAAGGGCCGGTGTGGAGGCATCGCAACGAGGGGTTGGTGGATCACCGCGCAGACGTTGTCGCGAAACTCCCTTCTACCTTCTGTCGCGAACCTCCCTTCTACCCATGGGTAGGAGTAGAGGAGGAGCCGTACCCCTGGCTCTGCCAGGGGAAGGCGGTACAGCAGTGTGTGGACTAATCTCCATCTGTTCATTCCATCCGTGGTGGGGGGGGGGGGGTAGAGCGCTGTACCCCTCGCGCAGGGCGTTGGTTTTCTCCGGTGAACAACAAACATGACCTCATCATTAAACGGCTGAACGCATCTTTAAAGAACGAGATAAAAACCTAATGTAGCGGCAGTAGTGGCAGCAGCACCCTCTTGAAAAAGAGTCCTTATGGCTCGGCGTGGCCTCTACCTGGAAACATAAGAAATAGCCGCAGAGGTTTCGCGGCTCCAAACCAACGACCGCCCCAGTTAATGCTGCGGTTGGATTAACCGTAGAGGCAAATCCGCCACGCGCCCTCCTCACTTCTACTCACTGCGGACGCTCAAGATCCCGCGACGCCTTCCGCAAAGACCACGGTCGTCCCTCGGTTAATTTTTTTTACGAAATAACTGTTCCTCGAATTCACTTATCAGTTGAAACATAAGTCAAAGTCACCGAGTCTGCACGAGAGGCTGTCTCCACTGCCACAACAGACAACGCGTTGTAAACGAAGCCAGTCGAGGTCTGAACGCTCATAAATGGGTGTCGCTGATAGGCTGAGCGCTCAGATTTGCCAGAGTTGGCGCCCGCGTGCATAACGTAAACACGGATACGGTAGCCCACTTGCTAATGCCAGCCAGAACCATGGGGTCACTAAGGGAGGCGAAACGTTAACCTGCAAAACTGTTAACCAATGTAACTGTGCACCGAGGGACTGGTGTAGTGTGTAGGCCACTGTGCGCCGCAGGGCGTCATCGTCCACATTTCTTTTCAAGATTTTCACATCGCACACCCCTCAACCGGGATCACACGCAGCAGGGAATCATTGCCACCTTCTGCGGAAAACTTGGCAGCGCCCAAAGAGTCTTCGAGACTCCGTCAAACCCACGCATGCGAGGGTGCAAAGCTCTATCACACACACAGAAGGAACAGGTGGTGGGAGTCCACAATGTTGCTGTACCGCGCGAGGGGGCAACGCCCTATCCCCGTACAGATGGAATAAACAGATGGCCACGAGCCCACATGCTGTACTGCCTTCTCCTGGCGAGCCAGGGGGTACGGCTCTTCCTCAGCACCCCCACCCGCGGGGCAGAAGGGTTTTTCGCAAACATGATCTGTGTGCGATCCACCCACCCTCGCTTGCTGCCTACTCCACACAGCGTTCGAGATGGCGTGGCGGAGTTCCGAATGACCAACAACATCCACCCAGTACACTTAGACAGGACCCTTGGCACTGCGTTACGAGCTAAACCACTGTACTGTACACCTACTACGATTACACACTCCATGATAATTCACACTGCCCTACCACGCACAATCAATCGCACGCCTTTGTACTTATACACTAACGCAATTACAATTAACACTAAGCTTAAACACGATGTTTATTTTTATTTTTAACTCTACCAGAGTAGGCTCACCGAGGTGTATGTGGCTCTTGTTGAGAAGCGACCTGGTCATAGATGATAGCCCAACGAAGTGGCTCTCATCATGTTGAAATATATAGCAGCCGCCAATTACTCTAAACGCGTGGTGATGTTGATTCTAAACGTGGAGGGAAAAACCCGGAGGACCCGGAGACAAAAACAGCAGACACCGTCAGGGTCGGGATCGAGCCCACGACCTCCTGTACACCAGGCGAGGTAGTTAACATCTCACCAGAGGCAGAGAGAGAGAGAGCCATGCAAACTCCAAGTATACAGCAGGCATCGTCAGGGTCGGGTTCGAGCCTACGACCTCCTGGGAATACCGACCACAGCGTGCTGCGATTGAATGAAGGGGTCAGCGGCGCACGTGACACTCTCAGCTAAAGGTCACCGCTACGATTCGACCTCCCGGCGCGGCAGCTAAGATTGATGTGGCCACTACCCACCCCAGCCGCTCACGACTGATCACCCAGCCAGCCGGACACCTGGGTTCGCCCCCAGGTACAGACAGGCAGGAAGAGTAGGCCAAACACCGCTCGAGTGAGGGCGGGTCACACAGTACCGTGACCCGCATCGCACGTCACGGTGTGTTACTTCACGCGGGTAAACGCAGCAGCAGCCATTCGCCACGACGCCCGTGCCAGGCTAGGTGCACTTTGAAGCCACGTGCAGTGTCGAAGGCTCTCTGAGGTCACGGGACCGACCCTGCAGGTGCCATGGGGTGACCGACTGAGATGGCTGGCCGATGCACCCCCTGTACCCACCCCCCCCCCCCCCGTGACAAATCGCTGTATTTTATCGGCCCGGCTCTCCGCTCGTCGTTGTTGTGAGGCGGGGCGACTGCCTCCAAACTCCCCAAGCGAGCGGCGTCCTTCACGAGCCTCCTCCACCCAGGCCGATCTCACTCTCCCCCCTCTATCTCCCCTCTATCTCTCTCCCCTCTATCTCTCCCCTCTATCTCTCCTCTCTATCTCTCCCCTCTCTCTCTCCTCTCTCTCTCCTCCATCTCTCCCCCCTCTCTCTCCAGCCCGTGGTTCGTGCCCGGGGCCGCCAGCCTGAGGCGGCCCCGGGCAGCCGAACGACCTCACGGCGACGCGAAATCAAACTTCCCGCACGACTGCAATTTGGTAGTCCGCATAGGCGGCGCGACTGAAGGTGACCCCCTCCCCCCTCTGCCGCCTCCCTACACCGCGGGACCGTCGGACGCCGCGCTCGCTCGCTCTCACGGTTGGCGGGCGGCTGGCAGACGTAGGTCTTGAAGAAGACGCTGCGCCGCGCCGCCGCCTTGATGCGGTTGGCCACCGGCTTGCTGAGCTGGCGCACGCCGAGGTAGGCGAGCTTCGCGATCGGGAAGGCGCCCACCGCCATCTTGCGGGGGAGGGGGGGGAGGGGGGGGCAACCCACCCGGCACGGGGGTGGGAGGGAGTGGGTGGTGAGGGGAGGGGCCAGTGGGTGTGGGGGAGGAGCCAGTGGGGGGCGGGGCAACTCACCCGGCACGGGGTGGGAGAGTGGATGGAGAGGGGAGGGGCCAGTAGGGGGAGGGGCCAGTGGGTGTAGGGGAGGAGCCAATGGGAGCGGCCAGAAGTATGGGGGCAGTGGCCTCAAAGTGCACCTATGACATTTTGACTTTCGTGACTGCAGGAATTCATATTCTTGGTTATTTCGGTAAAGTCACGTTGATGGAAAACAAAAAATCAAAAAAATTCTAAAGTAAAATATGAAAACAATAAAATAAAATGTACATTAATCTTTTTAAAAATAACAAATTGGAAATAATAAAACCAAAAAACCCACAAAAATAATCTCTCTGCCCCCCCCCCTCTCTCATTATTATCAGTTATGTTTTTTGTTTGCATTATGACTGCAGGTATTGTGGTCTATGCAAACATGACTCCTTGTAAAAAAGGTGTCAGTTTTGTTGCCAGATAAAAAAACAATTATCATATTTTTTCTTCTGGCAAATGAGGTTCCAATGGTGTAAATGCTTACCCGAGCTCTAATACTCTGATGGTGCATTGCCTTTGAGTTGTGCGCCTTTTGGCGTCATCCGGTCCAACACCATGTGAGACTAGGGTCTAAGGAAAGCTGCCTCGGGTGTGGACCAATCAACTTGAAGGACAGTGCATACATTATCAGAGTTGTTTTTTGTTTGCATTATGACTGCAGGTATTGTGGTCTATGCAAACATGACTCTTAGTAAAAAAAGGTGTCAGTTTTGTTGCCAGATAAAAGGGTAAAAAAACAATTATCATATTTTTTCTTCTGGCAAATGAGGTTCCAATGACGTTCTACTTAATTAAATAGACTTCATAGTAAATGTTTTCTCCTACAACATCAGAGTGCAGCGCCACATTAAATGCGCACTACAATGACAATGGTTTAAAGCGATTTGAGGCATGTCTTATTTTTTTTGGGGGGGCAGAGCTTTGTGACGTCATATTTGAGGGGGAGTCTGACTTTTTGTGACGCCGTGTGACGAGGGAGGTCAAAAATCGCGTGACGTCATTTATGGACGGCCCCTCATACCTCAACCAAAGTGGCTTATCATTTGGAAATGTATAGCAGCCAAATACTCTAAATGCGTAGTGATGGCGATTCTAAATGTGCAGGGAAAGCCCGGAGGACCCGTAGAAGAATCCACGCGACCACGGGGAGAGATTCACAAACTCCACATGCACAGCAGGCGGTCAGGGTCGGGATCGAACCCACGACCTTCTTCATACCGAGCGAGGTCGTTAACGACTCGCCACACCCCAAGGGGAGGGGCGAGTGGGTGGGCGGAGTCAGTGGGCGGGGCCAGTGGTTCCAATGCACCTAGCCTGGCACAGGCGCCGTGGTAACGTCACCGCCACTGAGTGGCGAATGGCGGCTCTCCTCTTTGCTGTTGGAGCGACCATCTTTGGGTCACCAAATTGCCAAAAGGAAAACATTTACGAAAATAAAATACTCTAATGTATCGATCGATACGGAGTTACTTTTGGATGTGACTGCGTTAGGCTACAACAATGTTGAAAAGCAAGCAAAATGTTGTTCTACGTTTCGCTGGAGGTTACATTAGTGCACCTAGCCTGGCACAGGTGCCGTGGTGACGTGACCGCATCCAGCAGGTTACAATTACGTGCTTGGATGCAATCTCCAGCGAAATGTCAAATAAAAGTCGAAATCGATCAGATTAGACGGCTTAGCACGCAGTCGGCCTTCGCGACCAATATTATCCACGAGGTTTTTTTGCGTTTGCGTAAAAATGTGTCGTTAAACCCGCCGCCGCCACCAATAATTAAGTGGGTTTGCCACGTAAACAGAACATGCCACTTAGTTACTCCCAGAGGTGTGGACTCGAGTCATGTGACTTGGACTCGAGTCAGACTCGAGTCATGAATTTGATGACTTGCGACTCGACTTGGACTTGCATAACAATGACTTTGTCCCACCTATGAGATGTGGACTCGAGTCATGTGACTTGGACTCGAGTCAGACTCGAGTCATGAATTTGATGACTTGCGACTCGACTTGCATAACAATGACTTTGTCCCACCTCTGGTTACTCCGTCCGCACACCGATGTTTGCAGAGTAAATGTTGCGGGCTCACTCTCCAACACACCGGTGTGCTGGAGTCACCAAACTCGTGGGTTGCCGACCCCTGACCTAACCCCTCGCAGTGACGACAAGTTATCACTCGCCGGCCATGCAGGAGGGCCTGGGTTTGATTCCGGACCCTGACAACGCCTGCCGTCGTGGTATATATTTGGAGTTTGCGGGTCTCTCTTTCCCCGTGGTCGCGTGGACTTTTCTCCAGGCCCTCCGGTTTTCCCTTCCACATTTAAAATCAACATCACCATCCATGCTGCTATAAACTTCTACACGATGATGAGCCACTTCGTTGGGCTATCATTTATGATAGGCGGGTCGCTACGTCGCTCGGGGGGCCTTACCTGGTAAAATAAAAATCGTTGAGTTTGTTGTTTATTTCAGTGATTTGCTTACCTTGCCGATACTTTGCGCTCCTATCGTGTTTGTTGTTGTAACTGTCTGACCCGCCCCTACTGGACATCTGTGAAAAAGGAGCTTTCATGGATCTCATCGCAAAGATTCTGATCCTCGCGACTCGGCGAGTCCCGTGTGTTTCTCGCCGTGTCTCTCCCCGCGGCGGTCACGCGGATCCTTCTCTGAGTTCCGCCTGCCGTTTTGCGCCCCTCCACATTTAGAATCAACACGCGGGGTTTAGATCACAACGTGTGATGATGATGATCTCAGCCACTGTGATAAGCTATCTAAAATAAAATAAATATTTCATCAGGTAAGGCCCCACTGAGCTATGTAGCTATTTTACAGAAGCGACCTGGAGATCGCAAACGAGAGCAAAAACGAAGTGGCCTCATCATATGGACATGGATAGCAGTGGCCAAAATACTCTAAACGCATGACGTTGATTTTAAATCTGGAGGGAAAAACCTGAAGCCGGAGAAAAATCCACACGACCACGGGGAGAGACACGCAAACTCCAAATATTCAGCAGCAGGCGTCAGAGTCGAGATGGAACCCACGACCTCCTGTATACCAGGTGAGGTAGTTAACATCTCGGCACCGTGGCACAGATGTCGTGTGTGGCTGGGGCCGCCTCTGAAAAAAAAAGAGTCAATGGCTCGTTGGGGTTTTCCTGTTCATTAAAATAACGAGGAATCGTATTGGTCGTGAACACCTCGGTATGAAATTCGAGGCACGCGCTGTGCTGAGATGACACGGATGCCCTCTGTGGGAGATATAAATCCAAAGAGTTTATTGCGATGAGTTATAATCGACACTGGCCCCCACCCCTTCCCAAACACCCAGAGTTCTTCTTGCTACGTTCCACGATCGTCCTCCGGCTCCGGGAATTCCTAAACTCATGATCGACCTCCCTCCCACCCCAACGAGTAAAAATAGTCCGCCATGAAAACAGCTGTCTCAGCGTCTCCGTCCAAAAATGGTGAGTTCAACACCGATGCACGGACACCCGCGTCGACACGCACACTCCTGGTCTAACACGATCACTCCCAGCTTATGAACAAACGTAGAGTTCGCGCGCGACGAACACGCTCGCACACTGTGGTGTCACTTACACACTCGACACGTTTCACTCACATTCACACACACAGACAGTGACACAGCACACACGCACACGGTAACATACTTACCACAGTGGCATACACATACCGACACACTTACCGCAGTGGCGCACACACACACAGAACGACACGCATAGTGACTCGCACACAATCCGACGCACACTTCCCCCCTTCCACTCTGGATCACACCCCCCCCCCGACCCCCCCTTTCCTAACCCCCTTTCCCTGTGCCACCCACCACCTCCACTGCCACTATCCCCACTCAGTGGCAGCACGACCCGCACTCGCCATGAGCCGTGTGAGGCTGCTGCTGTTGCGCGTGCACCTGCGGCTGCACGTGTTGGTGCGCCTGCACCTGCGGCTGCACATGTTGGTGCGCCTGTGGCAGCGCGGCGTGCACGTGGGCGCAGCACGGCGAGCGCTGCCCGTGCTTGGTGCGCCGGCTGAGCACGTCGTAGGAGCAGCCGTCGCCGTCACCGCCGCCGCCGCTGCCGCCGCCATCGCCGGCGCCGTTCCCACAGCAACCGCTCCCGTAGCCGGGCGACGTCTCGTCCAGCTGATACCTGCGCCCGCCGGAACAAGCGCGGCCGTGTCGGGAGACTCCCGGCTGGGAGCTGTGATGCTCGGGGGGCCTTGCAGCCACAAGGGGGGCTGGGTTCGATTCCCAACTCGGGCAGCTCACCCCGAGCTATAAATGCTCTGATAGGTGCATTGTGCTTGTGCTGTTCGCCTTTTGGCGTTCTCTGGTCTGACACTGGTGAGACTAGGCCATCAAGAAGACTGTCTCTGCTGTAGGCCAATCCGTTTCAAAGACAATGCCATATATTATCAGAGTATGTTTGTTTACATGTTCAACATAAGTACGTGTGTGGTTGATGCAGACCTGATTCCTTGAAAAAGGTTTCTATTCGGTGTTTGAACATCTTAACACCTCAGGTTTTCTTATTTTTCATACTTTGATACTGGCAAAAAATGTCCCCATGATATCGGGCTACTCCTTCCGGTCTGCATGGGTTTCATCTGAGCTCTCTTCGGTTTCACCCCCATAGCTAAGATGTGTGGCGGGTGAGCGGTGATTGCGGTGAAAGCGCGGTGCGTGGTGTGTGTTGAGTGCGGTGAGCGTGTGGCGCGTGGTGAGCGTGTGGCGAGTGTGGTGAGCTTTGTGAGCGTGTGGCGAGGGTGTGGTGAGCGTGTGACGAGGGTGCGTGTGGCGCGTGTGGTGAGCGTGTGGCGAGTGTGGTGAGCTTTGTGAGCGTGTGGCGAGGGTGTGGTGAGCGTGTGACGAGGGTGTGTCAAGCACGTGGTGAGTCTCACTGGAGGGTGTGTTTGAAGAAGCGGTAGGCTCCCTCGTTGTGCTTGAACACGGTCAGCACCACCTTCTTCATCTCCGTACTGCGTGGGGCCGGGAGACAGAGAGACAAAGATCCCCCCTGTAGCCCACACAGACCGCTGCGGTGAGCGCCGTTGGCGAGCCCCTAGTCGGGCCGACACGGCGCCCGAGGGGTGTGTGGTGTGGCCGTGACCCACGTCAGGACGTCTGCCTCCCTACCCAAGCGCTGTTTTCACACAATGCGCTGGGTACTGATTTAAGTCCGAGTCGACCTAGGGGAGTCCCAGAACCAATTCAGGTAATTCGCCACTGCTGTTGAACGTGAGCGGGAATCAAACTCGGGTCACCTGGTTCGTAGCACAGTAAAAAACAAAAACTCTTTTTATTTTACCAGGTAAAGCGACCTGACCATCACAAATGATAGCTCAACGAAGTGGCTCATAATCATGTGGAAATTTATAGTAGCAGCCAAATACTCGAATCGCGTGCCAATTCTAAATATGGAGGGAAAAACCGGAGGACCCGGAGAAAAATCCACGGGGAGAGAGAGAGGCACGCAAACTCCAGGCATCAGGGTCGGGATCACAACCCACGACTCCTGTATACCAGGCGAGGTAGTTAACATCTCACCACCGTGGAACTCCACCATGCTCTAACCACCACGCCACGGCTCTGGGGACCATTGGGATGAAGTGTCAATGTGGTGTCACCCTCCTGAGAACGCAGCGGTGCTGGTTTCTGTGCGTGTTCCGTAAGGGTGCTGGTAACCTCTCCACTTGAGCAATGACTCATACCAATAACCACGGTGGAAACACCCATGTAAGCTCGTGCAGGAGGCTCCCGGGGATCAGAGGCATCTGTGACGCCTGCTGGTAAACACCGAGGTTGGCTACGTGGAATGTCAGAACGTTTGATGCGGCGGAGGGGCTTCCATTCCTCTGTCGGGAGCTGGATCGGTACCGCCAGGACCTCCATGGTCTACAGGAGCTCCGGTGGACTGGTTCTGGCTCCAGTCACCATGAGGGGTGGACACTTCTCCTCCACTCGGGGCAGGAAACTGACAAACAACAGGGAGTGGCACTTCTTTTGAACAAAATAATGAAGTGGGTGTGGGAGTGTGGAGGCGAGGTATGGGCAGCTGTGCCTCGAATATTGGAGGAAGTAGCCTCTCCTTGTGAGTGGTTGGCCGAGGTGCCATCTGTTGAGGAAGTACGAAGTGCAAACCGGAGCTTGAAGCCAGGTAAAGCGCCGGGGAGAGATGACCTTTCAAGCGAATTGCTGAGGGATGGTGGCGTTTGTGTGCAGATTGCCTTTATGACGTAATTTTAAGTCTGGTCCACTGGACGGGTTCCGCAGGATTGGAAGGATGTCCTGGTGGGCCCAATATTTTAAAAGAGGGGACCGCACACTCATTGCAATAACCACTTTGGTATCTCCCTCTTCAGTGTGCCAAGAAAACTCCGAACCAGCCAAGGTGCATTATCTTTTCATCGGCTGCATAACACTGTGTAGAAGCTACCTGGACTGTCGCTCCATACCAATCTCCAGGTCTTCTCGACTACAGTTATGCCCTCCCTTCTCTAAGCTGTTGAAATGTAGAGCCCTCTAAAAAGCATGTCTACGATCCATCCTGGGTCAAATCAGACTGGATTGTGTGGGGAGTTCGCAGATCTTTGAAAGATCTGGACACAGTTTCATCGGTGAGCTCCTCCAGCAAGCGAGGCTGCGTTGGTTGGGTCATGTCTTCCGCATGCCCACCCACTGCATGCCCAAGCAGCTTTAGTTCGGTGGGATAGATGGGGCTAAGCAACGAGTAAGCATAGCGGGGAGCACAGTTTGTGAATCTGCCAGTCATCTCAGTCAGTCCTGCGCCTGTTCCTTGACCTGCCAGCGGGCCTACGGACACTTCACGTGGCCTCAAAGTGCACCAAGCATGGCACAAGCGCCGTGGTAACGTCTCTGGCACGTAGTGGTGAACGGCCGTTGTTGTTGTTGTGCTGCTGTGTGTGTGCTGTGGGCTGTGACGCACCTGTTGGCTATGAGCTGCAGAACCTGCATGAGGAACTTGCCCAGTCCTCTCCGTCTCGCGCGGCCCTCCAGCTGAATCTCGTAACTGTGCGCAACAAGGACAAAGATCCCACCACGTAGCCTTACACAGACTGTTGGGGCATGTACTGTTGGGGCATGTACTGTTGGGGCATGTACTGTTGGGGCATGTACTGTTGGGGCATGTACTGTTGGGGCATGTACTGTTGGCGGGTAGCAGCACATATAAAGGCCGGCATGGCACACGTGGGGGTGGGTGGCCAGCAACCACGCCCGGCCGAGGGTTGAGGTAAGTGTGTATGCGAAGGGGTAGGTGAGAGGGGTGAAGTGAGAGGGTAGGTGAAAAGGGTGAGGGGTGAAGTGAGGGGATCAGGTGAGAGGGTGGGTGATAGAGGTGAGGTGCAGCATGGGTGAGAACGTAGGGGAGAAGGGTGAGGTGAGAGTGGTGATCTTAAGAGGGGTGAGCTGACAGGGGTGAGGTGAGAGGGTAGGGGAGAAGGGTGAGAGGTGAGAGGGGTGAGGTGAGTGTGTGGGTGAGGGGGGTGAGGTGAGTGTGTGAGGTGAGTGTGTGGGTGAGGTGAATGTGTGGGTGAGAGGGGTGAGGTGAGTGTGTGGGTGAGTGTGTGGGTGAGGGGGTGAGGTGAGTGTGTGGGTGAGCGGGTGAGGTGAGTGTGTGGGTGAGGGGGTGAGGTGAGTGTGTGGGTGAGAGGGGTGAGGTGAGAGTGTGGGTGAGTGTGTGGGTGAGGTGAGTGTGTGGGTGAGGGGGTGAGGTGAGTGTGTGGGTGAGGGGGTGAGGTGAATGTGTGGGTGAGGTGAGTGTGTGGGTGAGTGTGTGGATGAGGGGGTGAGGTGAGTGTGTGGGTGAGGCGAGTGTGTGGGTGAGTGTGTGGGTGAGGGGGTGAGGTGAGTGTGTGGGTGAGGTGAGTGTGTGGGTAAGTGTGTGGGTGAGGGGGTGAGGTGAGTGTGTGGGTGAGGTGAGTGTGTGGGCGAGGGGGTGAGGTGAGTGTGTGGGTGAGGGGGTGAGGTGAGTGTGTGGGTGAGGTGAGTGTGTGGGTGAGGTGAGTGTGTGGGCGAGTGTGTGGGTGAGGGGGTGAGGTGAGTGTGTGGGTGAGGCGAGTGTGTGGGTAAGTGTGTGGGTGAGGGGGTGAGGTGAGTGTGTGGGTGAGGTGTGTGTGTGGGCGAGGGGGTGAGGTGAGTGTGTGGGTGAGGCGAGTGTGTGGGTAAGTGTGTGGGTGAGGGGGTGAGGTGAGTGTGTGGGTGAGGTGAGTGTGTGGGCGAGGGGGTGAGGTGAGTGTGTGGGTGAGTGAGGCACCAGTAGAGGATCTCCTCCCCCCAGTCGGTGTCGAAGCGGAAGTGTGAGAATCCGAGGGGAGCCCCGGCGCCGTCACGCGCCAGCAGGTACCATGCGCGCTCGTCACGCATCTCCTCCTGCTTCTCGCGCTCCTTCCAGCCCCACTCGCTCTGCTCGTAGCTGACCCCGACGGCCATGGGGATACACAGAGAGAGCGATCGATACACACAGAGAGATATATAAAGAGAGATACACAGAGAGCGATAGATATACAGAGAGATACACAGAGAAAGATAGATACACACGCAGAGATACAGAGATAGACACACAGACAGATAGATACACACGGAGATACACACACAAGAGATAGACAAAGACACCCCGTATAGCCTATTAAGACTGTTGGGGCAAGTGCTGTTAGCGAGTAGCGCCTAAGAATGCCGGTACAGCACACGAGGGGGTGGGTGGCCAACACCATGCCCGGCCGCCTTTGTCTCCCCAATCGCAATGTTTTAACACTGCACCAGGTACAATTTTTTGAGGCTGAGTCGACCTAGGGGAGGCCAATGACCGGTTCAGATAATCGTCACTGGTGGTGGGCCGTGAGCGGGAATCGAACTCGGATCGCCGGGTTTGTAGTGCGGTGCGCTAACCACTGCGCCACCACTCCCCACAGAGATACACACACACACGGAGATACACGCACACTCATATAGGGCAGATCCACATGACCAGCACGTATACACACAGGGTGACTCAAAGGGCCTGTATGTACACACAGGGTGACTCACACTGCCTGCATGTACACACAGGGTGACTCACACTGCGTGTACACACAGGGTGACACACACTGCCTGCGTGTACACACAGGGTGACTCACACTGCGTGTACACACAGGGTGACTCACACTGCCTGCGTGTACACACAGGGTGACGCACACTGCGTGTACACACAGGGTGACGCACACTGCCTGCGTGTACACACAGGGTGACTCACACTGCGTGTACACACAGAGTGACGCACACTGCGTGTACACACAGGGTGACGCACACTGTCAGCGTGTACACACAGGGTGACGCACACTGCGTGTACACACAGGGTGACTCACACTGCGTGTACACACAGGGTGACTCACACTGCGTGTACACACAGGGTGACGCACACTGCGTGTACACACAGGGTGACGCACACTGCGTGTACACACAGGGTGACTCACACTGCGTGTACACACAGGGTGACGCACACTGCGTGTACACACAGGGTGACGCACACTGCGTGTACACACAGGGTGACGCACACTGTCTGCGTGTACACACAGGGTGACTCACAGGGCCTGCGTGTACACACAGGGTGACTTACAGGGCCTGCATGTTTTCCTTGGTGAGGCTGAATGCCCAATCCAGGGTGGCAGAGTCCAGATCCACAACGCGGCGACACTCGATCTGCACGTTCATCCTGCGAAGACAAAGATCCCCCGTGCAGTCTTAACAGACGGTTGGGGCAAGTGCTGTTAGTGAGTAGCACCTATCCAAGCCGGCACGGCACACAAAGGGGTGGGTGACCAGCACCACGCCTGGTTGCCTTTTTCACCCCAATGCCGATGCTTACACACTGCACCAGGTACTCAATGAGGTGAGGTCTGGGAACGGTTCAAGGTCCCTCGCCACTTATGTTAGCTATGGCCCGGAATCAAACTCATTACCAGCTTCATAGCGCAGTGCGCTAACCACCAGACCACCACTCCCCCTACGACAAGACAAAGATCAGATTTTTGGGGAAAGTGCTACTAGCGAGCATCTATGAAGGTCGGCACTGCACATGAGGGGGTGGGTGGCCAACACCATGCCCGGCTGCCTTTATCTCCCTAGTAGCGATGTTTACACACTGCACCAGGTACACATTTGAGGCTGAGTCGACCTAGGGGAGGCCCAAGACCGCTTCAGATAATCGTCACTGGTGTTGACCGTGAGCGGGAATTGAACTCGGGTCACCAGGTTCATCGCGCAGCGCGCTCCCCAGTGCACTACCGCTCCCCCTACACACACACACACGGACTAATACGGCCTTACACCCAACCACAGACGGTCACAAAACACACAAACTCAGACACACACAGACATGCCAACAGACGGACACGCACACACAAGCATGGTGAAATACAGAACAACACGAGGAGAGACAGATCCACGCGCGCTTGGGCAGAGGCACAGAGTCAGAATATTTACTTAGACTGGAAGAATCCGATGAGCTATGAAGCTCTTTTTCACAGATGTCCAGTCAGGGCATGTCTGAAAATTAAAGCACAGAAATACGCATGGACAACAGAACTCACCCATTTCGATCGTACTTCTGGAAGAGCGGCCATGAAGCCAAGGGGTCCTGGAGCTGTGGCCCGCAGAGACAGAGACACAGAGACAGTGACATAGAGACAGTGAGACATAGAAACAGAGACATAGGGACACACCAACAGACAGAGATCGCCTCTGTAGCCTTTAACAGACTGTTGGGGCAAGTGCTGTGAGCAAACACCTTGAAGCTGGAAGGGCACACGAGGGGGTGGGAGGCCAGCACCACACCCGGCCGCCTTTGTCTCCCCAGTGGCGATGTTTCACACTGCACCAGGTATTCATTTGAGGCTGAGTCGACCTAGGGCAAGCCCAGGACTGGTTCAAATGCTCGACAGTGGTGTTGGCCGTGAGCGGGAATCGAACTCGGGTCACCGGGTTCATCGTGCAGTGTACTAACCACTAGACAATCGCTCCCCACTCTACACGCACGCACGAACGCCGCTCCACTTCTGGGAGTCTCAGCGGGGGCCAAAGGGTGAGAACTGGCAACCCCTCCCTAAGCCCCTCCCAGATGTACATAGCCCCGCCCACTCGCTTGCTGGCCCCGCCTCCACACAGTGGGTATGGCCTCCTCAGTCTCTCAAAAGGACCCGGCCCACCATTCAGGTTCGCCTCAACCTTTACCTGGGACCATGTATGTATTTTATTGTTTAACCAGCCAATAACTCCCCCAAAGAGACGATGATATTCACAATGGCAAGAAGGGGGACCTGGTGTCACCAAAATTAGTCAATCTTGAGGCGAGAATATTTTAAACCAGGGCCCAAAACCTGACGTCACTAAAATCTTCCGCACAGCTGGACACGGGGACAGACTCCGTGAAGCCAATGGGACAATTGGTTTACGGCAAAAAAGTGCTGTTAATCTGGCACTTTACCATCCGGAATGCTCTATTAGCCGGCATACAAATCTTCCTTAATGTGTTCGTAAAAATTCCGACGACCATCCGGCATTTTGCCGTGCGCTCGTCATGGATCTGCAGTTTACGGAAGCTCCAGGATGCTGCCGAGTGGCGGCGCTAGCGGCAGTCTGTACGCGCTGTAGTCTGCGGCTGTATACTCTACTCGAAACGGCCTCACTGCTCGTCCACAATCAACTTAGAATGCTCTACAACTGACCGGTGAGTGCCTCTGTAAGAGTTATCTTAGTTCTTCTATCATCGTTAAAATGTAGGCTTGGTTTCTTTCTTAAAAAGTTGTAAGTCACTGGAAAATGTGGTGAAACCATCAAGTATAACTCTCAGATAACCGGCATATTTGATGAACCGGCACCCTCCAATCCCCAAGTCTCCTGGATATTGGAGCTTTCACTGTCCAGTAAACTCTCGATTATCCGCGCTGATGATGGAGAGGATGGCCGTGGATAATTAAAAATCGCGGATAATCCAAATATATAACAATTTCTTTGGATCTCTATGCCAAAAACCACTTAATATAGGTATATATAAGGAATTTGTTTGTTAATGAACAAATTAGTTAATGAACAAATTTAATTACGTGACAAACCTTACTAATTGGCTGTGTCGGGTGGTGGTGGGTTTAACGACACTTTATATTTATGCGATCTAATCCAAAAAATCTGTATTATGGACCAAATCGAGTGATTTGCAGGAGAATGTTTCAGCGCTGGGATATCTGGCCCCATCAAGCAAAGTAACATTGACAAACACGCAACTCAAATTCCTCACCCTGGTCTACAAATCCCTTCATGGTCTTTCCCTACCGTATCTTGCCACGCTTGTATCTTTCTACGTCGCCTTCTCGCCCTCTACGTTCTCAATCTTTGCCGTCTCTCTGTGTCTCCTTCTCCTTGTGCTCAATCCACGCTGTCGCTCTCTCTCTCTCTCTTCTCACCCCCTTCACTGGAACAAACTCCCCACTCCACATTAATCGGTCCCCTTCGCTCACTCAGCTTTTGCTCCTCACTCAACACTTCTTGTTTCCTAGCTCACCCCACGACTCCCCCTCCTAACCACCACCACTGTTACGGTTCCCTCTTCATATTCTCATTATATGGCTATCACTCATCAACCCCATTCATTCAATCCACTCATAATCATTTACGGTTATCAATTTCGCGTTCATGGAATCCACACATCACAGATTCGCCCCCATTGCTTCTCATTCACCTCATCTCCACCATCACATGCGTACATTGTTGTACTGCTGTTAATTCTGAGTAAAGCGCCATGGTTAAGGCTCTATATGAATTCCTTTAAGATAAGATAGCCTAGGTCATCACGAGTGCGTGCGGTGGTGGGTTCAGCTGTGGGAGGTGAAGTCCAGTGGAAACCTACGCAGAACAGGGGGAGATCATACAAACTCCACACAAAGGCACCCGTGAGTCTGGAGTCGAACCCAGGGACTTCGTGCTGCGTGGTACAAGGGTCACCACTGCATCAAACAATCTGCCACCCAATTCATAAGGCCACTCCATTGGTAGCATTGGTGCCTTACCACGGTGGTTCTCAACCATTCTTGGCTACCGTGCCCCCATCCTTAAATTATGTTTCAACCAAGTGACCCCCTTGCCTTGCCTGACCCACAGTGGTTCTGAGAAATAAATGTAATTAATAATAAACATCATCATCATTTTAACACAATTATCCATTTTGTGAGGTATCCTAACTAGCTAAGTAACTGCAAGCGAATACAAAAAACATTAAACGGACGCTCTGCATGCATGACGTCATTCATACCGGTCAACCCCTTATTACAGACCAGTTCAGACCTTATTGGTCACCCCGTGCCCTTATAAATCTCAACGTTCATCCTGCAAAGTCCCATCATAAGGGAGAAACACAAACAAATGGACAAACATTTTTTAAACTCAATTTCCCTGTACAAGAATACGGATAAACCGTATGGGTTGACAGGCATGCAAACACCGAATTAACAAAAACACTCACGCTTAAGACCAATTTAATTAAACAAAATGTTGGTGCTGCAATGGACAAAGGCTTTGTGTCACCTATTACAATTCTTGAGGTAGTTAACTTCACCCAACTAACAAAGATAATGAACGAAGTTAGTCCAAGAAGCTAATTTACAAACACCTACCTGGCAACCCCTTATCAGTGGCTACCTTATTACAGACCAGCTCAGACCTTATTGGCCACCCCGTGCCCTCAATCTCAACGTTCATCCTGCAAAGTCCCATCACAAGGGAGAAACACAAACAAATGGACAAAACTTATGTTACAAATATGATGTTTTTTTGCCCGTATTGAAATGGCTGTACACCATATGGACCTGAAAACTCAATTTCCCTGTACAAGAATACGGGTAAAACCGCATGGGTTGACAGGTAACCGTAATTAGTTCACGCTCGCTGGTTACTCCTGGAAACCAACATTGTTTATAATCAATGAGTTTAGAAAGGCCTTTTACGTTGTTCTAGGATACCGTATGGAGTTACATTTTACCGTACTTAATTTACATTGGCAGATTCATACGTGATTATTCACCAATGATTCTCACGCGTATGATATAATTTAACATATTTATAAATCAACTCACATACTCCCGTGGGACACTGTCCACGTACCCGCAGGGGTCCGTGTACCCCAGTTGATAACCACTGCCTTAACAGACTCGTTGGGGAAAATGCTGTTAGCGAGCACCTATTAATGCCACCACGGCACACGAAGGGATGGGTGGCCAGCACCACGCCCGTCCGCCTTTGTCTCCCCAGTGGCGATATTTAATCTACACCGCACCAGATACTCGTTTTACGCTGATTCGACTGAGGGGAGACCCAGGACCGGTTCAGATAATTGTCACCGGTATTGGCCGAGAGCGGGAATCGAGCATTAGCTCACACACAATGACAAAGATCCCCTGTGTAGCCTTAACAGACTGTTGGGGCAAGTGCTGTTAGCGAGCACCTATGAAGGCCAGCACGGCACACAAGGTGGGCGGCCAACACCACGCCCGGCCGTCTTTGTCTCCCCGGTGGCGATGTTTACACACCACACCAGGCACTCATTTGAGGCTGAGTCGACTAAGGGGAGGCCCCAGTTCAGATTATCGTCACCGGTGTTGGCCGTGAGCGTGAATCGAACTCGTGTCGCCAGGTTCGTAGCGCAGCGTGGCGCTAGCCGCTACACTACCTCCCCCCACACACACAGACACAGAGACACAGAGAGTGGCGTTAGGGGTATGGCTGTGTCCCTCTCCGTCACCTGATTGGCTGCTCGCACTCGCGCCTGCGCTGCCGCCAGTGCTGCCCGCTCCTCCTGGCGACGCTGCTTCTTCTCACGACTCCGCGCCGACTTCCTCTGCACATTCATCATCAGACACAATCTTCATCATCATACACACAATCATCATCTTCATAGACACAATCTTCATCATCATACACACAATCGTCATACACACAATCCTCATACAAACAACCGTCATCATCATACACACAACCATCATAACCACACTATCATCATACACAAAATCAACATCATACAATCATTATCACCATACACACAATCACTACCATACACACAATCACTATCATACACACAATCACTATCATACATACAATCATCATCATACACCCACTCATTATTATACACAATCATTATCATACAAACAATCATCATACACACTCATAACCATTCATACAGCATAGATAATACATAAACATCCATACACAATTATGCATACACAAACATTTCATAATCATATACAATTATCCATTCACAATAATATACAAACATTCATACACAACCATAATCATTTATACACATCATGCACAATTATACACAATAGTTAATTCAAAATAATTAATACACTATCCTTGCATATTCATACACAATCGTTATCACGTACACACACATAATCATTTGTGTACATTTGTACACAATCATAATCATTCATAAAAAAGGTTTTTGGGTTAAATCGCATCAGTATAAATGCGTCGAAACCCTCCGCCACGCGAATATTTTGGAAAATAGCCCGATGATGCTGGAGGTAATTACCAGCGAGACGTCGTACCACTCGGATTGTAAATGTTGTGGATTCACTTTTCAACACACCGGTGGGCGGAAGTAGTACACTACACTTTACACTACACTATACACTACTATACTAGTAACTATTTGGCGTTTTGTTTACGTTACAAATCCCTTACCGATTGGCTGTGTCGAAGGGTGGAGGGTTTCGACACATTTATACTTACGCGATCTAACCCAAAAATCTTTATGAATAATATTGGTCGCGAAAGCCTGCATGTTAATCATAATCATGCATACGTAACCATAATCATTCATACACAATCGTATGCGGTCTGAGCCAGTACAATATGGACCAGTTAGCGATCCCTAAACATCATTAAATTCGGCTAAGATTTCACGGGTATGCGAAATTCAACAATAAACTATTCCAACCTTTCGATTTAAAGCTTTCGTGACTGCAGGGGTTAATATTCTTGGTTATTTCGGTAAAGTCACGTAGAAGGGAGTAGTTTTCACACCTGATGATGATTGCTTGTGTTGCAATCGAAATTTCGTGATAATTTTTAACTATTCCAATCATTAATGTATTTTTCAAAATAAGGAGCACCCTAATACGCACACACACACGTGTAGAGTACAAAGGCAGAGTGTCAAGGATATATGAACCTTATGGCGGGATCATAAGCCCCCTGGCTCTCACATCAGCTGCGTTGCGACGTCTTTTTAAATCCTTCATATTAAGTTCACTTGCTTGCGTGCTTGCTTGCTTACGACTGTGCAAATCTTTCGGTCGTTTTTTAACCCACTTCCCGTGATCCAATCGAGCTGACATTTTCCACACAGACTCGTTGTGCGTGACAATTAATTTTCGTGAAAATTTTTTTCCAAAATTTTACACTGTTTAGGGAAATTTTTAAAAATATTTAATTACCAATTGCTTAATGGTGGCAGACAATCATCTGACCCATAGGTGGCAGCCATCTCAAGCCAGAGGACGAGAGGACTCAAGCCGCCACGCATATAAAGGATTTATAGTGAAAAACTTTGTTTTTACGGGTTAATTTTTATGTCTGTCGAAGGCGAACGACACGGCCATCCTCTCGACGAGCTCGACACGACGCGCTAGTCGAAGTTCACAAATTTGCGGCCTTCATGTGCGCGGTGGGACGGAGTCGCCAAAAGCAATAAATTAATTACGACTTTCACTTGACGTTTATTCGGGGTCCCGCCATAAGGTTCATATGCAGACTTCACCAAATGTTGGGGCAAGTGCTGTTAGCGAGCGGCACCTATGAAGGGCGGTACGACACACGAGGGGGTGGGTGGCCAGCTCCAAGCCCGGCCGCCTTTGTCTCCCCTGTGGGGATGTTTACTACACACCTCACCAGGTGCTCATTTGAGGCGGAGTCCACCTAGGGGAGGCCCAGGACCGGTTCAGATAATCGTCACTGGTGGTGGCTGTGAGCGGGAATCAAACTCGGGTCGCCGGTTTCGTAGCGCAGCGCACTAACCACTACACTACCGCTCCCATAAACACACACGTGTACACACACACACGTGTACACACACACACACGTGTACACACACACACACGTGTACACACACACAGGACTCACGCGTACACACAAAGAGACTCACGAGATTCACGCGTACATACACAAAGAGACACACTGACTCACGCATACACACAGACACATATGCTAGTTACATGCGAATTTCTCACATTAACATCACTCGCCCCGGCCACTTCTTTATGACCCTTGGGCTACACCCATTTCAAACTTTTAAAACAGTCTGCCTCAGCAGCACACCATGCTTTCACACCTGATGACGGACGCTTGTGTTGCGCCCGAAACGTCGTGATTTATTTTATACCGACGTGACTTTACCGAAAGAACCAAAGAGTACAGACACACATACTCACGTGTAGACACACACAGACTCACGTGTAGACACACACAGACTCACGTGTACAGACACAGACTCACGTGTAGACACACAGACTCACGTGTAGACACACAGACTCACGTGCGCCGTCACACGCTGCATACCCTCAAACACACGCCTACTCCTGCTGCACCCTTCCACCTGCACACGCGGTATTTCCTACTCCCGGCATCACCTGTAACAGCCGCTCACCACCACCTCCTCCTGTTGCACTCCCTACGTGCTCGGCAACTCCTGCCGCGTCTCGTACGTCTCCTGCTGCCGCTCCAGCGTGTCACGTCTCTGCTCTCAACGTCTCCTCCCAATGCTACGACGGCTCCTGGGAACGCGTCTCCATTAACCCCAGGGAGTCGCAGTGACACCCCCCCCCATAACTCCGCCACATCTCTCGCCTGCATCCCCATGTTTACAAACCTGCCCCCCCCCCCATATATCATCCTCACCCAACCCCCCCGGTGCCCCCCCCCACCACTTTTCCCCGTGTCTCCCACCACCCCCACCAACCCTCCGTGTCCCCCCCCAATCCAACCAACCTCCGTGTCCCCCCCCCCGTGTTCCACCCCCACCAACCCCCGCACCCCCCCCGTGCCCCCCCCACCTACCCCCGCACCCCCCCACCAACCCCCGCACCCCCCCCACCAACCCCCGCACCCCCCCACCAACCCCCGCACCCCCCCCACCAACCCCCGCACCCCCCCCCCACCAACACCCCCGTGCCCCCCCCACCAACCCCCGCACCCCCCCCACCAACCCCCGCACCCCCCCCCCACCAACACCCCCGTGCCCCCCCCACCAACACCCCCGTGCCCCCCCCCACCAACCCCCGCACCCCCCCCCACCAACACCCCCGTGCCCCCCCCACCAACCCCCGTGCCCCCCCCCATCAACCCCCGCACCCCCCCCACCAACCCCCGCGCCCCCCCCACCTACCCCCGTGCCCCCCCCACCAACCCCCGCGCCCCCCCCCACCTACCCCCGTGCCCCCCCCCACCAACCCCCGCACCTACCCCCATGTTGTCTGCTCCTCCTGCTGCTGCTGCTGGAGTCGCGGCAGCTCGTCCCGCGTCTCCCGCCGCCGCCGCCTCGCGCCCTTCGGCGCCTGCAACGCCGCCGCTGCTGCCGCTGCTGCGGCTGGCGAGAGTAGAGAAGAGTGCTGCTTGTTAGTGTGGGAGTTAGTGTGGTAGTTAATGTGGTAGTTAGTGTGGTAGTTGGTGTGGTAGTTAGTGTGGTAGTATGGTGGTTGGTGTGGTGGTTGGTGTGGTAGTTGGTGTGGTAGTTAGTATATTAGTGGTGGTTGGTGTATTAGTGTGGTGGAGTTGTGGTAGTTAGTGTAGTAGTGTGGTGGTTGGTGTGGTGGTTGGTGTGGTAGTTGGTGTGGTGCTTGGTGTGGTAGTTAGTATATTAGTGTGGTGGTTGGTGTATTAGTGTGGTGGTTGTTCGTGTTGTAGTTAGTGTGGTTGGTGTGGGAGTTAGTGTATTAGTGTGGTGGTTGGTGTAGTAGTGCGGTGATTATCAGTGTGGTTGTTGTGGTTAGTGTGGTAGTTAGCGTTGTGACTAGTGTGGTAGTGTTGTGGTAGTTAGTGTGTTAGTGTTGTGGTTAATGTTGTAGTTAATGTGATAGTTAGTGTATTAGTTGGTGTATTAGTTGGTGTTGTGGTTAATGTGGTAGTTAATGTGGTAGTTAGTGTGGTAGTTGGTGTATTAGTTGGTGTTGTGGTTATTGTGTTAATGTATTAGTTGGTGTTGTGGTTATTGTGTTAGTTGGTGTTGTGGTTATTGTGTTAATGTATTAGTTGGTGTTGTGGTTATTGTGTTAATGTATTAGTTGGTGTTGTGGTTATTGTGTTAATGTATTAGTTGGTGTATTAGTTGGTGTTGTGGTTATTGTGTTAATGCATTAGTTGGTGTTGTGGTTATTGTGTTAATGTATTAGTTGGTGTATTAGTTGGTGTTGTGGTTATTGTGTTAATGTATTAGTTGGTGTTGTGGTTATTGTGTTAATGTATTAGTTGGTGTATTAGTTGGTGTTGTGGTTATTGTGTTAATGTATTAGTTGGTGTATTAGTTGGTGTTGTGGTTATTGTGATGCCTCTTGTGTTGAGCGCGCGAGGCGGAGACGGCGCGCGCGGGGACGAAGGACCCCGCCCGCCGGGGGCCTTCGCCTCTTGGCGCGAAAACTCGAGCTGGCCGAAGCGATGCCCGATTCAAATAAATACAATAAAACACCCCAAAAAAGGTCACACAACGCTAATTCAGGCTGAAATGCGTTTTAATGAATTGAATAAATATTAGTAACAAAAATTCCTGCGTAAATTATTGCTTAATTTTAAACGGATTGTTATTTCGAAACGGCGTTTTGTCTAAACGCCCAAAAACAGAACCCGGGTGTCATGGCAACCGAGTGTCAATTGTCTCACGTCCGTGAGTCTCACGCTCACCCAGTCTCACGTCCGTGAGTCTCACGCCGTCTCAGTCTCACGTCCGTGAGTCTCACGCTGTCCCAGACTCACGCCCGTGAGTCTCACGCCGTCTCAGTCTCACGTCCGTGAGTCTCACGCTGTCCCAGACTCACGCCCGTGAGTCTCACGCCGTCTCAGTCTCACGTCCGTGAGTCTCACGCTCACCCAGTCTCACGCCCGTGAGTCTCACGCCGTCTCAGTCTCACGCCCGTGAGTCTCACGCCGTCTCAGTCTCACGCCCGTGAGTCTCACGCCGTCTCAGTCTGACTGAGCTGTTTTCCAAACAGGAGCCTTCAACATACTCTTTGGTTTTTTCGGTAAAGTCACGTAGGTAAAAAATTAAAGAAAAGAAAAATGAATTAAATCACGTTTCGGGCGCAACACAAGCGTTCTTCAGGTGGGGACAACGTAGCGAAAGCACAACCGCTTAAGTGTGTCTAAGAGATGGCTGTGACGAGGAATTATATAGTCGCGGGGGATGATGTCCCTGCGCTGGTTAGGCACTGCCTCATCAACACGTACTTCACCTGGAATGCTACCTTCTACAAACAAAATAAGGGCACCCCTATGGGTTCCCCCTTGTCACCAGTGATAGCCAATGTTTTCATGGAGAAATTTGAAACAAACGCCATCCAGACATCCACTCTGCGTCCTTCCCTGTGGAAGAGATATGTGGATGATACTTTCGTAATTTGGCCACATGGCCTCCCAGCATTGAACCAATTTCTAGACCACATCAACTCCATACACCCATCCATCAAATTAATCATGGAAGTGAAGAAGGATGGCAAGCTACCATTCCTGGATGTTCTGTTTGAGAGGAGGCCTAATGGCTATCTGGGACATTCTGTCTACAGGAAGGCCACCCACACAGATTCCTACCTGAATCCTGATTCCCACCACCATCTGGCACAAAATAATTCCCTCATCAAAACACTATACCATAGGGCCCACTGCATCTCTGGCCAGTGAATTGGAACATGTACATCTGGCCCTCAAGATGAACGGATACTCGGACCGTGCCATCCGCCAAGCTGTTTATCCCACCGTGGAGAAACACCCCCCTGATACTCCGATCAAAATCATCACGTTGCCATACATAGCAGGCATTACCAAAAGTAATTCTAAACAAACACAAGATACAGGTCCGATTCAGTACAGTACACAAGATCCGTGATCTGATCCCATCCGTAAAGGATGTCATTCCTGACTTACAGTACCCTGGTGTCTACAAACTGAGTTGCACCTGTGGTGATTGTTATATCGGGGAAACGAAACGACATATTTCTGACCGCATTCGCGAGCACAAGTCGGATTTTAAGCACGGCACGACATATTCTTTGGCCGTAGCTGACCATTGTTATAATGCTACTGGTTCTCATGACATTGTGTTCTCTGATACCAAGGTACTCTGCAAGCCTCCTGGATACTACCAAAGATTTGTCCATGAAGCCATCCAGATATACAAACATAGACATAAATTCAACCGGGATGATGGATTCAAATTGAGCAATCATTGGAAGGATGTAATTAACCAAGTTAAACTTTAGCTGCCGTGCAGTTTACTGCTAGACAGCCAGTTTAGATTTATTTTCATAATCATATTCATATTCCCAGTCTGTTACCCCCAGCTTCACACACTTCCATCACCATTACCACACGTTGTTTTCAGCTTGCGCATTTCTAATTTATCCCCCCGGCAGCATAACAAAAGGCTGCTTAATCTTAGCTTTCTTATCTACTTCCGCCCCCTGCATCACAAAGCTTCAGTTTGAACTCCATGCATTGCCTCCCAGCGCCCCCCACCCCGTGCCTCACTATGTTGCCTCTTCGGTCCATAGCCCGCCCACACACTCACCATGGCCCCTCCCCTCCCTCCATCCCCCGCGACTATATAATTCCTCGTCACAGCCATCTCTTCGGCACACTTAAGCGGTTGTGCTTTCGCTACGTTGTCCCCAACTGAAGAAGGACGCTTGTGTTGCGCCCGAAACGTCGTGATTTAATTTAGTTTTCATTTATTTTATTTTTTACCTACGTGACTTTACCGAATATACCAAAGAGTATGAATCCTTGCAGTCACGAAAGCTTCAAATCTAGGAGCGTTTAATTTGGTTGTAATTCGAGCCCACGCCTCACTCTGTGAAGCCTGCGACCTGAGTTCGATTCACGGACCGGGTGCCAACACCGGTGGCTCGGACGAGTTCAGAATCAGCATATGTATTCATGCAGGACGAATGCGATGAGCTATAAAGCTCTTTCTCACTGATATCTGAACAGGTCATGGGCAGCTTCCTCCTCCACAAACTCCACGAAGCCATCACTGACCAGAATGGCGAAGTAAGGCTTTTTTATATCGAAGTCACAGGACAGCCTGTCTGGCGATGCTCACGTTAATCGCCTCTTCGCGCATGTCACTTGCGATATTTACTTCCCCCTTGATATTTATATTTGCGTAAAGTACCCGTAACCGGGGTTTAATTCGGTTACCGGCAATTCGTAAACAAAAACAACTTGTACAAAAGGGGACCTTTTTTAGCCAGTGTCAAAATATGAAAATATTACAATAGGGTTTACCCTTTTACGGCAATTAAAGAGAGAAGTTCAAACAACAAAACGGAATCAAGTACTGCATTAAGTACACACAGTCCGTGTGCTGGACATGCAAACAGACGTGCTCTGATCTAATCAGTTTCAAAGACAATGCCTCTAATATTATCCGGGCACGATTGTTTGCATGTTGACCACAGGTACTGTACTATGGGGACCTCATTTGCCAGTAAAAATATGATAATTGGTTCTTTACCCTTCTATCTGGCAACAAAACTGAGACCTTTTTACAAGGAGTCATGTTTGCATAGACCGCAATACCTGCAGTCATAAATACAAACAAAAGACATAACTCTGATAATGTGGTGTGTGAATATCTTACCACCTCCTGGTTTATGGCCAGGAACAACACAGACGTTGACGACCCCGAGAAGTCCGACACTGGAGCGTACGGCGTACTGAGGGGCATACCTGACATGGCCGCCAGGTGGCGGTGTTGACTCAGATATGATGATGGTGGTGGTGGTGGTGATGTTGCTCCAGCTGCTGATGCGTAACTTGTGATGGTGGCGGAGTTGGTAACGGCGGTGATGGTAATGGTGGGGGTGATGATAGTGGTGATGATGATGAGGGTGGTGATGACGGTGATGATGATGGTGGGGGTGATGGTGGGGATGATGATGATGGGGGTGATGATGATGGTGGGGGTGATGATGATGGTGGGGGTGATGATGATGGTGATGATGATGAGGGTGGTGATGACGGTGATGATGACGGTGGGGGTGATGGTGGGGGTGATGGTTGGGATGATGATGATGTTGGGGGTGATGATGATGGTGGAAGTGATGATGATAGTGGGGTGATGGTGGAGGTGATGATAATAGTGGTGATGATGATGGGGGGGTGGGGGTGATGATAGTAATGATCATGGTGGGGGTGATGATAGTAATGATCATGGTGGGGGTGATGGTGGAGGTGATGATAGTAGTGGTGGTGATGGTGGTGGTGATGACGATGATGGTGGAGGCGGTGATGTTGGTCGTGATGGCGGTGATGAAGATGGTGGTGGGGGTGAGGATGGTGGTGGGGGTGGTGATGATAGTTTGTGGTTGCATGTGAAATCCTATGGGTCTCATTTGAGTACAGTACACACATCGCTGTGTATCGATGTCAGTATGTGTCTGAGAGTCTGTGGGTCTGTTTGTAAGTCGACGGGTCTCTATGCAAATCTATGGGTCTGCGTGTCAACCAACAGGTCCCTACTACGTAAGTCCACGCGTCTGTGCACTGCACGTGTCGAGACTCCAGTCTTGATGACGGCGGAAGGCGGTGGCCACACACTCGTCTCACTGCCAGAAGCGCGCGGGGTTCGATTCCCGACCCGGGGCGTCTCGCTGCGTGGCGGAGTAACCACGACATCAGCTCAGGGGGTGGTGCGGCAATCAATCACGTGCCCCCCCACCCCGGGAACCCCCCCCCAGGTGGGAACCCCCCCGGGAACCCCCCCCCCGGGTGCCCCCCCCCCTGGGTGGGCTCCCCGGGTGCCCCCCCCCCCCCAGGAACCCCCCCCGGGTGCCCCCCCCCTGGGTGGGCCCCCCGGGTGCCCCCCCCACCCGGGAACCCCCCCCGGGTGCCCCCCCCCCTGGGTGGGCCCCCCGGGTGCCCCCCCCCCCCCGGGAACCCCCCCCCCCCCGGGTGCCCCCCCCCTCCCAAGATTGTGATTCGTTGGGATTTCCACGCGCCATTGAGGCGTTGCCGTGGCCGGGCGTGGAGCTCGCCCCCCCCGCCTGCCGTGCCCCCCCCCCCCAATGGCTCAGCGACAAACAACGTGGGGTTCGTCACTCCTCCTTCCACTCTCTCCCCCCCGCCCCCTACACCCCCCCCGTCCTCTTGTACCCACCTGCCCTCTCTCCCCCCTGCCCTCCCCTCTCCCCCCTCGCTCCCCCTACTCCCCTCTCTCCCCCTGCCCTCCCCCCTGCCCTCCCCCCTCCCCCCTCCCATCTCTCCCCCGCTGCCCTCTCTCTCCCTCCTCTCTCCCCCTACTCCCCTCTCTCCCCCCCGCTGCCCTCCCTCGCCCCTGACCTCCCCCCCCCTATCTCGCGATAAGCGCGAGGCCGCATTAAGGAGCCGAGAGAGTGGAGCGGACAGCAGAAGCAGCAGCTGTCGATAGCGAACCACGGGGTCGCGAGGCGCTCCCTCCTCCCCTCCCTCTCCTCCCTCCCCTCCCTCTCCTCCCTCCCCTCCCTCTCCTCCCTCCCCTCCCTCTCCTCCCTCCCCTCCCTCTCCTCCCTCCCCTCCCTCTCCTCCCTCCCCTCCCTCTCCTCCCTCCCCTCCCTCTCCTCCCTCCCCTCCCTCTCCTCCCTCCCCTCCCTCTCCTCCCTCCCCTCCCTCTCCTCCCCCCCTCTCCATCTCCCTCCCCTCCCTCTCCTCCCTCCCCTCCCTCTCCTCCCCCCCTCTCCATCTCCCTCCCCTCCCTCGCCCCCTCCCCTCTCCCCCTCCCTCCCCCTCTCCCCCTCCCTCCCCCTCTCCCCCCCCCTCTCTCCCCCCTCCCTTCCCCCTCTCTCCCCCCTCCCTTCCCCCTCTCTCCCCCCTCCCTCCCCCCCTCTCTCCCCCCTCCCTCCCCCCCTCTCTCCCCCCTCCCTCCCCCCCTCTCTCTCCCCCCTCCCTCCCCCCCTCTCTCTCCCCTCCCTCTCCTCCCTCCCCTCCCTCTCCTCCCTCCCCTCCCTCTCCTCCCTCCCCTCCCTCTCCTCCCTCCCCTCCCTCTCCTCCCTCCCCTCCCTCTCCTCCCTCCCCTCCCTCTCCTCCCTCCCCTCCCTCTCCTCCCTCCCCTCCCTCTCCTCCCCCCCTCTCCATCTCCCTCCCCTCCCTCTCCTCCCTCCCCTCCCTCTCCTCCCCCCCTCTCCATCTCCCTCCCCTCCCTCGCCCCCTCCCCTCTCCCCCTCCCTCCCCCTCTCCCCCTCCCTCCCCCTCTCCCCCCCCTCTCTCCCCCCCTCCCTTCCCCCTCTCTCCCCCCTCCCTTCCCCCTCTCTCCCCCCTCCCTCCCCCCCTCTCTCCCCCCTCCCTCCCCCCCTCTCTCCCCCCTCCCTCCCCCCCTCTCTCCCCCCTCCCTCCCCCCCTCTCTCCCCCCTCCCTCCCCCCCTCTCTCCCCCCTCCCTCCCCCCCTCTCTCCCCCCTCCCTCTCCATTCTACCATTTTTCTCTCTCCCCATCCTCACCTCCCCCCCTCTCTGTCGCTCTCTAATCATAGCTCTCAGTCTCTCTCTTCTTTACATTTCCTCTGCCACTCATTTCTCCATCTCCTTTGTCACCTCTCTCCCTCTCCTCTCTCGCTTGCCGCTCAGTCGCCGTCTCCATCGCTGCCTCTCACCGTCCCCACCTTCCCTCGGCCCCACTCTCCTGGACCAATCTCCTCTCGCGCCTCTTCCCCTCCCAACCCCTCTCGCTTCTCACGCTGCCTGGCGCTCTCCCCCCCCCCTCTCCTCCCCCTCTCTCTCCTCATTTTACCCCCACTTTCCTCTCTCTGAATCACTCTCCGCTTCCCTTCCTCTCCCCGTGTATCCCTCCACTATCCCTGCCATGGAGCTGTGCGCTGAAGATTTGCAGTGTTAGCCGGATGGGATTTGTGGTTGTGGTTGTTGTAGTGTAGCGATTAGCGCCACGCTGCGCTACGAACCTGGCGACCCGAGTTCGATTGCCGCTCACGGCCAACACCGGTGACGATCATCTGAACCGGTCCTGGGCCTCCCGTAGGTAGACTCAGACTCAAAGGAGTACAGTACCTGGGTGCGGTGTGTAAACATTGTTCTCCATCGCCAATGGTGGTAATCGTATTCTTGGTTCTTTCGGTAAAGTCACGTAGATATAAAATAAAATAAAAAATGATAATACATTGAAAATAATAAAAGCAAGTGGTAATCAATCACGTGGTAGTGATGGTAATCACGTGGTGGTGGTAATCACGTGGTGGTGGTGGTAATCACGTGGTGGTGGTAATCACGTGGTGGTGGTGGTAATCACGTGGTGGTGGTGGTAATCACGTGGTGGTGGTGGTGGTAATCACGTGGTGGTGGTGGTGATAATCACGTGGTGGTGGTGGTAATCACGTGGTGGTGGTGGTGGTAATCAATCACGTGGTAGTGGTGGTAATCACGTGGTGGTGGTAATCACGTGGTGGTGGTGGTGGTAATCACGTGGTGGTGGTAATCACGTGGTGGTAATGGTAATCACGTGGTGGTGGTGGTAATCACGTGGTGGTGGTGGTGGTAATCACGTGGTGGTGGTGGTAATCACGTGGTGGTGGTGGTGGTAATCACGTGGTGGTGGTGGTAATCACGTGGTGGTGGTGGTAATCAATCACGTGGTGGTGGTAATCACGTGGTGGTGGTGGTAATCACGTGGTGGTGGTGGTAATCACGTGGTGGTGGTGGTGGTAATCACGTGGTGGTGGTGGTGGTAATCACGTGGTGGTGGTGGTGGTAATCACGTGGTAGTGGTGGTAATCACGTGGTGGTGGTGGTAATCACGTGGTGGTGGTGGTAATCACGTGGTGGTGGTAATCACGTGGTGGTGGTGGTGGTGGTGATCACGTGGTGGTGGTGGTGGTAATCACGTGGTGGTGGTAATCACGTGGTGGTGGTGGTGGTGGTGGTAATCACGTGGTGGTGGTGGTGGTAATCACGTGGTGGTGGTGGTAATCACGTGGTGGTGGTGGTAATCACGTGGTGGTGGTGGTGGTGGTAATCACGTGGTGGTGGTGGTAATCACGTGGTGGTGGTGGTGGTAATCACGTGGTAGTGGTGGTAATCACGTGGTGGTGGTGGTAATCACGTGGTGGTGGTGGTGGTAATCACGTGGTGGTGGTGGTAATCACGTGGTGGTGGTGGTGGTAATCACGTGGTGGTGGTGGTGGTAATCACGTGGTGGTGGTGGTGGTAATCACGTGGTGGTGGTGGTGGTAATCACGTGGTGGTGGTGGTGGTAATCACGTGGTGGTGGTGGTAATCACGTGGTGGTGGTGGTAATCACGTGGTGGTGGTGGTGGTAATCACGTGGTGGTGGTGGTAATCACGTGGTGGTGGTGGTAATCACGTGGTGGTGGTGGTAATCACGTGGTGGTGGTGGTGGTAATCACGTGGTGGTGGTGGTGGTAATCACGTGGTGGTGGTGGTGGTAATCACGTGGTGGTGGTGGTAATCACGTGGTGGTGGTGGTAATCACGTGGTGGTGGTGGTAATCACGTGGTGGTGGTGGTGGTAATCACGTGGTGGTGGTGGTGGTAGTGGTAATCACGTGGTGGTGGTGGTAATCACGTGGTGGTGGTGGTGGTAATCACGTGGTGGTGGTGGTAATCACGTGGTGGTGGTGGTAATCACGTGGTGGTGGTGGTAATCACGTGGTGGTGGTGGTGGTGGTGGTAATCACGTGGTGGTGGTAGTGGTAATCACGTGGTGGTGGTGGTAATCACGTGGTGGTGGTAATCACGTGGTGGTGGTGGTGGTAATCACGTGGTGGTGGTAATCACGTGGTAGTGGTGGTGGTAGTGGTAATCACGTGACGGTGATTATGACGCCGTCAGCGAGGCCGCGTGCGGCTCGATGCGCGTGATGATGGATGCCGCCCTCGAGTTCACTGTGGCGCGAGTGGTGGGAGCCCGAACCCAACAGGAGTGGTAGGTAGGGGGGTTTAGTGGTGGCGGAGGTCGCGATGATTATTACTCCTAGGGGGGCAGCGGGCGGTGGTGTTACGTGGGGGGAGGGGGGTGGAGGGTAAATGGATGTTTACCGCAGTCTTCGCACGGGGAATTCCCATGGTGCTGGTAACCGCTGCCAGATTGAAATGTCGAGGATATGAGAGGCGATGTTTACGTAAGAAGAAGAAGCAGTGGCGTGGAGGTGTCCCGCTTTCTCAAGTCGGCATTGGCGCTCACGCATTTACAACGAAGACAAAGATCCCCCGCGTCGCCTTCACAGACTTGCTGAGACAATTGCTGTTAGCGAGTAGCACCCACGAAGAAAGGCACGGTACAACCACGCCCGGCCGCCTTTGTCTCTCCCCAGTGGAGATGTTTACACACCGCACCAGGTACTCATTTGAGGCTGAGTCGACGTAGGTGGTGACCGCGTCTATCATGGATGCCCAGGGCCGATTCAGATAATCGTCACCGTTCTTGGTGGCCGTGAGCGGGAATCGAACTCGGGACACCGGGTTCGTATCGCAGCGTGCTCACCGCTACACCACCGCTCACACTCTCACTCACTCCGTAGAACAGAGGGAGACGATACAAACTCCACACCCGCTTCGGGAATCGAACCCGGACTTGCTTCTCACCACTGCACCACCATCACTCTGCCAGCCACCCGGCACATTTCCACGCACGGCGCGTGAATGCCGACAACTGAAGTTGTTGAATGGAGCCCTGCGTGTTAGCGCTTCAGACAGACACGGGGGAGGCACAGGGACGCGAGGATGTTCCAGAGAGACATTGAGATAGGGCGATATACAGACGCGAGTGGATATAGCTGACACACAGACACGGGGACACGGAGACACAGACACATTACTACTAAACTGTTAAACATGTTTCGTTATTTACACCATTGGAACCTCATTTGACAGTAAAAATATGTTTCTACTGGCAAATGAGGTTCCAATGGTGTAAATGCTTACCCGAGCTCTCATACTCTGATGGTGCATTGTCTTTGAGTTGTGCGCCTTTTGGCGTCATCTGGTCCAACCCATGTGAGACTAGGCTCTAAGGAAAGCTGTCTCGGGTGTGGACCAATCAACTTCAAGGACAGTGCATATATTATCAGAGTTATGTTTTTTGTTTGCATTATGGCTGCAGGTATTGTGGTCTATGTAAACATGACTCCTTGTAAAAAAGGTGTCAGTTTTGTTGCCAGATAGAAGGGTAAAAAACAATTATCATGATTCGTTATTTTAGCAGGTAAGTCCCCACTGAGCTACGTAGTTATTTCCTAGAAGCGACCTGGGCACAGTGGACAGTGAAACGAAGTGGCTTGGACATTCATAACAGCGACACGACCACGGGGAGAAAGGGACACGCAGACTCGGAATATACAGCAGCAGAGGTCGGGGTCGGGGTCGAACCCACGGCCTCCTGCGTACCAGGCGAGGTAGTTGACATCTCGTAGCCACCCCAGCGGGACAACGGAGACACGTGGAGACACGTGGAGACACAATGTCACGTGGAGACACAATGGCACATGGAGACACGTGGAGACACGTGGAGACAATGTGACATGGAGATACGTGGAGACACAATGTCACGTGGAGACACAATGGCACATGGAGACACGTGGAGACACGTGGAGACACGTGGAGACGCGTGGAGACACAATGACACATGGAGACACAATGACACGTGGAGACACGTGGACACACGTGGACATGTGGACTCCGCGCTGATGACCCCGTCGATCATGGTGCGCGCTGATGAGCTGCTAATTGGTTTATCAATCAACACCCCCCCCTTACCCCCCCCTTACCCCTCCCCCACCGCCCCCCTCCACCCCCCCCCCAAATCTGAATTTTCCGCAATGGCGCGAGAAGAAGGGGGCCTGAACCCCATGCAGCAGCCGATTACCGAGCCATCAATATTAATACTCGGCCATTAGCGTCCACACACGCACGCAGACAAAGGTGCCCCGTGTAGACTGCACAGGCTGTTAGGGCAAGTGCTGCTAGCGATCACCTATTAAGGCCGGCACGATACACGAGGGGGTGGGTGGCCAGCACAACACCCGGCCGCCTTTGTCTCCCCAGTGGCGATGTTTACACATCTCACTAGGGACTCATTTGAGGCTGAGTCAATCTAGGTGAGGCCGAGTACCGGTTCAGATAAGCGTCCCTGATGTTGACCGTGAGAGGGAATCGAACTCGGGTCGCCGGGTTCGTAGCACAGCGCGCTAACCGCTCCACCACCGCTCCCCACAATTTTCGCCCACACTCACACATAGACACAGACAAAGGTGCCCCGTGTAGGCTGCACAGGCTGTTCGGGCAAGTGTTGTTAGCGAACACCTATTAAGGCCGGCACGGCACACGAGGGGGTGGGTGACCACGGCCAACACGACCCCGATCACTACCCCTATCAGTGCCGATGTTTACACATTGCACTAGGGACTTCATTTTAGGCTTAGTCGACCTAGGCGAGGCTCAGGGCTGACTCAGTAGCCACCGATGTTGACCGTGAGCGGGAATTTAGCAATCGATGGAAGTGCAGTGCGCTAACCACTTTGCCACCGCTCCCACTGCCCCGTCACTGTCACAGGCATCGATCCTCGCGGCTCGTGTGCAATCCCCAAACACACTTCCCCCACCACTACCCCCACCACTACCACGACCCCTACTACTACCCCTATCACTACCCCCAACACTACCCCTACCACTACCACGACCCCTACTACTACCCCTATCACTACCCCCACCACTACCCCTATCACTATCACAACCCCTATCACTACCCCTATCACTACACTACCCCTATCACTACCCCTATCACTACACTACCCCTATCACTACCCCTATCACTACACTACCCCTATCACTACCCCATCACTACCCCCACCACTACCACTAACACTACCACTATCACTACCCCTATCACCACCCCTATCACTACCCCCACCACTACTCCTATCACTACCCCTATCACTACCCCTATCACTACCCCTACCACTACCCCTATCACTACCCCTATCACTACACTACCCCTATCACTACCCCCATCACTACCCCTATCACTACACTACCCCCATCACTACCCCTATCACTACCCCTACCACTACCCCTATCACTACCCCTATCACTACCCCTAACACTACCCCCACCACTATCACTACCACTATCACTACCCCTATCACTACACTACTACTACCCCTATCACTACACTACCACTACCCCTACCACTACCCCTATCACTACCCCTATCACTACCCCTATCACTACCACTACCCCTACCACTACCCCTATCACTACCCCTATCACTACCCCTATCATTACCCCCATCACTACCCCTATCACTACCCCCTACACTACCCCACATATATTCGTCTCTGTGTGTGCGCCGTGCCGACCTTAATAGGAGCTCGCTAACAGCATCGCCCTGACAGGGGGAGCGGTGGTATAGTGGTTAGCGCTACGCTGCGCTATGAACCCGGCGACCAAAGTTCGATTCCCGCTCAGGGCCAACAACACCGGTGACGATTTATCTGAACCGGTCCTGGGCCTGCTCTAGGTCGGCTCAGCCTCAAATGAGTGCCTGGTGCGGTGTGTAAAAACATCGCCACTGGGGAGACAAAGGCGGCCGGGCGTGGCGCTGGCCAACCACCCCCTCGTGTGTCGTGCCGACCTTCATAGCAGCTCGCTAACAGCACTTGTCCCAAAAATATGTTCAGGCTATACGGGAGAGCTTTGTCTTTATGTATGCCTTGCTAGGCACGCGGAGGAGAGGCTTGCAGAGCCCCAATGCGGTTTGAGGAAAGGGCGGTCCTGCACAGATGCCATATTTTCTGTCCGTCTGCTACAGCAGAAGTGTAGGGAATTCCAACAAGACCTACATCTCTGATTATTGACCTGGTGAAGGCCTATGATACCATCAGTAGGCATGGGCTCTGGGTTGTTATTTGTGCTTTCGGAGTCCCTGACCCTCTGCTCACGATCATTAAGGACCTTCATGATGGTGAGCGGGCCCGGGTAAAACTACGTGGCCAGGAGTCTGAGCCATTCCCTGTACACCTTGGGGTGCGACAGGGATGTCCTCTGGCTTCCACATGATTTAACATCGATTTTGACCACGTAGTTCGTAAAGCCTTCACTAGCTGTACTGGAGGCATTTCCATTTGGTACAGATACAATGGGAGGCTGATCGATGCCCGGGTGCGTTCAAGGGATGGCTCCCTATTGGTCAACCACGTTATGTATGCCGATGATTTGGTAATTGTCGCTCACTCACTTAAATATCATGATGAGACTGCAGCTTGCCACTAAGAGGTGAGAACTTACCATCAGCGCCACCAAAACGAAGCACCTGCCTGGGTATTTTGTACCATCCGGCACTCCACCCCCACAACTCCCAATCGGTGATGGGGCAGTTGTGGAGAGAGTGGAGAGTTTCCCATATCTGGGCAGTGTGCTCATGACCGGATCCGGTTTAACAGCAGAGGTCTCACTCCGAATCAGTCGAGCGGCATTATCTTTTCATCGGTTGCGTAACGCTGTGTGGAAACTACCTGGTCTGTCGCACGAAGCTTCAGGTCTTCTCGGCCACGGTCATTCCCTCCCTTCTCTACGCTTGTGAAATGTGCACCCCCCTAATGGAACATCTTCGCCTGTTGGAAACATTTAGGCTGGCCTGCCTACGATCCATCCTGGGTTTAACCAGGCTGGATTGTGTGAGGAATTCACAAATCCTTGAAAGATCTGGGAAAAGTTCCATCGGTGAGCTCCTCCGGCAGGCGAGGCTGCGTTGGCTGGGTCATGTAGCCCGCATGCCCAGCCACCGCATGCCTAAATAGCTTTTATTCGGCCGGATCGAGGGGGCTAAACGGGCGCGGCACGGGCTAGAGAAGAGATGGAGTGATGTGGTACAGGAGGACGTGGAGCTGAGTGGACTTGCCGATGACTGGTACCAGCGGTGTCAAGATCGGCCTCTGCGGAGGAGGCTCGTGAAGGACGCTACTGGGCAGTTGGAGGCAGTCGCCCTCCAACAACAACAGAGGGCGGAGGAGCGACGCTCACAACAACGAGCAGAGCCAGGGTGGCTAAAGCACAGCAAGTTGGTACAGTAGGGGGCATAGGTGGTGCATCAGCCAGTCATCTCGGTCATCTCGGTCAGTCGACCCGTGGCACCTGGGTCTGCCCCGTGACCTCCTGCCAGCGGGCGTTCGACACTTGACGTGGCCTCAAGGTGCACATGGCCTGGCACAAGCGTCGTGGTGACGTCACTGCCACTTAGTGGCGAATGGCGGTTGTTGTTGTGTGTGTGAGTGTGTATGTATGTGAGTGTATGTGAGTGTGTATGTATGTGAGTGTATGTGAGTGTGTATGTATGTGAGTGTGTGTGAGTGTGTATGTGAGTGTGTGTGAGTGTGTATGTATGTGAGTGTATGTGAGTGTGTATGTATGTGAGTGTGTGTGAGTGTGTATGTGAGTGTGTGTGAGTGAGTGTGTATGTGAGTGTGTTTGAGTGTGTATGTATGTGAGTGTGTGTGAGTGTGTATGTATGTGAGTGTATGTGAGTGTGTATGTGAGTGTGTGTGAGTGAGTGTGTATGTGAGTGTGTGTGAGTGTGTATGTATGTGAGTGTGTGTGAGTGTGTATGTATGTGAGTGTGTGTGAGTGTGTATGTATGTGAGTGTATGTGAGTGTGTATGTATGTGAGTGTGTGGGAGTGTGTATGTGAGTGTGTGTGAGTGTGTATGTATGTGAGTGTGTGTGAGTGAGTGTGTATGTGAGTGTATGTGAGTGTGTGTGTATGTGAGTGTGTGTGAGTGTGTATGTATGTGAGTGTGTGTGAGTGTGTGCGTGAGTGTGTGGGCGTGGTGCCGCCACCCACACCGCCTCGTGTGCCGTGCCAGCCTCCATCGGTGCTGCTCCTCGCTGGCAGCACTTGTCCCAGAACCTCTGTGAAGGCGAGACGGCGGTGGTGGTGGCGGTGGGGAGCGGGGCTGGGTGGTTCCTTGTCCTTAGTCTTCGTCGTGGCAGCTGAGCGGCGATAAGAAGCTAGCAGCAATCTCTGATGCGCCACGCGCCACGACGTCTCGCGCAGGACTCTCGTCACAGTGACGCCTTCAGACTCGCGTGACAGCGGTGGGGGGGGGGGGTGCGTGACCTTTATTGTGACGGGACCTCGGTGATGACGGGGGGGGGGTGAGGGTGGGGCTCGTCTGCTTCATCATAACGAGTCTCCTCCTCGTGATTATGGGACATCCATAACTGCGGGACCTTTAATCTGACACGCACACTCGCGAGAGAGACAAAGGCTTCCCATATAACGCGCGCAGACTGTTGGGGCAAGCGCTGCTAGCGAGCAGCACCTATGAAGGCCGACACGGTACGCAAGTGGGTGGGTAGCCAGCACCACGCCCGGCCGCCTTTGTCTCCCCAGTGGCTCAGGACCGGTTCAGATACTCGTCACTGGCTGTTGGCAGTGAGCGGAAATCGAACTCGGGTGGCCGGGTTCGTAGCGCTGCGCGCTGACCGCTGCACTGCCGCTCCCCCCACTCTACCAGCACTGCCACACGCACACACAGACAGCAACAACATCAACAACAACATCAACAACAACAACATCAACAACAACCACCGTTTCCCACGATGTGGCGGTGACGTCACCCACGGCGCTGGCGCCAGGATGCGCCCAGCGTGAGGGTGCCACGTGCGGGCTGGGAGGGTCGCCGCCTGCAGCTCGCGGGACAGACCCAGGAGCCGGGGGCTACTGCACCGGCCCATGCGCCACCTGTGCTCGCCACTCGCTGACTCCGCTCGCTGTTGTGAGCGTCGCTCCTCTGCCCTCTGTTATTGTTGGAGGTCGACTGCCCTGGACCTCCGGCTGCCCAGTGGCATCATTCGCGAGTCTCCGTAGCGCCGTATGATCATCATCATATTTAAGCATTAATGACTGACTGAGATGACTGACAGATGCACCATCTGTGCTTCCCACTGTGTCGCCTTGCTGCGTTTTATCCACCCGGCGCTCCGCTCGTTATTGTGAGCGTCGCTCCTCTGCCCTTCGATGTTGCTGGAGGGCGACTGCCTCCAACTGCCCAGCAGCAGCGGCGTCCTTCACGAGCCTCCTCCACAGAGGCCGATCTTGACACCGCTGCTACCCGCTCATCGCCAAGTCCACTTAGCTCCACGTCCTCCTGTACCACATCACTCCATCTCTTCTCTAGCCCGTGCCGTGCCCGTTTCGTTCCGTCTATCTGGTCGAACAGAAGCTGCTTGTCTATGAGGTGGCTGGGCATGCGGGCTACATGACCCAGCCAACGCAGCTTCGCCTGCCGGAGGAGCTCACTGATGAAACTGTGTCCAGATCCCTCAAGGATTTGTGAGCTCTTCACACAATCCAGCCTGCTGGTTAAACCCAGGATGGATCATAGGGACAGGGCCAGACTGATTTTTTTTTTAAACCGGCGCAGATGTTCCATTAGGAGGGGTTCGCTTTCCGCAAGCAAAGAGAAGAGGGCATGACCGTGGCCGAGAAGACGGGGAGATTTGTAGGGAGCGACACGCCATTGCGCGTGCGTTCACGGACACGCATTCAGACGCACGCACGCACGCACACACAATAATTACAGGAATGAATAATATTAATTAAAATCCCGCAGTGTCTCTGCCATCTCACAGTTAGCGGCAGCCAATTACCGCGCAGAGGCGCTGCTGATGAATGATGGAGCCGTCGGGTCCGCGAGGCGGGGACGATGCAGCAGAGAGGCGTGGGGGTGGGGGAGCGGTGGCGCAGTGGTTAGCGCGATGCCGCGCTACCAAGTGGCCAGCGACCCTGAGTTCAATTCTCGCTCGCGGCCAATATCGGTGACGAGCTCCTGGGGCCTCCCCTAGATCGACTCAGCCTCCAATGAGTACCTGGTGCGGTGTGTAGTAAACATCGCCACTGGGGAGACAAAGGCGGCCGGGTGGGCGTGGTGCTGGCCACCGACACCCTTGGTGTACCGTTAACATCTCACCACGGGAAGAGAGAGAGACACGCAAACTCCAAATACAGCAGCAGGCGTCAGGGTCGCGATCGAACCTACGACCTCCTGTATACCAGGCGAGGTAGTTAACATCTCCTAGCCACCGTGGCGCCCCTATTCAGGAGGGTCTTGCCAGGTGTTCGGAGTTGGGGGGTGGTGAGGGGGGGGGGCGATCACCGTGTCTGCTGCTGCCACTGCGTGATCCCAATCGAGTTACTCGCGGGGTCATTTCTCAAATGATTGTCAAATTGTGCGCGGGTACAGGAGGTAAGAGCGAGAGATGGCCACGAGCCACGAGAGAGATCCTGGCTCACGACGTCGCTGCCGACCACGGGCGAGGATCACTTTCTTTGTCGATTGTTGTTTTGAGTGACGCGTGCCATCGTCGGTTTAGCGACCCACCCGCAGAGAACGCAGCACGCGCTCCGTCAACGGCGCCGTGGCATCAAGCACGGCGCTCGTACTCACGCGCCACGACGAGGGCCATGGGCCGAAACGTCGCCTGTTTTGTGAATGTGAGGTTGGCAGAGTGCCGCTGTTGGTGGGTTTTGTTGCCAGCATCGTTCATCTATCCACGCGATTCCTAAACTTGAGCGAATCCTGATATCGGGGCAGGAGGGGATCGCAGAGGTGGAGTTGGATCGTAGAGGTGGAGCATGGAGGTGGAGGTGGAGCGAGGTGGCGATAGCGGCGCAGGATGAGAGAGGGGGGAGGGGTGGAGGTCGCGAGTGATTAAAACTCCCCCCCCCCCGCTCGCCCCCCCCAGCCCCTCACCCGAGCCCCACCCCTTCCAAAAGCTTAATTGAGGCTAAATTAATGAATGAGGTACTTAATTAATTAATTATTGTAAGTCAACACCGACATCGACCCGACAAATATTTGCAGATGAAAAATTAAGTCACGTGGCGCGCCGCAGTCGATGATGAGGGGGGGCAGGGGGCAGGGAGCGGGGAGTGGGGAGGGGGGGAGATTGATTAAATACTCACAGCTGATGGCGGTAGTGGCGTTGGTGGTGGTGGTGATGGTGGTGTTGATGGTGGTGGTGATGGTGGTGGCGAGAGTGGTGATGGTGATTGTGGTGGTGAGGGTGGTGGTGGTGATTGTGGTGGTGAGGGTGGTGGTGAGGGTGGTGGTGGTGATGGTGGTGGTGATGGTGATGGTGGTAGTGTGGCGCGCTGCGTCTCGAACCCGGCGACCCGAGTTCGATTCCCGCTCACGGTCAACACCGGTGACGATTATCTGAACCGGCCCTGGGCCTCCCCTTGGTCGACTCAGCCTCAAACGAGTACCTGGTGCGGTGTGTAGTAAACATCGCCACTGGGGAGACAAAGGCGGCCGGGCGTGGTCGCTGGCCACCCACGCTCCCGTGTGCCGTGTCGGTCTTCATCAGTGCTGCTCCTCGCCAAGAGCACTTGCCCCCTCCCCCCTACAGAGGTTACCTGGGGGATCTGTGCCTGTAGTGGGAGCAGTGCAGCTGCCCTGCCTGTGTTGATTTTCTTCCACGTTCATTAATTACTCGCCCCCCCCCCTCCCCCGCATCCCCCCCCTCCCCCGCGTCTCCCCCCTCCCCCCACTCCACGTTCCCGTATCCTCGGCTCAAATCGAGCAGATCTTAATTAAGCATCAGGGAGCCGCGGCGCGTGATTAATTAAAGAGATTAAGTTTGCAAATTGTTCGACCCGAATCGATTTCGTCTCTGAAGAAATGGTCCCAGTCTCGCCTGCCCGGCACCGAGCGCACGTGTTAGTTTGTGTTAGTGTGTGTGTGTGTTAGTGTGTTAGTGTGTGTGTGTTAGTGTGTGTGTTAGTGTGTGTGTTAGTGTGTGTGTTAGTGTGTTACTGTGTGTGTTAGTGTGTGTGTTAGAGTGTGTGTTAGTGTGTTTAGTGTGTGTTAGTGTGTGTGTTAGAGTGTGTGTTAGTGTGTGTGTGTTAGTGTGTTAGTGTGTGTTAGTGTGTGTGTGTTAGTGTGTGTGTGTTAGTGTGTGAGTGTGTGTTAGTGTGTTAGTGTGTGTGTGTTAGTGTGTGTGTGTGTTAGTGTGTGTGTTAGTGTGTGTGTGTTAGTGTGTTAGTGTGTGTGAGTGTGTGTTAGTGTGTTAGTGTGTGTGTGTTAGTGTGTTAGTGTGTGTGTGTTAGTGTGTGTGTTAGTGTGTTACTGTGTGTGTGTGTTAGAGTGTGTGTTAGTGTGTGTGTTAGTGTGTGTGTTAGTGGGTGAGTGTGTGTGTTAGTGTGTGTGTTAGTGTGCTAGTGTGTGTGTTAGTGTGTTAGTGTGTGTGTGTTAGTGTGTGTGTTAGTGTGTTAGTGTGTTACTGTGTGTGTGTGTTAGTGTGTGTGTGTTAGTGTGTGTGTGTTAGTGTGTGTGTTAGTGTGTGTGTGTTAGTGTGTTAGTGTGTGTGAGTGTGTGTTAGTGTGTTAGTGTGTGTGTGTTAGTGTGTTAGTGTGTGTGTGTTAGTGTGTGTGTGTTAGTGTGTGTGTTAGTGTGTTACTGTGTGTGTGTGTGTTAGTGTGTTAGTTAGTGTGTTAGTGTGTTAGTGTGTGTGTGTTAGACTGGAGCGTGCCACTAAGAGGTGGGGCCTTACCATCAGCCCCACCAAAAACTAAGCACCTGCCTGGGTATTTTGTACCATCGGACACTCCACCCCCACAACTCCCAATTGGTGATGGGGCAGTTGTGGAGAGAGTGGAGAGTTTCCCATACCTGGGCAGTGTGCTTATGAACGGCTCCAGTTTATCAGCAGAGGTCTCACTCCGAATCAGTCGAGCGGCAATATCTTTTCATCGGTTGCGTAACGCTGTGTGGAAGCTACCTGGTCTGTCGCTCCGCACGAAGCTTCAGGTCTTCTCGGCCACGGTCATTCCCTCCCTTCTCTACGCTTGCGAAACGTGGACCCCCCTAGTGGAGCATCTTCGCCGGTTGGAAACATTTAGGCTGGCCTGCCTACGATCCATCCTGGGTTTAACCAGGCTGGATTGTGTGAGGAGCTCACAAGTCCTTGAAAGATCTGGGCAAAGTCCCATCAGTGAGCTCCTCCGGCAGGCAAGGCTGCGTTGGCTGGGTCATGTAGCCCGCATGCCCAGCCAACCGCATGCCTAAACAGCTTTTGTTCGGCCGGATCGAGGGGGCTAGGCGGGCGCGGCACGGGCTAGAGAAGAGATGGAGTGATGTGGTACAGGAGGACGTGGAGCTGAGTGGACTTGCCGATGACTGGTACCAGCGGTGTCGAGATCGGCCTCAGTGGAGGAGGCTCGTGAAGGGACGCTACTGGGCAGTTGGAGGCAGTCGCCCTCCAACAACAACGGAGGGCGGAGGAGCGACGCTCACAACAACGAGCGGAGCGCCGGGTGGCTAAAGCGCAGCAAGTTGGTACAGTAGGGGGCACAGGTGGTGCATCAGCCAGTCATCTCGGTCATCTCGGTCAGTCGACCCGTGGCACCTGGGTCTGCCCCGTGACCTCCTGCCAGCGGGCGTTCGACACTTCACGTGGCCTCAAGGTGCACATGGCCTGGCACAAGCGTCGTGGTGACGTCACCGCCACTTATTGGCGAATGGCGGTTGTTGTTGTTTTAGTGAGTGTGAGTGTTAGTGTGTGTGTGTTAGTGTGTGTGTGTGTATTAGTGTGCTAGTGTGTGTGTGTGTCAATCTCAAATAAGCAACTGGTGCGTGTGTAAACATTGGCACTGGGGAGGCGAAGGCGGCCGGGCGTGGTGCCGGCCACCCACCTCCTCGTGTGCCACAATGCCGCCTTCATAGCTGCTGCTACTCGCTCACAGCACTTGCCCCAAGAGTCTGTCGAGGCTACACGGGGGATCTTTGTCTCACGACAACCAGAAAAAAATGATTATTCCTGGAAAATCCGATGAGCTGTGAAGCTCTTTGTCACAGATGTCAGAAAGTGACAACGACAAACGATACACAACTACACCATTGGAACCTCATTTGCCAGTAGAAAAATATGATATTTGGTTTTTTTACCCTTTTATCTGGCAACAAAACTGACACTTTTTTTTTACAAGGAGTCATGTTTGCATAGACCACAATACCTGCAGTCGTAATGCAAACAAAAAACATAACTCTGATAATGTATGTACTGTCCTTAAAGTTGATTGGTCTACACCCGAGACAGCTTTCCCCAGAGCCTAGTCTTTTGGCGTCATCTGGTCCAACACCATGTGAGACTAGGCTCTAAGGAAAGCTGTCTCGGGTGTGGACCAATCAACTTTAAGGACAGTGCATACATTATCAGAGTTATGTGTTTGTTGCCAGATTAAAGGGTAAAAAACCAATTATGATACACAACTAACCCCGTTAATAGTGCAACATTCAGGAAATGTAAGAAATTCACTCAATTAAATTAAAAACAAAGACAATTAACCACGTTTAGTGACCTTCCAGCCATATCATAGCAACATCTGCTGCTATCATCCCACAATCCTACGGACACAGTCACCGGCTGAGTGAGTGAGCGATTTTCCGCGACTTGGTTATCCACCCGTTGACCTTCACCGGTCCCGAGTCTCAAGGGTCAATGACCATCGTCACGCGAGACTCCGCTGGTCATCCGCACAGCGGCAGTGGCTTCCGGCGAGCCGTCGAACAAAGACCGTGGCCACCGCATCGCGCAGTCGGTGATTGTGACAACCCGAATGAAGACCGGACAAACTGAAATAAACATTGACGCCTTATTTTACAGATCCACAGAGGGCCTCGGTAGTTGAAGGCGATCTCCGTGAGACGGCGATCACCGCATCATCATCTCGCGATGTTAGGAAGCCGCTGTGGAGCTATGAAGCACTTTTAAATCACAATCATCATCATCACCATCATCACCATCATCTAGATTCTAGACAAACTCATTTCACGAGAACTTGCTTTGTGTGTTGAGTTTGTTGTCCTTCTCCCCCGCACCTCGGATTAGCCACGGTTGGCTACGTACGGTGCGAAAGAAGTTCACCATTCAGACAGACAACAGACTGTTGGGGCCGGTGCTGTTAGCGAGTAGCAGCGCCTATGGATACCGGTATGGCACACGAGGGGGTGGGTGGGCCAGCACCACGCCCGGCCGCCTTTGTCTCCTTAGCCGCGATGTTTACACCGCACCAGGTACTCATTTGAGGCTGAGTCGACCTAGAGGTGGCTCAGGACCGGTACAAATATTCGCCACTGTTTTGGGGGGTGAGTGAGAATGGAACTCGGGTGGCTGGGCTTGTAGCACAGTGCGCTAAGCACTGCGCCACCACTCTCCACTACTACCCCCATCACCACCCACCACTACTACCACCACTACCCTCACCACCACCACTACTACCACCACCACCCTCATCACCACCACAACCCTCACCACCACCACCACCGTGTGACCTTATCTCGTCTCTTCTCCGTGGCCACTCACCCGACCTCTTCCTCCACTCTGCACACCACGCGTCCCACCCATCCCAACCACCTCCGCCTGCCTCTGTTACCAACCTCCACGGTTCGTTCCCCATCCTCCTGGGTGACGGAACGGGCGAAGGAGACAGGGCGATGGGGATTGCGATCGAGTCTATTTCATTTGCGGTGTCATTTTTCAAATGTTGACAAACGTTGGACCATGACGCAGGCACACAGCGCTCCTACCACCCGAGAGTATTGACCAGGGCGGCCCCTGGGATCGAACCGCGGATCCCAGCAGCAGCAGCAGCAGCAGCAGCCGCAACAAGCGGGGAGAATGGTGTGGAATGCTCAGTCGCATCATAGCCCTGGATCATAAAAATAACACTATTGATCGATGATGATCGATGATGATCGCGAATGATCGATGATGATCGCAAACGATCGATGATGATCGATTGATGATCAATGATGATTGATGATGATGATCGATGACGATTGACGATAGATTATATTGTTTGATGATCGATGATGATGGACGATGATTAATGATCATAACGATCGACGATGATCATCGATGATGATCGATGATGATAATGGTGATGTGGATCGCAGTCGGAGGAGAGCGCGCGGCGAGAGCTCCGAATCGTCGCCAATTAGCGAGGGGCTCGCGGGGAGGCGGCGCCTCCAGAAGTAGCCGAGTGGGGGGGGGGGGCAAGGCGGGGGGGGGCAAGGCGGGGGGGGGGGGGCAAGGCGGGGGGGGGGGCAAGGCGTGGGGGGGGGGGGGGCAAGGCGGGGGGGGGGGGGGGGAGGTAAGGCGGGGGGGGGCAAGGGGGTGGGAGGGGGTTAAATAAATTAATTAATAACCCGCCCGCGCGTCGTGATTTCCCATTAAGAGGGGGAGAGGAAAATTGATTGCAGCGTTGCCCCGCTCATTACGGCCACATCCTTCAGCGGGGCGACACGGACCCCCACCCCACCCCATCACCCCCCCCCCGTCTCCCCCCGTCTCCCTCCGTCCCCCCCCCCGTCTCCCCACCCCCACCCCCCCGTCTCCCCATCACCCCCGTCTCCCCCCGTTCCCCCCCCCCCGTCTCCCCCACCACTGCAGCGGCAGCAGCCACAGTGCCCCCGCCCCGCCCCTAGCAGCGTTGCTACAGCAACATTGGGAGCAGCATCAGTCTCATCATCATCATCAGCAGCAGCATCATCATCAGCCGCAGTCTCAACATCATCAGTAGCAGCAGCAGCATCAGCAGTAGCAGTCTCATCATCATCATCAGCAGTCTCATCATCATCATCATCAGCAGCGGCATCATCAGCAGTCTCATCATCAGCAGCAGCAGTAGCATCATCAGCAGTCTCATCATCATCATCATCTACAGTAGCATCAGCAGCAGCAGCAGCATCATCATCATCATCAGCAGCAGCAGCGTCATCATCATCGTCGTCGTTATTGTTATCAGCGCATGAAATTAGTAGCAGCCTCATCAGCAGCTCGGAGCAGCTGCATCAATCATCATCATTGTTGTAATCAGCAGCGCATCTCATTAGCTGCATCATCATCATCATTGTTGTTATCAGCAGCGCATCTCATTAGCTGCATTATCATCATCATTGTTGTAATCAGCAGGGCATCTCATTAGCTGCATCATCATCATCATTGTTGTTATCAGCAGCGCATCGCATTAGCAGCAGCTGCATCATCATCATCATTGTTGTTATCAGCAGGGCATCTCATTAGCAGCAGCTGCATCATCATCATCATTGTTGTTATCAGCAGGGTATCTCATTAGCAGCATCATCATCATCATTGTTGTTATCAGCAGCGCATCGCATTAGCAGCAGCAGCAGCGCAAACATCGTCAGCATCATCACCGATCCTAGCGCTGTGATCATCATCGTCATCATATTGAATCATGATTGGGTGATTCAGATGACTGGCAGATGCACCACCTGTGCTCCTCACTGGGCCGAGTTTTATCCACCTGCGCCCCGCTCGATGTTGTGAGCGTTACCCTGCGTTGTTGTTGCTGGAGGGCGACTGCCTCCAACTGCCCAGTAGTAGCAGCAGCAGCGTCCTTCACGCGCCCTCCTCCACAGAGGCCGATCTTGACACCGCTGGTACCAGTCGTCGGCAAGTCCACTCAGCTCCACGTCCTCCTGTACCACATTACTCCATCTCTTCTCCAGCCCGTGCCGCGCCCGTTTAGCCCCCTCTGTCTGGTCAAACAGAAGCTGCTTAGGCATGCGGTGGCTGGGACATGCGGGCTCCAATGCCACGTGACCCAGCCAACGCTGCCTCGTCTGCCGGAGGAGGTCACTGATGATGGGGACTCTGTCGTGGATCTCTCAAGGATTTGTGAGTTCATCACAGGGCCTCAGGCGAGCACTTTCAGGGCTGCACCTCTACCTTTCGCACACTGCTATAATCACGCGTCAATCGCTCAGATTCCTTCGCTGCAGGGTTCTCCATAACCACAGCATCATCATCATCATTCAAGCCGCTCCTGCTGCTGCTGCTGCTGCCTGTTATTAGTTGTGATCTCTGTCCCAAGATAAACAACACGGACTGAGCCCATGGCTACCGCAGAGGCGCTGGAGGCAATAACAAAACTCACAACAAGAGGCAAGATGAATCACGCCCCCCCCCCGCCATGCTCCCCCCCCCCCCCACACCACCACCACTCCCTCCTCCTACCCCGCACCCCCCCCCAGCCAACGCGGGAGATGGCGATGCCTCTGGGATAGTGGGGACAGCCACGCCGAGGCAACAAGGAGGCGACACGCGCAGAGAGAGAGACACGCGCGCAGAGAGAGAGACACGCGCGCAGAGAGAGAGAGAGAGACACGCGCGCGCAGAGAGAGACACGCGCGCTCAGAGAGACACGCGCGCTCAGAGAGAGAGACACGCGCGCAGAGAGAGAGAGACGCGCACGCGCAGAGAGAGAGAGAGACACACGCACACAGAGACACGCGCACACAGAGACACGCAGAGAGAGACACGCAGAGAGAGAGACACGCAGAGAGAGAGAGACACGCAGAGAGAGAGACACGCAGAGAGAGAGACAACGCAGAGAGAGAGACACGCGAGCAGAGAGACACGCGCACAGAGACACGCGCACAGAGACACGCGCACAGAGACACGCGCACAGAGACACGCGCACAGAGACACGCGCACAGAGACACGCGCACAGAGACACGCGCACAGAGACACGCGCACAGAGACACGCGCACAGAGACACGCGCACAGAGACACGCGCACAGAGACACGCGCACAGAGACACGCGCACAGAGACACGCGCACAGAGACACGCGCACAGAGACACGCGCACAGAGACACGCGCACAGAGACACGCGCACAGACACGCGCACAGAGACACGCGCACAGAGACACGCGCACAGAGACACGCGCACAGAGACACGCGCACAGAGACGCAGAGACACGCACAGAGAGAGAGAGACACGCACAGAGACACGCGCACGCCACCAAAGGGGGAGCCGACTCTTTGTGTGTGAGACGCGGGACGGACTCGGCACACGCGAACGGGGATGAGGCGAGGTCGCACCAAGACTCTCGATGGACTCGCCCCCAGCCCACTCCACTCCCCTCTCATCTCACTCCACCACCCTCCACACTCTCCCCTTCCTCTCCCCTCTCATCTCACTCCACCACCCCTCCAAACTCTCCCCTACCTCTCCCCTCTCATCTCACTCCACTCCTCTCCACACTCTCTCCTGCCTCTCCCCTCTCATTTCACTCCCACTCCCATCCACACTCTCCCCTCTCATCTCACTCCACTCCCCTCCACGCACTATCCTACCTCTCCCCTCTCATCTCACTCCACTCCTATCCACACTCTCCCCTCTCATCTCACTCCACCACCCTCCACACTCTCCTACCTCTCCCCTCTCATCTCACTCCACTCCCCTCCACACTCTCTCCTACCTCTCATCTTACTCCACTCCCCTCCACACTATCTCCTGCCTCTCCCCTTTCATCTCATTCCACTGCCCTCCACACTCTCTCCTGCCTCTCATCTCACTCCACTGCCCTCCACACTCTCTCTCCTGCCTCTCATCTCACTCCACTGCCCTCCACGCTCTCTCCTGCCTCTCATCTCACTCCACTGCCCTCCACGCTCTCTCCTGCCTCTCATCTCACTCCACTGCCCTCCACGCTCTCTGCAGTGATTCTGATCTGGGAAGCTCAGCAGGTGCTTGAGGTTGACCGACAGCGCTGGATGTGCGACCACCACGTGCTGTGGGCTGCGTTGCGCACAGCGACAGCAGCGCGCTCGACGCTCCGTACGGACCATTACCACCACCAAAGACAAAGAACCCCCGTGTAGCCTTCGCAGGATGTTGGGGCAAGTGCTGTTAGCGAGCACCTATGTAGGCTGTCTCCCCAGTGGCGATGTTTACAAATCGCACCAGGTACTCGTTTTGAGGCTGAGTCAAGCTAGGGGAGGCCGAGGACCGGTTCAGGATAATCGTCACTGGTGTTGGCCGGGAGCGAGAATCGAACTTGGGTCACCGCAGCGCGCGAACCGCTACAACACCACCGCTCCCCCCACCCACCGCTCCCCCCCCCCCACCGCTTCCCCCCACCATCACTCCCCCCCACCACCGCTCCCCCCCCCACCGCTCCCCCCCCCCACCGCTCCCCCCCCCACCACTCCCCCCCACCACCACTCCCCCCCACCACCACTCCCCCCACCACCACTCCACACCACCGCTCCCCACCACCGCTCCCCACCCACCGCTCCCCCTCCCACCGCTCCCCCCCACCACCGCTCCCCCCCCACCACCGCTCCCCCTCCCACCGCTCCCCCCCACCACCGCTCCCCCTCCCACCGCTCCCCCCCACCACCTCTCCCCCCACCACCGCTCCCCCCCACCGCTCCCCCCCACCACCGCTCCCCCCCACCACCGCTCCCCCTCCCACCGCTCCCCCCCACCACCGCTCCCCCTCCCACCGCTCCCCCCCACCACCGCTCCCCACCACCACCGCTCCCCCCCACCACCACTCCCCCTCCCACCGCTCCCCCCCACCACCGCTCCCCACCACCACCGCTCCCCCCCACCGCTCCCCCCCCACCACCGCTCCCCCCCCCACCGCTCCCCCCCCACCGCCCCCCCCCACCGCTCCCCCCCCACCGCCGCTCCCCCCTCCCACCGCTCCCCCCCACCGCTCCCCCCCACCACCGCTCCCACCCCCACCGCTCCCCCCCCACCGCCCCCCACCACCGCTCTCCCCACCGCTGCTCCCCACCACCACCGCTCCCCACCACCACCGCCCCCCACCACCACCGCTCCCCGCCCCCCACCACCACTCCCCCCCACCGCTCCCCTCCACCACCGCTCCCCCCCACCACCGCTCCCCCCCCACCGCTCCCCTCCACCACCGCTCCCCCCCACCACTGCTCCCCCCCACCACCGCTCCCCCCCCACCGCTCCCCTCCACCACCGCTCCCCCCCACCACTGCTCCCCCCCACCGCTCCCCCCCCCCACCGCTCCCCATCACCACTGCTCCCCCCCCCACCGCTCCCCCCACCACCGCTCCCCCCCCACCACCGCTCCCCCCCACCGCTCCCCCCCACTACCGCTCCCCCCCCACCGCTCCCCCCCCACCGCCCCCCACCACCGCTCCCCCCCACCGCCCCCCACCACCGCTCTCCCCCACCGCCGCTCCCCCCTCCCACCGCTCTCCCCCCACCGCCCCCCACCACCGCTCTCCCCACCGCCGCTCCCCACCACCACCACTCCCCACCACCACCGCCCCCCACCACCACCGCTCCCCGCCCCCCACCACCACTCCCCCCCACCGCCCCCCACCACCGCTCTCCCCACCGCGCTCCCCACCACCACCGCTCTCCCCACCACCGCTCTTCCCCACCACCGCTCCCCCCCACCGCCCCCCACCACCGCCCCCCACCACCGCTCTCCCCACCACCGCTCCCCCCCACCACCGCTCTCCCCACCACCGCTCCCCCCACCCCCCCCACCACCACGAACGGGCACTGACCTGCCGGGTGAAGTATGGTCCAAACTTGCCCTCCCCCACTCCCCACTCCCTACAGAGTTGGGGGGAGGAGGTGATCATCCAGCAGTGGATTGGCACTGGGCCTTGACGAGTCCCTGAACCGTGATGTGTGCGCACCGCTTGTGGGAGCTGTGGGGGTTGGGGGCTGGGGGGTTGAGGGGGTTGAGGGGGGGGGGTGAGCGATGCTGTTTGTCTTCGGAGTGGAGATCGGGGTAGGAATGACATCGATTTCCACGTCTGCCGCGTCGATGCGAACAGATTCCCGGTCGGCCCACCACCACCACCATCATCATCATCGAGGACATTAAGACCCTGGTTTTTCCAGGGTCGATAAAGTGAGTACCACTGCGCAGGTGGGAGGGGGGGGGGAAGAAATAAAACATCCAGCGAGTTGTTGCTGCTGCTGTTGTTGTTGCCGTGTGCTGTCTGTCGTGTGCGGGAGACTGGGCAGACAGGATCCCAGCATGGGAACGTGGAATGCCCACCATCACTCACCGAGTGGTGGTGGTGGATATTAATGCGCTCGTTAAACGGTGACAACACTGATGATGAAGATGACGATGATGCTGCTGATAATGATTCTTGTACTGATAATGGCTATGGCCATGATGATAAAATCCTGTTACATTACCATTATACATGTGTAGTGTCCTCCTTCCTCCCGGCGTGTGCGGCGCACACACTCAGTTAGAGACGAGGTAAATGCAGGCGGCACCGTCTCCTTATTTATCCCATCCCCAGCAACTCCGGCCTCCTCTCTCTCGACCACGCTGCTGTACAGCCCGGCCTCGACTTGACCTTGTCCACGGTGCACCGGCGGCGTCGACGGAGACTGCCAACAACTCTCCGGCCGCGCAAGTATTGGGTGAAGACGCCCGCGACGAAGAGACCGCAGCCCGGAGCTCTCGCTCTCCGCTGCTTCTATTCTACTCGGCGCGCCCTGGCTCCACACCAGCCGCGCCTCTCGTCCCGAACCCACCAGAGCGTTCTAAGGGCCACCCAGTGAGGTCTTCCGTGACCCTTGTCCCAGTCCCTCTGCCCTGCCGGCACACACACCGTGTGTGTGCTCGATGGTGTGTGCGCTAACTGTCCACCGCAGTTGCCGCTGCTGGACAGCAGTCAGCTCTGTGTCACTACATCACCCCCCCCCCCTCCATTAAAAAAAACAGCCGTCCTGTCTGCCAATACAGCAGCCGCAACTGGTGGACAGGCAGAGCAACACTTCACACACCACGGCCCCCCCGCGAACCGGCAACACTTCACACACAGCGGCGCCGTCCCCCCGCGTATCGGCAACACCTTTAATCAACCCCTTACCCAGGCCCTTAACCCCCAACACCTCCTGTCCCCCAGATCCCCCCCGTGCAAGGGAGAGTCGCCCCAATACCGGGACGTAGCTCACGCGATCCGGTCCGTAGCACCAGTCACCCCCGTCTCAACTCTGAGGGATAAGAAGAGATGATGAAGGTATATTCTTGGTTCTTTCGGTAAAGTCACATAAATATAAAAAAATATATATATACATTTTTATATAAATTTCAATAATACAAAAATTAAAATAATACATTGAAAATAATAAAAGCAAAAAACCCACAATAGAAATAAAAATAGTAAACCCGAGTTGCGGAACCAGCGCGCTAATGCTTGCACAGCTCTTTCCCCCGCCCACTCACTCTGGAACCCTTAGAAGCAGCTACATCTGGAGGCTTGCCCCCTCTTTTATCTCTGCCTAATGAAGACCACTTGTGTTGCGATCGAAACGTCGTGGGTTTTTTGCTTTTATTATTTTCAAATTATTGATATTTCTAATTTGTAATTTTATTTTCAAGTTTTTATTTTTATTGTGGGTTTTTGCTTTTATTATTTTCTATTTATTATTTATACTTTTTATTATTTTAATGTTTCATTTAAAATGTATTGAATGATTTCTATTTTATTTTTTAAAATGTTTAGATTTTTTGCTTTTTATTTTTTTACCCAAAGAACCAAGAATATGAATTCCTGCAGTCACAAAAGTTTTAAGTCAAAAGATGATGAAGGAAGAAGTAGCCCGCGGCTTAAAGGGCGTAACCCCTCACTGCTCTGCCGCACCTGTCCGGCGGTCCCCGAGACCTCGCCCACGGCGGTCTCGGTGGGCCTCCGAGACCCGGGTCCGGCGAGTCGGAGGGTGTCGGTGACTCTCTCCGGCGGCCCTCTGTCACCCCGACACGCCACCACGATGTGGCCCGACCGGCCACACATGAAGCACCTGGGTGTGGGGTCCCAGGGCGGGTGGAACTACCCCCATTGTTGTTGCTGGAGGGCGACTGCCTCCAATTCCTCGGAAGCGTCCATCACGAGCCTCCTCCACACAAACACACACACGTACACACGCGCACACCTGCGCGCACACACGCACACACCTGCGCGCGCACACGCGCGCGCTCTGTGTCTAATTAACTACAAACGAGGCCGTTTCTCTTCTAATGCAGATAATGAATCTCAATTGTCTGGTTAAATTGCGGCTACTCACCTCCCCCCTCCCTTATCATTGCCTTATGAAGACGTGTGTGCTTATTGCTGCGAGTATGCATGCATAATTCATGCCTCCTCGGTTTGATGTCGTGGTGCACTCTCTGTGCGCGCGCGTGCGCTTGTGAGTTTGTGGGGAGCGGTGGCGTAGCGGTTAGCGCGTTGCGCTACAAACCCGGCGACCAGAGTTCGATTCCCGCTCACGGCCAATGCCAGTGACGATGATCTGAACCGGTCCTGCGCCTTTCCCGCGGTCGACTCAGCCTCAGATGAGTACCTGGTGCGGTGTGTAAACATCGCCACTAGGGAGACAAAGGCGGCCGGGCGTGGTGCTGGTCACCCACTCCCTTGTATGACGTGCCGGCTTTCATAGGTGCTGCTCGCTAACAGCACTTTCCCCAACAGTCCGTTAGGCTGCCGGGTCTATGGCTCCATAGGAGGCTCCGGGTCTTCTCCGCCACAATCATGTACCCTTTCTTCTCTTTGCTTTCAAAGATCTGGACCCGCATCATCTGCGCCGACTTGAGACATTCATCCTGGATTTAACCATGACACCGATTTATCGAGAGATCTGGAGAGAGTCACCATCATCGGTGAGCTCCTCCGGCAGGCGAGGCTGCGGTGGCTGGGTCACGGAGCCCGCATGTCCCAGCCACCGCGTGCCCCCAGCAGCTTCTGTTTGGCTGGATAGAGGTAGGGCTAAGTGAGGTGTTCAGGACAAGACAGAGAAGTGATGGAGCTGATGCCGTACAGGAGGATGTGGAGCTGAGTGGACGTGCCGATGACCGGTATAAGCAGTGGCGAGGTGGCGAATGATTAACTACCTCGCCTGATATGCAGGAGGTCGTTCGATCTCGACCCTGACGATGCCTGCTGCTGTATATTTGGAGTTTGCGTCTCTCTCTCTCCCCGTGGACGCGTAGATTTTTCTCCAGGTCTTCCGGTTTTCCCCTCCACGTTTAGAATCGACATCACCACGCGTTGAGAGTGTTTGGCTGCTGCTCTTCATTTCCACATGGCGACGATGATGGTGATGAGGCACTTGGTTGAGCGGTCGTTCGTGATGGCCACGTCGCTTCTGAAAAACGCCACACCGCTCCGCGGGGGCCTTACCTGGTAAACATAAGAAGTAGATTTTGCTGTTGTGAGGTTTTTTAGTAAGATCGGCTGCTGTGTATTGGTCTACAACTTTTCCTTCACCGGTCAGGCATCTTGAAATCCGCTCTGACGGTTCTGATTGGCTAATAAAGTGAATCGGCCCGCAGCCAATCAGATCCTTCTCTTGGACCAGACGCTGTCCAATCACATCCCTGCACCTCGAGCGGATGCTCCACTTACCCCCCCTTCCTTCTGCCCCCCTCCCCCCTCCTCTGCTTCCCCCTCCCCCGCTCCGTTTCTCCCTCCTCCCTCTGCTTCCCCCCACCCTCTGCTTCCCCCATCCCTCCCCCTTCTTCCCCCCCCTCTACCCCCATAACTTTCAGGTAATCTCTTACTTAGCATTGGGATGTTTGGCCAGCTCGAGTTGAGACTAAAACTCTCTTGTCTTGTTTGTTTACACCCCGGCGAGGCCCCCACTGAGCTACACCGCGCTCTGTCAGCAGCGACCTGCCCACCACGAGTGGCCACTCAACGCGAGGTGCGTCGCGCGCTTTCGGATGCACTTCTGCGGCCGTCTGGAACGCTCTTCCATTCGATATTCGTAAGCTGCTGGAGCTGTGCACTTTAAAATAATCTCGATAAAAAACTAATTTCCTTAAAGGTGCTTTTTGTGTTTGGTGTGTCGTCCTTCCCCCGCACATCCGATTAGCGCGATCGGCTACGTACGGCGTGAAAGAAGTTCAACATACACACATACGTCCATCACACACACGGCAGCAGCAGCAGCAGCAGCAATCGCAGCCCCCGACTGTGGCAGACGAATGCGCCAGGTCCCTCTTGCACCATGGGACTCCTCTGTCCTGGTCTCGTGAGTTCCACCACTCCCCTGTCCCACACAGAATCAACTCGGAGCTAAGCTCGTCAAGCCCCTGGCGAGCTGCGAGGTGGAGCTGATGCTCCACAGGGGGACGTGGAGCTGAGTGGACCGGCCCGTGACCGCTACCAGCGGCGTCAAGCTCGGCCCTCTGTGGAGGAGGATGAGGAGCAGGAGGAGCAGCAGCACAGCGCGGGAGGACATTCACATTGCAAGCAGAAGGGCGCCTCAGTTGGGCATCAAACTCGGCTCCTGGCGGCAGTGGGGCACGAAGGTCGCGACTGCGCTGCGCGCGGACGACGGTGTCGTGGAGACAACCAGGAGTAGGAGACGGAGGAGGAGGGGGGGATGGAGGAGGAGACAGAGGAGGGGGGGGTGGAGACGCAGGAGGAGGAGACGGAGGGGAATTCGTGATCTATGTAGAGATCACATCGCCTCGTGAGTAATGCGTGTGTCGTGCACCCTCCGCCACCCGACACAGCCAAATGCATAGAGTTGCCACGCGATGAACACACGTGGCCATCATTATTAGGAAGTTGTGAGGATACAAACACATCAACAATTATTGCTACTGCTCTCTGTGTAAGTCTATGGCTCTCTGTGTGAGTCTATGGGTCTCTGTGTGAGTCTGTGGCTCTCTGTGTGAGTCTATGGGTCTCTGTGTGAGTCTATGGATCTCTGTGTGAGTCTATGGGTTTCTGTGTGAGTCTATGGGTCTCTGTGTGAGTTTGTGGGCCTCTGTGTGAGTCTGTGGCTCTCTGCGTGAGTCTATGGGTCTCTGTGTGAGTCTGTGGATCTCTGTGTGAGTCTATGGGTCTCTGTGTGAATCTATGGGTCTCTGTGTGAGTCTATGGGTCTCTGTGTGAGTCTATGGGTCTCTGTGTGAGTCTATGGGTCTCTGTGTGAGTCTATGGGTCTCTGTGTGAGTCTATGGGTCTCTGTGTGAATCTATGGGTCTCTGTGTGAGTATGTGGGTCTCTGTTTGAGTCTGTGGCTCTCTGCGTGGGTCTATGGGTCTCTGTCTGAGTCTGTGGCTCTCTGCGTGAGTTTATGGGTCTCTGTATGAGTCTGTGGGTCTCTGTGTGAGTCTGTGGCTCTCTGTGTGAGTCTATGGGTCTCTGTGTGAGTCTGTGGCTCTCTGTGTGAGTCTATGGGTCTATGTGTGAGTCTATGGGTCTCTGTGTGAGTCTATGGGTCTCTGTGTGAGTCTATGGTTCTCTGTGTGAGTCTGTGGGTCTCTGTGTGAGTATGTGGCTCTCTGCGTGGGTCTATGGGTCTCTGTCTGAGTCTGTGGCTCTCTGCGTGAGTTTATGGGTCTCTGTGTGAGTCTGTGGCTCTCTGCATGAGTCTATGGCTCTCTGTGTGAGTCTATGGGTCTCTGTGTGAGTCTATGGGTCTCTGTGTGAGTCTATGGGTCTATGTGTGAGTCTATGAGTCTCTGTATGAGTCTGTGGGTCTCTGTGTGAGTCTGTGGCTCTCTGTGTGAGTCTATGGGTCTCTGTGTGAGTCTGTGGCTCTCTGTGTGAGTCTATGGGTCTATGTGTGAGTCTATGGGTCTCTGTGTGAGTCTATGGGTCTCTGTGTGAGTCTATGGTTCTCTGTGTGAGTCTGTGGGTCTCTGTGTGAGTATGTGGCTTTCTGCGTGAGTCTATGGCTCTCTGTGTGAGTCTATGGGTCTCTGTGTGAGTCTATGGGTCTCTGTGTGAGTCTATGGGTCTATGTGTGAGTCTATGGGTCTCTGTATGAGTCTGTGGGTCTCCGTGTGAGTCTGTGGCTCTCTGTGTGAGTCTATGGGTCTCTGTGTGAATCTATGGGTCTCTGTGTGAGTATGTGGGTCTCTGTTTGAGTCTGTGGCTCTCTGCGTGGGTCTATGGGTCTCTGTCTGAGTCTGTGGCTCTCTGCGTGAGTTTATGGGTCTCTGTATGAGTCTGTGGGTCTCTGTGTGAGTCTGTGGCTCTCTGTGTGAGTCTATGGGTCTCTGTGTGAGTCTGTGGCTCTCTGTGTGAGTCTATGGGTCTATGTGTGAGTCTATGGGTCTCTGTGTGAGTCTATGGGTCTCTGTGTGAGTCTATGGTTCTCTGTGTGAGTCTGTGGGTCTCTGTGTGAGTATGTGGCTCTCTGCGTGGGTCTATGGGTCTCTGTCTGAGTCTGTGGCTCTCTGCGTGAGTTTATGGGTCTCTGTGTGAGTCTGTGGCTCTCTGCATGAGTCTATGGCTCTCTGTGTGAGTCTATGGGTCTCTGTGTGAGTCTATGGGTCTCTGTGTGAGTCTATGGGTCTATGTGTGAGTCTATGAGTCTCTGTATGAGTCTGTGGGTCTCTGTGTGAGTCTGTGGCTCTCTGTGTGAGTCTATGGGTCTCTGTGTGAGTCTGTGGCTCTCTGTGTGAGTCTATGGGTCTATGTGTGAGTCTATGGGTCTCTGTGTGAGTCTATGGGTCTCTGTGTGAGTCTATGGTTCTCTGTGTGAGTCTGTGGGTCTCTGTGTGAGTATGTGGCTTTCTGCGTGAGTCTATGGCTCTCTGTGTGAGTCTATGGGTCTCTGTGTGAGTCTATGGGTCTCTGTGTGAGTCTATGGGTCTATGTGTGAGTCTATGGGTCTCTGTATGAGTCTGTGGGTCTCCGTGTGAGTCTGTGGCTCTCTGTGTGAGTCTATGGGTCTCTGTGTGAATCTATGGGTCTCTGTGTGAGTATGTGGGTCTCTGTTTGAGTCTGTGGCTCTCTGCGTGGGTCTATGGGTCTCTGTCTGAGTCTGTGGCTCTCTGCGTGAGTTTATGGGTCTCTGTATGAGTCTGTGGGTCTCTGTGTGAGTCTGTGGCTCTCTGTGTGAGTCTATGGGTCTCTGTGTGAGTCTGTGGCTCTCTGTGTGAGTCTATGGGTCTATGTGTGAGTCTATGGGTCTCTGTGTGAGTCTATGGGTCTCTGTGTGAGTCTATGGTTCTCTGTGTGAGTCTGTGGGTCTCTGTGTGAGTATGTGGCTCTCTGCGTGGGTCTATGGGTCTCTGTCTGAGTCTGTGGCTCTCTGCGTGAGTTTATGGGTCTCTGTGTGAGTCTGTGGCTCTCTGCATGAGTCTATGGCTCTCTGTGTGAGTCTATGGGTCTCTGTGTGAGTCTATGGGTCTCTGTGTGAGTCTATGGGTCTATGTGTGAGTCTATGAGTCTCTGTATGAGTCTGTGGGTCTCTGTGTGAGTCTGTGGCTCTCTGTGTGAGTCTATGGGTCTCTGTGTGAGTCTGTGGCTCTCTGTGTGAGTCTATGGGTCTATGTGTGAGTCTATGGGTCTCTGTGTGAGTCTATGGGTCTCTGTGTGAGTCTATGGTTCTCTGTGTGAGTCTGTGGGTCTCTGTGTGAGTATGTGGCTTTCTGCGTGAGTCTATGGCTCTCTGTGTGAGTCTATGGGTCTCTGTGTGAGTCTATGGGTCTCTGTGTGAGTCTATGGGTCTATGTGTGAGTCTATGGGTCTCTGTATGAGTCTGTGGGTCTCCGTGTGAGTCTGTGGCTCTCTGTGTGAGTCTATGGGTCTCTGTGTGAGTCTATGGGTCTCTGTGTGAGTCTGTGGGTCTCTGTGTGAGTCTATGGCTCTCTGTGTGAGTTTATGGGTCTCTGTGTGAGTCTATGGGTCTCTGCGTGAGACTATGGGTCTCTGTGTGAGTGTATGGATGTTCGTTGAACTTTGTTCGCACCGTTCGCAGCCAACGCTGCTGATCGTAGGTGCGGAGGATGACAGCAAACTCAGCACACACAAACAAACTACGCACTGACGTCGACCACGTGACAGCCCCATTCATTTGTGCGTGTAGGGTGGAGGAGGGTAGACGACACACATTTTACTTTGATGCGGAGATCCCACTCAGCGACAGCAATAACAACAAAAAGCAACCACCAACTAAATATAAATTAGTCAATTAGTAAATTATGATTCTTAATATTGGTAGGGAACGTTGGGCCACGTGCTGGAGGAGGGGGGGGCGACAAGGGGGGGTAGGGAGGGGCGGGTGTTCGGGACAGAGGGGGGAGGAGGGGACGGAAGGGGGGAAGGGGGAGGGAGGCGATGAGGGAGGGGCGGGGGGATGGGAGGGAGGAGAAGGGGGGGGATGGAGGGGAGGGGCGGGATGGAAGGGAGGGAAGAGGAGATGGGAGGGGGGAGAAGGGGGAGGGGGGAATGGAGGGGAGATGGGAGGGAGGGGGGAGAAGGGGGGGGGATGGAGGGGAGGGGCGGGATGGAAGGGAGGGAATAGGGGATGGGAGGGGGGAGAAGGGGGGGGATGGAGGGGGGGTGGTGGAGGGGGGGGATGGAGGGGGGGGGATGGAGGGGGGGATGGAGGGGGGGGGGTGGAGGGGGGGGGGGATGGAGGGGGGGGGATGGAGGGGGGGATGGAGGGGGGGGGATGGAGGGGGGGCCCCTGTAACTGCGGGCGCTGGCTATGCCAACATGGGCAGAGCGATCATTTCTCCTTGCAGGGGCAGGGGGAAAAAATATGGCGTTTGTTTTTGATTTCCCCAGGGGTTAAAGAAAATGAAATCCTACAAATAAACCCTCCCTCCCTCCGTCTCTTCGCCCAACCCTCACACACTTGCGGTAGGATTAATGTGCCCGAGTGAATGCCTGTTAATACTGTGACACACACGCGCGCGCGCGCACACAAACAAACAGACCCCCCCGCATTGCTTTTAAAGAGAATGTTGGGGCAAGGGATGTTGGTGAGTAGCAACCCATGGAGCAACCCCCGGCCGCCTTTTGTTTCCCCCATCCACCCCATCATGCTGTTTTACATACCCTACCCAGTACTTACATTAGGCTGAGTCGACCTAGGGGAAGCCCATCACCGGTTCAAATAATCGTCACTTGCTTGTTGGGGGAGGCGGTCGCGTGTGTGGGGAACGAAACTCGGGGTGGCTCGAGAGCAGCAGCGCCCTAACCGCTGCGCCACCGCTCCACACGAGGTGGTACACACACACACACCCACAAACACCTACACACACACACCCACACACACATTCCACACACACACACACCCACACACACATACACACACACCACCCACACACACACCCACACCCACATACACACACACATCCACACCCACATGCACACACACACCCACACACACATCCACACACACACACACCCACACACCCACCCAAACACCTACACACACACACACCCACACACACATCCACACACATACCCACACACACTTACACACACCCACACACACACCCACACACACCCACATACACACACACATCCACACCACACACACTCCCACACACACCTACACACACACCCACACACATCCACACACCACACACCCACACACACCCACCCAAACACACACCCACACACACACCCACCACGCACACCCACACACACCCACGCAGACTGCACTGGAGCCCAGTGGCATAGTAACGACATCATGAGATGTTATGGTTTCGATCCCGACCCTGACGCCTGCTGCTGCTGTTGTATATTTGGAGTTTGCGTGCCTCTCTCTCTCTGTGGTAGCGTGGATTTGTCTTCGAGTCCCTCGTGGGTTTCCCTCCTCCGCAGTTCGAGTCAACATCGACGTGTCCAGAGCACTGCGCTGCTGCAGGAGGCCACGCGGAGAACGACGACGACGAAGAGCCGCCACGTGGTGGAGCTGCGATCATTCCCGATGGCCAAGTCGCTTCTGAACAACATCTCAGTGGGGCCCTTACAACTGGCAACAATAAACACACGTCTACTTGTAGTATGGGTCTGCGTGGGTTGATGTGGCTCTACGCGTCTCTGTGGGTCTCTGTGAGTCTCTAGGAGTCCGTATGAACACGCGTTTAAACGTCCCCGTGGTGATAAGTCGACACTTGGTCGAGTACCATTCGTGGTGTCCAGGCCGCTTGTGGTACAAGAGCTGTTCAGCTCAGCGAGGCCCTTACCTGGTAACAAGAACAATATAATTAAATAATAGGGTTTTCCCCTTTTTTCTGGCAACAAAACTGAAACTTTTTACAAGGAATCGTGTGTGCATTAACCACAATACTTGTAGTCAAAATGCAAACAAAAACACACTCTGATAATATATGCATTGTCCTTGAAACGGATTGGTCCACACCAGGGACGACTTTCTTTTGAGCCTCGACCCAATTGGTGCTCGACCAGAGGACGCCAAAAGGCGTCCAGCTCAAAGACAATGCTGCACTATCAGAGTAATGAGGCCTCGGGGTGAGCAATAGTTTAGAGTTCAGTCGGTTCAGGGGGGGCCCCAGGTTTGTCTCTCGCACTGGTCGCACCTGGAGGCCTTCCTCTATCGCCACTCCTCTTCACCCCAATCCCATCGTCGTCGTGACTCTCACACTCACCTAACGCTGTAGGGCGGCGCGCTCCGTCTTAGCACAAACACATTCCTGCAGGGGGGGGGGGGAGCTGGTAATAACGTTGGGTTGCTCGGTCAATGGCCAGGGTCAACGGCGGCGTGGTGTATTCCGCAAATATGGCCGACTGTGAAGGCGTGCACAAGCCGGCGTGAGTAGGTTAAACGTTGATATTTATAAGGGCACCACGGGGTGACCAGCCCCTCCCCAGCCAGCCCCACCCCATCCAGCCCCTACCCATCCTCCTCACCCAGCCCCTCCCCACCCTTCCCACCCAGCCCCTCCCCACCCTCCCTACCCAGCCCCTCCCCACCCAGCCCCTCCCCACCCTCCCCTCTCCACCCAGCCCCACCCCTCCCATTTGTGAATGCACGACGGACGGACGGACACAATAATCCCCTGTGGGCTGGTGGAACCAGGAGGTTCCTACCAGTATAAGTTGTTGTTCTTTGGGGCTGTTGTTGTTGTTGTTCTCTCATGGTGGTTGTTGGTGGGGGGGTCGCCATCTCGTGGCTTTGACCACCAGGCGGGATGGGGGCAAGGGGGGGGGTACCCCCCTGGTGCCCCCCAAGTTCGTTCCTCTACTGGCCTCACAGCTTCGAGTTCCTGTAGGATGAGTCTCATCTTTGCCGTGTTGTTTTGTTTTCCCCCCACATCCCATCAGCCCCCCAAACCGGGCCTGTCTTCCGCAGGGCGCCATGAGCTCTGCAACAACGACGACGACGACAAGAGCGGCGCACGAGGCTGACTCCGCTGCCCATGAGGCACCGAAGGTCGACACCGGTCCGGGGTGACCACGCTGAGCTGGGGGTGGGGGGTCTGGTGGAGATGAGATGCGTGACATTTGGGCGAGAGCGCCGTTAATCATCAGCTGCTGTCAGCAGCGAGAAGAGCAGCCCCCCAGAGGCACGCGGGGAGCGGGAGTCGCGTCACGGGGAGGAGGAGGGGCAGTGAGGAGGAGGGGCAGTGAGGAGGAGGGGAGGGGCCACGGGGAGGGGGGGAGGGGCCACGGGGAGGAGGGGAGGAGCCACGGGGAAGAGGGGAGGAGCCACGGGGAGGAGGGGAGGGGCCACGGGGAGGAGGGGAGGAGCCACGGGAGGAGCCACGGGGAAGAGGGGAGGGGCCACGGGGGGAGGGGAGGAGCCATGAGGAGGAAGGGAGGGGCCACGGGTAGGAGGGGAGGAGCCA